>NC_088361.1:124402649-124450149 GCF_034508935.2 Berghia stephanieae
CTCAATTTTTTTTCATGTGAAGCAATAGTTACAATTTCTCAAACGAGATAATGTCATGTAATCATATATTTCCAATGTCACTATTATGAGCTAGCCCGTACGTGCTCTTGCAAATGATTTTTCTCTGTTCTGATTATTCTCAGACGACTAACAGATAAATCATGACATTTCATGCTGTTGATGCATTTTTTAATCAATATGCTGTAGAATATAATTATAATTTTTCTATTATACTAGAAATGAGTATTAAATAATAATTTTTAAAATCTGTATGTCGATTCCAAGCATTATTATCCAGTATTTTCCGAGGCAACTAATCACAGGAGGTATCACTTTCTGCTTTTCTTTTGCTTCTGCAAACATCAATATTGTGATAACACTTCTTGAGACTTATTTATAATTTATTGATACTACTGGCAATTGTCTCGGAGAATTATCTTTGATCGATCCGTCGAGGAGAACATGTTCACAGGTCTGGAAACATTTGGCAATTAGCAACAACAGAAATAAATAAATAAAATAAAAATCATGAGCTTATATAAAGTGCAATTTCCACTAAACGTGCTCAATGCCCTTGACAGGAGTCCTGTCCAAAAGCAATACTTAACTCACTCAATCCTAGAGATTTTTGCTACTTTTCAAAATTGAAAAAAAATGTATTAAAATGAGCATGCACATAGATAGTTTTATTCAACAATCATTAACATGCATACACTAAAAATATTAGCTTTGATACTACGCCTATAATTTGTCTCAGAAAAATGTAATAAATAGGCATGGTGTAAAAGTAACCCGGGCAAACTACGGATATAGTCGGTGTTAGGGTTGAGTGAGTTAATATGCAAGACGAGATAGGACGCCTTCAGGCGATGTTATTCTTTTTTTCGGACAGAGACAACACTGTTAACGATCAGGTCCTCATTTTACACCTGAGTACGATGAGAGAATGTGGGTAAAGAGTCTTTACCAAGGAGTCAACTATTCGCCAAACGGGACTGGAATCCAGGACCATCCGATCCGAATGCGAGTGTCATACCACTAGACCACATAGCCTCACAAAATGATGTCATCATGTTCTAATTTTTAGGTGTCTGAAGATGTAAAAATAAGTGTCCAGAACACGCCGTAGCCAAGAATAAATAAAAGTTTAAGTGGTAATACTCTACGCATAATCCAGAAAGAGAATGAGGGAGGAAGAAAGAGAGAGAGAGAGAGAGAGAGAGAGAGAGAGAGAGAGAGAGAGAGAGAGAGGGAGGGAGGGGGCCGGAGGGGGGGGGAGGGGGGTCGTCAATGCTTTTTATCAAACGTTTTCTTTCATAGTGTCACCACAATTCTTATGGATCCAAGAACCACACCACTACACTAACGTAGATTAAAAAAAAAAAAAAAAAAACTTTTTTATTTAAAGATTTTTTGCCGGTTGAGGAAAATCCCAGGTTTGAGAGTTATTGACAAGATGAGGGTCGTGTTATTTGAAGGTCGATTTTTCTGGCCAAAATTTTTAAAATGCGTTTTATTTTCAGAGAGGGCAGTACAGATAGTAACGCAATTGATGACACAAAACGCAAGACGAAACCTTTGAGTTCCATGACAAATAAATGGAAAAAGGATTTTTTGAGTCATCGTGAAGCCATTTTTACATTGTGATGATGTTAGGCATGATGGAAGGGCGTTGATGTAAAGACAAGGGGAAAAGACAAAAGGGCAGGAATGAAGGAAGGAAGAAAGAACGAAGAAGTAGTAGTAGTAGTAGTAGTAGTAGTAGAACAAGAAGAAGAAGAAGAAGAAGAAGAAGAAGAAGAAGAAGAAGAAGGAGGAGGAGGAGGAGGGTGGGGGGGGGGATGGAGGGGATGAAGAAGGGATGAAGAGGTACAGAAAAGATGGGAAAGATGAATGTAAAAAACGAAGAAGAAAAACATGATGATGATGCTGAAGAAGAAGAAGAATAATAATAATAATAATAATAATAATAATAATAATAATAAGAAGAAGAAGAAGAAGAAGAAGAAGAAGAAGAAGAAGAAGAAGAAGAAGAAGAAGAAGAAGAAGAAGAAGAAGAAGAAGAAGACGATAAAGATGATGATGATGATGATGATGATGATGATGATGATGATGATGATGATGATGATGATGATGACGACGACGACGATGATGATGATGATGATGATGATGATGATGATGATGATGATGATGATGATGATGATGATGATGATGATGATGAAGATGATGATGATGATGAGGGAAAGGAGTGAGCAGAAGTAAAGAAAGAACGAGGAAAATTAAAAAGAGTATGAGGAGAACGTGAAGGAGGAAGAGGATGAGGATGAGAATGGGATGAAGGAAGAGGAGGATAAATAAAGAGAAGAGGAAGAGGAGGGGGAAGGATGTATAAGACGAGGAGCAAAAGGACTAGTTAGAAACAAAGAAGAATAAGGAGGGTGAGAATGAATCAATGAATAAAAGTTTGAACATAAAGGATAAGGAAACAACACAATCAGTGTAAGATGATAGAAAGAGAAACAAAAACAACATAGGAAAGCACGGATGTCGGTATCTTTTATCTTTTGTTTTGTCTGTTAACTCTTTCAGCATCCTTGGCCTCAATGCTTTGTCACAACTAAAAAAATATCAAGAATATGCAGACTCTAACAACACATATTTTCGATTTTTTTTTGAGGGGCCACGAAATTTGTATTTAAAAAATTGATTAAATTGCCATAAATAAATAAATAAATAAATAAATAAATAAATAAATAAATAATTGAATAAATAAATAAATAAATAAATGGATGATTTAATAATTAAATAAAGTTTATATAGCGCCAATCTCCACCGAACGTGTTAAGTGGCGTTTTACAAGAAATAATTGTGAGAAAATATAATGTTACACACTTTAGATCTATCAAAAAGGTAAAGAAATGAACAAGTGTGTCTGGCACCTTATCATACACACTTGTTCAGTTCTTTACATTACACCGGTTCAAGCTCCTTAATTTCTTAATTTTAAATCTATCAACTAATGCTGATACCAATGTAAAGTATAAAGTTTTAAAAGTATTTTAAAAAATGTTAAGTCTGGACTTGAAGCACTCAGTAGTATGAGCACTTCTGGTATAGACCCAGAGAGAATTTCAGATTGCTTCTCGTTGATAATCCTAGATTTCTCACAGTTTTTTTTTAGCTTGGGCTTTCTTTATTTAGAGCAATATCCACTAAACGTGCTCAAAGCGCATACAAGGGGTCCCTTAGGATTGTACCTTTTCTTAATCTAACGATGACCTCATTGACAAGTACTTCAATTTGTTTCTTACAGAAAAACAGGCCGTTCTTGTCATCGTTTAATACAAGCTTTTCAAAAGCCATCCATCCATTTCGGAATATCATGATCACAGCCTTCGATACCATGTATTAATGTCTTTGTTGACACAGACACTACCGTCGTGTGTCTTCGGCATATAATTGAAATTCCAAATCATGTTTAAAAAAAAGTATATATGCATGATGAGAAGTGTAGAGTGTGAATAGGGTTGGTTCCAGTAATGATCCCTAGGTACTCCAAACGTTAACTTGAAAGACTTAGAGAGAACATTTGATGATAACTTTCAGTGAGCGCTCTTTGACATAATCCTCATTCCAGCGACGGGCACTTCCGGTAATCGCAAATCAATTTTCAAGGCGACGTGTAATGTTATATCAAATGCCGCACTCAAGTCCAGGAGCAAGACGATCACTTTCAATGAGTCAAGAAGTTGACTCGATGACGACAATGATGATGATGATGGTGACAATGATCGTGATAATAATAATAATATTAATAATAATAATAATAATAATAATAATAATAATAATAATAATAATAATAATAATATAATGATAATAATAATAATAATAATAATAATAATAATAATAATAACAACAATAATAATAATAATAATAATAATAATAATAATAATAATAATAATAATAATAAATAATAATAATAATGATAATAATAAAATATATATAATAATAATAATAATAATAATAATTAATAATAATAATAATAATAATAATAATAATAATAATAATAATAATAATAAAAATAATGATGATGATGATGATGATGATGATGATGATGATGATGATGATGATGATGATGATGCATCCGTTATGGTAAGGGTTAGCTTTAGAATGGCTAGGCGTGGGCTGTAATGAAAAACCAAAAAGAATGCAATAAAACATGACCGGAGTGTCCTTAATCAAACCATTCTCCCGTAACGTGACATGGAATGACAACATTGTGGTATTGACCCAGTGCACGAATCCGTTAAGTTACAAACAGTCTAAACGAGCAACGACATGGATGTCAGCTTGAGTCATCCAATCTTGTCTTCCTAAAAAATCAAGAATGTTGAGTAGAATTTGTCAGTTTCATATTTCATGCTAAATCTAACGGCATTTTTGATATTTTATGATGAATCGTTTAAAGGATAATTTAAAAAGAATTTCAATTTGCTTTACAAAATATATTTAGCTTTTTAAAAAAATGTTCTTCTATCACATTATTATCAACAAAGAAGATATTTATCACTGATTATATGAATTTAAAAAATACGAATTATATAATTTTATGGGGGGTCAAACGTATAACTCTTTCTTGAGTAAAAATAAAAGAAGTAAAAACTATACTTATTTTATTTGAACATCCTTAGAAACACAAGTTGTAACCAAACGTTATTTGAACATTTAAAATTTACAATTTATCCAGCTTTAAATCGGTTGGCGGGCATTTGCATTCTTTTGAGTTCGGAGTGGCGTTGTTAGCTTAAGTTTTAAAGGAAAACTATCCGATCTGACATTATTGACGATGCAGTGATGTATGTAGATAGCTAACATGGAAATAATGTGCACGTCGCTGAAGTAATTGTACACGGACGATGTGTCGGCCGAGCGATTTCCAATAAAATGAGGTGCTCGATTTTTTACAGGCTTGATTAAACCCCCAATCGTAGACATTGTTGCTGTGAGGTAGGATTACATTGTAATCTTGTTTCCTTTTATTTCTGATTTTTTTCTTTGTTTTTTTAAAATTCCTTTTTTTAAACACGTATCTATTTCCGATGTATATTTCTTGTCCATATTATTATATCTCATGTTTTTCTATTATTTTTAAAGAGTTTTATATCATTCCCGAGTTTACTTCGCTCTCTCTCTCTCTCTTTCTCTCTCTCTCTCTCTCTCTCTCTCTCTCTCTCTCTTTCCCCCCTCTCTCTCTCTCTCTCTCTCTCTCTCTCTCAATGGTGGCGGCGATGGTGATGCTATTGTTTTTATTGATATCATGATCACTTTTCTTTTCACTGTTGGTGTGGTTATATTATTATATTTGTCGACGTTTCCCTCATCCTACTCGTTCTCCTTGTTCCTCTTGCTTTTCTGCCCTCCTGTCTTTTATCCATCACGTAACGTCAATGATATTCTGTGCGCATCACTGCCAGACATTGACAAAACACCAATGATATTCTGTGCGCATCACTGCCAGACATTGACAAAACACCAATAATATTATGTGCGCATCACTGCCAGACATTGACAAAACACTAATAATATTATGTGCGCATCACTGCCAGACATTGACAAAACACCAATAATATTATGTGCGCATCACTGCCAGACATTGACAAAACACCAATAATATTATGTGCGCATCACTGCCAGACATTGACAAAACACCAATAATATTATGTGCGCATCACTGCCAGACATTGACAAAACACCAATAATATTATGTGCGCATCACTGCCAGACATTGACAAAACACCAATAATATTATGTGCGCATCACTGCCAGACATTGACAAAACACCAATAATATTATGTGCGCATTGGCAAAGCGTGTTTATACTCGTATAATATTGCGAAAGAACGTCCACTTCTTTTAAGTCACAGGCTTATGAAATGTTGAAAAGTTGTAGATGGCCATTTTAATCAACCAATCAAAAAAATTATGTGAGTCACCGTTTCAATCCGTTGTTTTGTCGGGATAAATCGTGATTATTAACACGATCCAAAAATGTAAAATTTTAGTTTTGCTTTCTTTATTCGTTCATATCAACTATCAACTTGGGGGCAGCGTGGCTCAGTGGTACGGTCTTTGCTTCGTACCCGTAAGGTACCGAGTTCGATCACTCACCGCTGCGTTGGGTGGCCTTGAGCAAGTCACCTCGCCCTAGCTCAATTTGCGGCGCTGCGGATTAAATAAAATTATTTTGGCTTTTGGCAGGCGATCCTTTTCCGTCACGGGACCCAGTGCGTGGAATTCTATATATTCCCAAACCCGTCGCGGAACAAACCAACTATTAATTCTTTTAAATCGAAACTAAAACATTTTTTTTTCACATCTGCCTATTTTCAATCTGAGACATACTAAATGGCTATATCCCTATGTGTGAATATTCGATTTTGTGTCTGCGCGTGCGTGCGCGCGCGAGTCTCTGTCTGTGTGTGTGTGTGTGTGTGTGTGTGTGTGTGTGGAAGAGGGGGGTGGGTGTTGCCGATTGTGGCGCAAGAAATGCCTTATTTTCTCAATCAATGTATAGAGCATTGAGCATTATATAATTTTGAAAATGCGCTATACAAATATAGTATTATTATTATAATTTATTAAATGAGGTGAAATATTAGTCCTGTGACCGATCTGAAAGATAGTGTCAGGATGATATAATTGTGTATCAGCCGTAGCAAGGGGCAGTGCAGGAGTTAAAAGCTTCCCGGAGACATTAGACGGTACCAAAAAAAAAACAACTAAGCTCCCGGATTTATCTATTGGCAGCCAAACAATTTTATTTGGTTGAACATCATTGTATTATGAGTGTAGGTTTCAAGTTCCTGACTGCGGGAAAACTTTGCAATTTAGGCCAATCGTAAACATTAGAAGCTGTTGCTATTATATGATAATTGGAGATTGAAGACACATCCATCCAATGTTGATTCAGTTATTGTTGCTGCTGCCGCAATTGTTTGCATAGTCTAAGCTAAGCATCATGGCCACGGGCAAGTCATAGAACACTTGTTTGGTTTTTGAACAATTCATAATGAACCTAGTGAAGGGCTGAAAAACATTGCGTAAATATTTCAAGTCAAACAGAAAGTGGTAGCCTGCGGCCTATAATAAGTGCGGCTATGTGGTCTAGTGGTATGACACTTGCATTCGGATCGGAAGGTCCTAGGTTCGACCCTCGCTCGGTGAACAGTTGAGAAAAGGCTCTTGGAAAAGACTCTTTATTCACATTATCTCACTGTACTCAGGTGGATAATGAGTACCTGGCCGTCAACAGCGTTGTCTCTGTCCGAAAAAAATATAATATCGCCTTGTTTTGTCCTAAATTTTAAATGTTGCTGTTGGCCAGGGACCCCTTGTAAAGCGCTTTGGGCACGTTTAGTGGATATTGCGCTATGTAAAAGCTCAAAAGATTTTTTTAAAAAATATTTTAATATAAAAATTTGATACGACAAAATAAAAAAATGCTACTTGTTTTGATACTTTAGCATATTAAGGCTGACATTTACCTGCAGATATCACCTCTCATCCCGTGCTTTTGGTTTTATTTAAATTTTTGTCTCCTTAGTAATATTATTGTTTTGCTGAATAGGAATTTTGCTCGAAACGTTTCTGTTTTGTACTGTTGTATATTGAAACCACTTCGTTTATTTTATCGTTAGTTATCGTTATAATTTTTGTTTAGAATATAAATAATGATGAAGACTTAGCAAACATAAATAAAAACAACAATTCATTCTTTTATTCATCCATTCATTCATCCGATCATTCATTGATCTAATTGTATGTCCTTCATTCCTGTCATCTTTGTTAGTAATTTCTTTGGGGGTTGGGGGGGGGGGGGGGGGGGGGTTGGGGGTTGGGGGGGAGGGGGAGAGATTTTTGTGCTTGAGAATATTTTTGTCATTAAAGCACCTGGGGAAAATAATGATGATGATCGTGGTGGTGGTGCTGGTGGTTATGGCAGTAGTTGTAATAGTGGTGATGGTAGCGGTAATGGTAGTAGTTGTAGTGGTGGTGGTGGGAATAGAAGTGATGATATCGTTGATGATGGTAATGATATTAGTAGTGGCGGCGGCGATGTAGATGATGTTGATGATGATGATGACAATAATAATGATGGCAATGATGATGCTGATTACGACGACGACGACGTTGATGATGATGATGATGATGATGATGATGATGATGATGATGATGATGATGATGATGACGATAATGACGATAAAAACGATAACGACGATGACAACAGCTACTACAATTTCTTTCCAAAAGCGTTATAACTAAATTATTTCAAATGTTCATCTCACCTCCAGATTATGACTACGAAGACTCGACGGTCGTGCTCCAGCCAGAGTTCTTGAATACCAATACCGATGTGACCGTAACCGAAGGTATGATGGCAACCTTACCATGTGCCGTGCGATACCTGGGAACCAAGGAGGTAAATTAATGTCAACACGTTCTCTCTTGTATTCGAGATCCTTTGTTGCTCTTACGATAATCTAATGCATGATTTATTAATCGTTTTAAATATCACTGATCTCTCAATACATACTCCACTTCCCCTTCTCTCTTCTTATATTATTATTGCTTTGCAACTTTCCCCCTTTCCAACTCACATTGTCTTTCCATATCAGTGCTTTTTCCTCTTTATTCTCTCTTCCTATCTCTTCTCCTCTCCCCCCCCCCTCTCTTTCTCTCTCTCTCTCTTTCTCTCTCTCTCTCTCTCTCTCTCTCTCTCTCTGTCTCTCTCTGACTCTTTCTCTTTCTCTCTAATATCATCACTTCATCTTTCCAACTCCTATTTTTTAACCTCCCAGCTACCTCATTATTTCTTTAGTTCCTATCATATTTGTATATAGGTATTATACAATAACAGGCAAAGCGGAAACAAATTATACACGGAAATAATGTACAGGTGTCTCCATTAAATGTAAGCAGTATATGGGCACTAAATTGACAACTTAGGGAGCAGGCACTGGTGAAACACACATTTTTGGGGTACTAAATTGAGTTCAGTTGAAGATTACGCGATCTATCTAGGTCTGATCAGAGATTCACACTGCGCAATAAAACAGACATGCTGAAAAATCAGCCTTCCTCGAATTCATACATTCCACTTTGTGCGGCTATGTGGTCTTGTGGTATGACACTCGCTTTCGGATCGGAAGATCCTGGGTTCGAGCCTCGCTCGGCGCATAGTTGAGTCCTTGGAAAAGGCTCTTTACTCACATTCTCTCACCGTGCACAGGTGTAAAATGAGTCCCTTGCTGTTAACAGCGTTGTCTTTGTCGGGGAAAAAATGTAATATCGCCTAACAGGCGTCATGTCTCGTTCTACATGATACGTGTTGCCGTTGGTCAGGGACCATTTGTAGAGCGCTTTGAGCACGTTTAGTGGATATTGCTCTCTATGAAAGCTCAAGCTCGAGTTTCTATGTTTACAAAACACAAAAATTTGCGTAGGCGCTTGCTGGAATTCTGAAGAAAAAAAAACAACTTAAAAACATGTGTGCTTCCCATTCTATGAAACTTGTTTGTAATTTTATAAACACCCCCACTCCAGGAGTGCTTCCGGGGTTATTTCTGTCTCTGATCTTTCGATTCGATCCAACTCAAGTGTCACTATTAATTAGATAAACACAGATCGTGGGGCCGATGCCTTTTCCACTCATCTCAGTGACAAATTCCAGCCTCAGCCCCCGGAATTTGAATTTGGAAAATTATGTGACACAGGTTTGTAAAACGGTATTAAGCCTCAAGTCGGTGTTCTGTATTAGTGTAGTCTGAATAAGACACTTTAACGCTCTCTCTCTCTCTCTCTCTCTCTCTCTCTCTCTCTCTCTCTCTTTTTTTTTTTTTTTTTTTTTCTTTCTTTCTCTCTTTCTCTTTCTCTCTCTCTTTCTCTTTCTTTCTCTCTCTCTTTCTCTCTCTCTCTCTTTCTCTCTCTCTTTCTCTCTCTCTCTTTCTCTCTCTCTTTCTCTCTCTCTTTCTCTCTCTCTTTCTCTCTCTCTCTCTCTCTTTTCTCTCTCTCTCTCTCTCTCTCTCTCTCTCTCTCTCTCTCTCTCTCTCTCTCTTTCTCTCTCTCTCTCTCTCTTTTCCAGCCATTTCCAGAAATTTCCCCGAAACTTCACACTCATCCACACAAAAACTTTTCTTACTCAAACAGAAAAGCTACAAGTACATTCTTATAATTCTATATATAATATTGTTCAACAAAATTATGTCTACAATACAGTATCATGTTTTTATAGCTATAAGAAAACAATTTCTTTCAACTCAGTGATGTACAAAAGAATGCAGAAAGACAAATTGTTGGTTGCATTGCAATGAATATGATGATTGTCTTATGGTAGGCAAGCGAAGGGTTAATACGTATGCAACATTCGAACGCACTTATGGGCCGATATTAACATTGTTGTCACGGACAATATTTTACGTCATTTTTTGAGATTTCAATTACAACAATGAGCCCATAAGAAATTGGGTTATCAGACCTAAAAATAAGTGCACGTCGGTTAAGGCGACTGGAAGATGAGAGGATAGTGTTGTTAAAATGAGAATAATCGAAACAATAAATATCGTCTTATTTGCATAATATTACGTACGCATTTCTCATATTTTAGCTAGTTATTCGAGGAGAATGACAATGATTTTTATGTGATTAATTATACTTAACCAAATAGCATTAACTAAATGGGTGAAGATAAAGATATAGTATCTGTACATAATGACTTCTCCCAAAGAAGAGATATAATTCTAGATAGAGACTGATCAATAATTAATTACACAAATAACTATCTATCTACACTGATTCTATTTGTATACTTATTTGTATACTCGGATCGTAATAGAAACGCGTTTTTATATTTTTTTTATGTACAGGTGTCAGTCATGTGTGTGCATTCATTATTTTTTAAAGGTGGTAGATCAATTTTATATTGGGCATCTCATGTTTAAATTGATATCGATTTCGCCTTTAAGGATTGTCCTAATTATGGTCTTAGAACAAATCGATATATTATAATCTTAATCAATCAACTGTAAAGTACAACGACACAAGATATCGATAATCAGATAAGGCTACCTTATTTTATTTTTGTAACAAGTGGAGAACCCCCGGAGAAATATAGGCTATTGGGACCAGCCAGGCGGTCATCTTTTATACGTTTTATACTACTGTATTGTATTTTTAGATTTGCGGTAATCTGGGCTCGATGAAAAAAAAAAAATTAATATTGGCTTTACGGAGCAATTTTGACTCTATCTCAATTTATCAAATTAATATATAAAGTGTTGCTATTGGTTCTTGGTTGTATATTTTTACATTTTGTGCATTTGCATATATTATATATGTACACATTGTCGTCATAGATTCTCAACTTCGTGTTTATACATTTTTATTCATGAAAATGTCTGTAAACGAATTTCCATTTTTTGGATGAATAAAGTATCTATATTATTATTATTATTATTATTATTATTATTATTATTATTATTATTATTATTATTATTATTATTATTATTATTATTTTTATTTTTATTTTTTTTATTTTATTTTATTTTATTTTTTTTTTTTTTTTTTTTTTAAGTAGAGTATTATTATTTGAGAGTATCAAGAGAAGTCTAAAATCACGTCATCATTTTTTTGTGTTGCGGATGAGATTATTAGTACTTGAACATATCAAGAGACATTCAAAATTATCTCATCTGTTTTTGTTGTGGATTTGCTAGAATTGCGTAGAATTTAATTATACTTGCAATGAACGCCAAACGTCAATAAGGACTGACCTAACATATGTTTTTTCCGCATGCATTTGAGTCAACGGATGATAGAATTAGCCTGAAATATAATATTAGAAGGTTTGGAAATTATTCGTATATCAGTCTGTAAAAAATAGTTTTATAATATTTAGATTTGCCAGTAATTATATATGTGCTCGGTGATAAAAAAATTTACATTGGGTGTTCGGAAAAATGCTGATCCTCAACCCTATTTTTTAAATAATAGATATACACTATCGTCTTGTCTATTTTTTAAAAAAATGAGATTTTATATAGCGCAATATCCACTAAATGTGCTCAAAGCGCTTTACAGGGGGTCCCTGGTCAACAGCAACATTTAACATGTAGGGTGGGACAAAACGCCTGTTAGGCGATATTACAATTTTTCGGACAAAGACAACGCTGTTAACGGCCAGGTACTCATTTTACACCTGAGTATGGTGAGAGAATGTGAGTAAAGAGCCCTTTCCAAGGACTCAACTATGCGCCGAGCGCGATGCTCGACCCAGGACCTTCCGATCCGAAAGCAAGTGTGATACCACTAGACCAAATAGCCGCCCGTCTTAGTATTGAAAATGTCTAATTACAATTCTCACTTTTTTAAAGATTTTTTTTTCCTAACTTTAGAAAAAAATCCTGTACATAGCAAGTATTGTAGTTGGCATTGTACCTACACGTTGTTTACATTGTGCGACTATGTGGTATTGTGGTATGACATTCGCCTTCGGGTGTGTTGTGACGATGCTACCCGGCGGGTTCGCGACGGTGCACGAATGCGGACCGGACTTTGCTGATTGGGTCGATCGTCATAACATAGTAGTGTGAGAACCATAAGAGGCTGCTGCCTTCGAGTCGGATGGTCCACGGTTCGAGTCCCGCTCTGTGTCCTCTCTTGACTCACATTCTCTCACCGCAATCAGGTATAAAATGAGTGCCTGACTGTTAACAGCGTTGTCTCTGTCCGAAAAGAAAATGTAATATCGCTTAACAGATGTTCACCAAACTGCCCCCTTGTAAAGCGCTTGACCAAGTGTAGTGGATATTGCTCTATATAAATGCTCATTTTTTAAAAATAGTTTTTATTTTTTATTATTGTATTATACTAGCCATCGTGGAGACTTTTCAACTCATTCTTAAAGCATAGAAACGTTAAAAGTTAACCCTTTTTCATACGAGATTCAATTTTACTCACGTGGATAGCATAATAAGTGACCGACCGCCTTAAAACGGTTTCATAACAGATTGAACAAGACATGACGCCTACGTTGTAAGGCACTATTATAATTTTTTTTTCGACAGTGACAACGCTGTTACAATCCAGGAACTCATTTCACACCTGAGTGCGGTGAGAGTATGTTGGTGCATAGTCTTCTTCAAAGAACTCAACTTTGCGGCGCCCAAAAAGGTTGCTACAGATCCGAAGGCGAGTGTCATATCACAAAACCACAAATCCACACGAAGTCAAATACTTGCGTGCATAGGTATTTGTGAGACCTACTTGGTCAAGATATATGTTACAGTGAATGACATAATAAGTCGGATGGTGAAAAGGTTTGAACGGAGATATTGCCAAGTTAGAAGGTCAATTTTCATCCAAAATGAGTTCTTAATGTCATAAATACATGATTAAATCAACCATTTTTGTACATCTTCGGGAAATATCAAAGCTTAATTTCATTTCAATTTCATTACAGCTAGTCAAGTTAAAATAGTATGAAATTTGAGAAAAGTTGCTGGATACCTTTCCCATACATTTGACCATAACTTCATGAAAAATCACCAGATTTATTTCAAATAAAGATTAAAATGCTCTGATGAGCATATTCTTTCAGAAAATGCAAAAAAGTGTAAATCCAAAATTTTCACCATCCGACTGATTATGTCATACACTTACACATATTCCCACGAAGATTACACAATTCCCACTAAGTTTACTCACCAGAACTCGATTCGTTCATTTCTGATCGTCCATACTCTTTTCAATTCTGGCTCATCTCTAAAGAACCCCCGTCCATCCTTCTTCTTCTTCATTTTTTTCTCCTCCTTCCTCCTCCTCCTCCTTCTCCTCCTCCTCTTCTTCTTCTTCTTCTTCTTCTTCTTCTTCTTCTTCTTCTTCTTCTTCTTCTTCTTCTTCTTCTTCTTCTTCATCATCATCATCAGCTGATCTGGAGCTGTTATCATTTGAATCTTTACTGAATGTTATCTTGTAACAATTGTTTCATCCTCACTTTTATCAATAGCATGCAAACACAGACATACATACTATTCCCCTATTATTCTATCTACACTAACTTCTCTTCACATCAAAGAAGTTGCCGAATGTTTATTTTTCATTCATCCCCATCTTCCTTACTGTTGCGCAACCATTTTGTTATTCTTAATCACCAAGTGAAACAAACTACTCTTCTTCTATTCCTGGAGTTCCATATTATCGTAGGCGTTAGAGACGCTAATAGTTTCTTTGAAGATGTGTGGGAAGATTTTGAGATTTGCGCTGGCCAGTTCTTTGTCATCCGTTGTGATTAATTATGTCATCAAGGGCCATGAGATAAACCAAGAACATATTCTTTAATTTTCTTTAAATTCCCATACCATCTAGATGTGCTGTGTAAAGCGCCATTGAACAATTAAGAAGATTGGCGCTTTATTCACTCTATTTATTATCGTTATTTATTATAACTATTATGATATGAAGCCTTTATTGATTTGATCACATGCGCATACAACAATGTTATAATTTCTCTCTTAACATGTGGCACAACGCTGGTGCGCCTATGTGTTCTTGTGGTACGACTCTTGCTTTCGGATCCAGCGGAGGTCCAGGGTTCGAGACCCGCTCCTAGTTGCGTATAGTTGAGTCCTTTATTTTTACCATGCATTATCATGTCGGGTGAAACCAAATTCCTAAAAAGTAAACACAGTGTTAAAAGATAAGGAATGTGAAATTTTAGTCTTTTAAGATTTAGGAAACTAAATTAATTCTTCCCATTGAATAAGATAAATTTAAGTTTTATATTATTGGTTATGAATTATATTATTTTCAATTTGTATTCATCCCTACGACCGGGTAAATGATATTATAATCTCATACTATGCTAGAGTGAGCAAATTCCTGAAAATTACATTTGATGTAAAAATGGTTAGATTTATTTTAAAATGAATGGTTGTTTTTAATATAAACGTTTAAAGGTTTAAGTCATATACACTCGAGAGGGAAAAATGCTCCTTGTGATAATAAACAAACATTCGACCAAGGCGAAAGACTCACATATTGCATAAACACACGCACACACACACAAACATTATACATTTACACGTACATATATATATATATATATATATATATATATATATATATATATATATATATATATATATATATATATATATATATAAGCATTTTTGTGTGTACGTGAGTGAAATCATGGCAAATTATTTTGTCTCATCAAAGGTTTTTATTATTTGATTTATTTTTAGAATAATATGGCAAAAGAAAACCATTCATTATCAAGCGTCCAAACCTCCAATTTAGAACAATTGTCTCTTCGTTGATGTGACATTGTCTTGTTGAGAGTGTGTGGTTTCCACATGTTATTGTCTAGATATGAAAAGACAAACAACCATAAGGCGTTTCTTCAAGGATAGAATCCATCAGAAAAACCACATGTGAATGAAACTTGTAGTTGGTGTCAGAGAATACCACTCGTGTCGCTCAAAATGGTAACCGGAAATAGAAACATGGGCAGTAATAAGTGACAGAAACACCCCACTTCCGAAACGTGAAAATGAGAGAATGGTACCAAGTCACAACATGTGTGGATCTAAATGCATCGCATCTGGTTTCAGAGGGGGTAATTTTATTGGAGCCTAACTATGGAACTGACGGTCTATCAGGTTGTTCGAAGCCTTCTCTATTTGCAAGACTGGCGTTTGGAAATACAAACGAACTATCGAACGACGATTATCAAGAAGTGATTTTTGGCAGTGAACAAAAGACTAAGATCTATGCTCTGAAGTAGTAGGAAACACTATTTAATTTCTTTAATTGTTGGAATCTTATCATATTTCTATTATTCTAGCTAAATGGAAAGGATGGGGTCAATGATAAATTATAAAATACGATCGCTGTATTTTCAAGTCACTTTCTCACTTGCATTTCATTTAAATTCTTGGTATCGTATAACCGACTTCGTATCGCTAGAAACCTAAATTATTCGAATAATTATTCGGTAAAATTCGTAAGCGTGAAATTCGGGTGCATTTGCTATGGTGTATAGTTCGAGATTAACTTGCAAACAGCAATCGAATACCACGATTTTATCGGAACCTAGAAATGGGCACATCATGGGTTCTGATAATCACGGATGCTGGAAATGAAAAATAAGAACAGCGAAAGGTCTTCCGTGTTAAGGATGTGTATTGTTGGAGTAAATTGTTCGACCTGTTCAAAGAAAATACTACGGGCGTTAGGTTAGGCAGTGTAATAACACAGATGACAAACGCAGGGTAGCTGGAAAGAGGTATTTTGAAGAGAAAGAGAGAGAGAGAGAGAGAGAGAGAGAGAGAGAGAGAGAGAGAGAGAGAGAGAAAGAGTGTGTGTATGTGTGTGTGTGTTTGCGTGATATATATATATATATATATATAATATATATATACATATATATATATATATATAGATATATATATATATATATATATGGGGAGGGGGCGATGTGGCCGAGTGGTTAAGGCATTGCGCTGTGCGGGTTCGAGCCCCGCTTCAGGCACTTTCGTTTTTTTTCCTTGAGCAATATTATTAAGCCCCAATTTGCTCACTTGGACAACATGGGTGATTCCTGTTGACATCAGACATCTTGTTTGATGAATTATCTATATTCCTTCGTGGAATGCCTAGGCGACGATGTCTTATGATGTCGGAGCGGGAAGGGGATAATTTTTAATTTTTGATTATATATATAAATATTATATAATATATATATACATGCATATATATATATATATATATATATATATATATATATATAGAGAGAGAGAGAGAGAGAGAAAGAAAGAAAGAGAGAGAGAGAGAGAGAGAGAGAGAGAGAGAGGGAACGAGAGAGAGAGTGTGTGTATGTATGTGTGTGTGTACGTGTGTTGGCGTGATATATATATATATATATATATATATATATTTCTATATATATATATAAAGAGAGGGAGAGAGAGAGAGAGAGGGAGAGAGAGAGAGAGAGAGAGAGAGAGAGAGAGAAAGAGAGAGGGAGGGGGGAAGGGGTGTAATAGCCAAATATGAATTAGATACATTTACAAATCCACATAACGATGTCATTTCGAACGTTTCACTTGAGTTTAATCATGAAATGTATTATTGTCTTATCTTTTTAATCGGAAATTTTGTTCGTATTAGACGTCTACATTAAAAATTTTTTTAGTTTTAGCGAGTAGTCTCAAAATATAGTCATACTTCCTTTACATATACTTTGTCTATAAACTTTTGGGGGATAATTTGATATATATATATATATATATATATATATATATATATATATATATATATATATATATATATATATATATATATATATAAGTAAATAACCAGCTTCTAAGATAATCATAATTTGGCAAGGGTTCTTCGTAAGCGAGACACGAGAGGTATCATCGTTCGCCATTAATTGACACCACCCAAATGAAATGTATTGTCTACCCAAGTTATTACTGGCACCTCTCAGAGGCAAATCCGCGTCTGCGATTTAATTTATATTTTTTTTTTATTATCCAAGGCATTAAGGATAGATAACACATTTAGGATAACAATCGTGTTTGGTAAGAACCATTTGGCGTCTATTCCCCCCTTCATTTAATTCAACGTAACGAGTGCAAAAACATGATTTTGCGAGTCTATCTATAATTTAATATGTTAAAACTTGAAAGCGTGTTTAACATTGGTGTCGGGCGCTTTAATGACCTTAATAGTGTCGAAAGCGCCGTTAAACACCTAAAAACAAAACAACATTGGTGCGACTATAATAATGTGGTCTAGTGGTATAACACTCGCCTTCGGGTTGGAAGGCGGTTCAGGGTTCGAATACCGCTCTGAGCGTTGTATGATTGAGTCTTTTGGCATGATAAATTAACCATGACTACACATATTATTATATATTCTAACCATCACTGTCACCATAAAAGTTTTTTAATTTTTACCAAACATAATCGAGTGATCCTTCAGAGCATGAGGTCCATGTAGCTGAAGTTTATCAATTGCTTGCTACCTTTAAGATATGACGCTAGTCAATTGCAAAGTACTTTCAGTCAGATCTAATACACCTAGCTACCCAATCACTGCTGGTGGAGAAGGGGTCAGAAATAAATCTCGACCACACCGGGATCAATACCGGCTTCTCTTCGTGAGAAGCGATAGGCCTTCGAACTGAGCTGACTGCCCCCCCCCCTCCCCTCCCCAACCACCAAATATATAAAGTCACAACTAAACAATCTGACAAAGTATCTAACTAACCCAAGTGAAAATCTAACAACTGGTGCATCTCATTCACAACCAGCGCTCGGGGCTGTGTTTTGCCCAAAAAGTCAGGCATTCATTCATTCTCTTGATGATCTGGGAGGTTGATCCAGAAAAGAGGAGCCAAATGATATTTGATTTATTATTTGTTTTGTTGATTAATTTTCGGAGTTGAACGACTTTTGAGAAATTTTTAGGTCATGTCAGCGACGAAGATGATTTTGATTGATAAATCGTTGAAACCAAACACTCATATTTAGGTGATTAAAGATAAACATTTTCCAAACCGCCTGTGTCTTCAAGCACTTATCTCTTTTTTTGCGGGGTTCCATTTTACCCGGAACGAATATTATCGCATCTTAACCTTTTTATCAAAAGAGTAGTGACAACTATGAAACTTGATATTCAAAGAACCCAAAAAGTCGCATTGCCCTGTTGGCCATTTCGTGAAAACAGGTTAGCAACAACGTCAAGATGCATAATGCGGGCAGCGTGGCTCAGCGGTACAGCCTTTGCGTCGTACCCGAAAAGTACCTGGGTTCGATCACCCGCCACTGCGCTGTGTGACATGAACAAGTCACCTCGCCCTATCTCAATTTGCGGCGCTGCACTGCGGCTGACGCATGGATTAAACCAGTCTTCCTTTCGAAAAGACACTAGAGACAAATTTCCCCTATGGGATGAAAAAAGGCAATTTTATTTTATTTTTTTATTTATTTAACTATGCAACTCTATATTCAATGAACCCAAAGTCGCATTGCCCCGTTGCTCATTTCATGAAAACAGGTTAGCAATAAACAACAAGATACATAATGTAAGAAAGTAATATTATTTTAATGAAAGTCACTCCCGCCTTTAAAGGGTTAAGAAATTATTACTTTATCGGTCAGTCATTTGCAATTCGGAACCAGACCAACCTCTCTATTTCACTGTGTAGATAGAGCGAGAGTCTCTTTGATGCTAGTCTGCCTGTTTTAGATTAATAACCGTTGTCTGATGTCGTTTTATAACCCTCTTTCCCTGACCTATATTATCCCCTTTCATACAAAGTACAAATTATGTCTCAAGAAAAATAGGTCGATGGAACAGACCGTTACATCGATGATGACAAAGGGGCAATGCAAATGATGATTTCTTGGGGTTTTCTTTAAACCAGTTAACTGCCCAACTCCTGGAAATCATGTATTTAAAAATTTGGCCAGAAAACTCGTACGTCAAATTATATCGATCGATTTAAATGACCCTCATCTTGGCAAAAACTCTCAAACCTGGGACCTCGTGAGGTTTGAATCTTATTCCAAAATGTGGGTCATTTAAATTGATCGATATTAGTTTGAAGGACGAGTCTTCGGGCCAAATTTTTAGATACGTGTTTTTCCAAAGTACAGCAGTTAACTGGCTGAAAAAAAATATAAAACACCGTGGCCAATTTTCCAAAAATGGAACTTTTCCATACCCGGAAGGAAAACGAGAGTTCTATTTTCCTCGTCTAATCTATACGATCGTCCGCTGACCAAACGCTGTTATTAAAAAGGATTAAAATATTTAACAACAACAAACCTTGGGTCAACAAACGAGTTAAGTTATTTATAAATATGAAGAAAATCGCTCATATGAGTGGGGACAAAAACAAGCAGCACGAGGCAGAAAAACAATTAAAGAGGGTAATTTATGAAGAAAAACGTAAATATAAAGATAAAATGGAAACAAACCTTAAAAATTCAAATGCATCGCAGGCGTGGAGGATGATTAAAGAAATGGGTGGCGTTAACAACAAAAAGACAGATTTTAACAATGACACACATATGAATATCGAGGAATTAAATAAGTTTTACTGTCGATTCGACACCATTGACAGCGTACTTTCAAAAATTAATATCATAACAAAAAATACGTCTCCTCCGCCAGAAATCGAAGAAGAGGCGGTCATCAATGTTCTTAAATTATGTAAAAAGAAAAAAGCACCAGGTCCAGATGGACTTAGTGGGGAACTCATTTCAAACTGTAACAACCAACTAGCTGTCCCTTTCTTGCCTATTTTCCAACGTTCAATAGATGAACAGAAAATCCCAATTATATGGAAAACATCGACTATAATTCCAGTACCCAAAAAGAATCCACCAACTCAGCTGAATGATTATAGACCTGTTGCTTTAACATCAATTATTATGAAATGTCTGGAAAAGATTCTGAAAAGAGAGCTGTTGCAATTTATATATGACCAACACATACTTGATCCATATCAGTTTGCCTACCAACAAAATCTTAGTGTGGAAGACGCACTCCTCACAGTGATGCATTCAATATCAAATCACTTGGATGTTTCACCCGCCAACTACTGCCGAATCCTATACGTCGATTTTTCGTCTGCCTTTAATGCCATGAAAACCAACATATTAATTAGTAAACTGCATGCTCTAAACCTTCCCCATTACCTCATCAACTGGTATAACAACTTTCTCATCGATCGCCCCCAACATGTCAGAGTAGGCTCAAATATATCATCAGTAAAAACTCTTTCAAACGGATGCCCACAAGGGTGTGTAAGCTCACCTCTACTTTACATCCTCTATACAAACGATTGTGTGGCTAGCTTTGATAACTGCCAACTCATCAAGTATGCTGATGACACCGCAATACTCGGCCTGCTCAATGATTCCGTCTCCGAATTTAAATACACTGAGCAAGTTAGTAAATTCAGCAAATGGTGTGCCGATAACTGTCTAGAGCTCAATGTAACAAAAACAAAGGAACAACTGTTTGATCACAGAAAAATAGGAAAAAGAGCAAGACAAATAACAAAAATTAACAATCAGGCGGTTGAAACTGTTGAAACGTTTAAATACCTTGGTGTAATTATAGATAACAGTCTAAGATTTGAATCGCACACCAACAATGTCATCAAAAAATGTAACCAGCGCTTGTATATACTCAGAAAATTAAGGTCTTTCAATGTGAACAGAAAGACCATGATACAAATCTACAAGTCATTAATATTGAGTATCGTTTCGTTTGGCATCACAACGTGGTATGGAAGCTGTGGAACAAAAGAAAAATCCAAACTACATAGAACCCTCAGAGAGGCTTCAAAAATAATTAACACAGACCTTAGAAGCCTTGACACAACTTATATTAATGCAGTTGAGAAGAAATCTTTTAACATTATCAACGAAAAGAGGCATCCGCTGAACGAAAAATTCCAACTTCTGCGCTCCGGAAGACGGTATCTAGAAGCAAAATGTCGGACAAATCGACATAAGACAACCTTCATTCCAACCGCCATAAAATTAATTAACAAATCTTCTGTGGAAAAATGAGACAACCAATGAAAATAACGAGAAGCAGTGTCGTGAATCATCATCATCGACATTGCCGCCGTCGTTATCATCATCATCATCATCATCATCATCATCATCATCATCATCATCATCATCATCATCATCATCATTATCGTAGTCATCATCATCATCATCATCATCATCATCATCATCATCATCATCATCATCATCATCACAATCATTGCCATCTTCTTCTTAATATAAGACACTATATTTATAATATGGTTATCTGCTGTCCCAGCAAATATATCGTATCGTTCTATCTGTCTGTGTGTGTGTCTGTGTGTATGTATATATGTATGTATGTATGTATGTATGTATGTATGTATGTATGTATGTATGTATGTATGTATGAATGTAGGCATGCATATACGATGATATGCTGGTTTGTATGTATGTCTGCATGTATGTATATATGTATGTATGTATGTATGTATGTATGTATGTATATGTGTTTGTATGTACGCTCATTTCTTTTGTATACACGTGTAGAAACAATGTGCAAGCGTGTATGTTCGTGTATGGCTGTGTCTGTATTTGTAAATGTGTTGATGTTCATACCATGAACCAAACTGAGCATTGTTTACCTCACATGAATTGCCTTTAATTTGGACAATAAAGATTATTATTATTGTTATTATTGTCTTTACGAGTATTATTATTTTTTGTTTGTTTTAATAATCGATGGATTGAGATCAACGTGAACATATTTGCAGGTCTGACTTCCCAAATAGTTCTGGGCTCATTGTTGTAAAGTAAATACTCTCACACCAACCCAAATCATTTTCCATTACAACAATGATAAATCAAGCCATTTTGCGTCCGGTTATTAGCCCTGAATCTGTTTTCGTCCTCGATCTAGGCGACTCTTACCTTATAAATTAATCTTAAAACATAAGTCACCATTTTAACCATCAACCAAAAGATGAAATTCATTTCAATTTTATCGATAATTAACCAGCTAACCGCTTGCTCTGGAACAAAAACAAACTTGTATTTTTAAAAATTGACCAGAAAACTCGTCCGTCAAATTTCGATCGATTTAAATGGTGAAAAACGAGTTTTCTGACCAAGTTTTAAAATACAAGTTTTTCTAGAGCTCGGCAGTTAACTGATTAAGTATAAAAATTTTACTGTCAAAATGAAGAAACAGAGTTTTGCCAAGGAAGGCTAATAAAGAATTATGACTCACGAAAAATTGGTCGATGGGAGAAAACTGTTTTTCGCAAGAAAAAGGACTTGATCCGACTCTTATTACAACTGGTCCGTTGTCTAATCGCACTGCCATTTGGATTCTAATTAGTGATTATAGATCTAAGGGGGAGGGAGGGGGGGGGGGAGGAAATAAAACTTGAGCATTGATATAGTGCAAATCCACTAAACATGTTCAAAGCGCCTTACAGATGGTCCCTACAGCAGCTCAGCAGCACTTAACGTGTAGGACGAAACATGACGGTTGTTAGGCGATATTCCATTAAAAAAAAATTCCTACAGAGACAACGCTGTTAACGACCAGGTACTCATTTTACACATGATTAAGTATGATGAGAGATGTGAGGGGCAGCATGGCTTCAGGTACCGAGTTCGATCACCCGCCGCTGAGCTGTGTGGCATTGAGCAAGTCTTCTCACCTAGCTCAAGTTGCGGCGCTGCACTGCGGCTGACGCCTATGTTATTCCAGTCTTCCCTTGGAATAGACCATAGAGACAAATTTCCCCTTTGGGATAGATAAAGGTAATATTATTTTTATTTATTAATTATTTTAAATAGCCTTTTCCAAGGACTCAACAATGCGCCTCAGAGGCGAAGACGGTCATATCACTATACCACATAGCCGCACGAGGAGTACTTATAAGAGTCAAATTAGCGTTTTAGCAGCAGTTTTTACGGTCCGTTTTATGCTATTGTAATCAGTATAGAATTCGACCATTATAATCTCTAATGAAGATAAGGTTGATAACTATACTATGTTTAGAAGTAATAGGATTTATCAATTCTAGAATTACATTTTTATACGAGGTCTCTCCCCACCCCCCCCCTCCTCTCTCTCTCTCTCTCTCTCTCTCTCTCTCTCTCTCTCTCTCCCTCTCTCTCTCTCTCTCTTTTTTTTTTTTCTTTCTTCCTTTCTCTCACTCTCGCTCTTTTAGTCTCTCCACCCTCTCTCTCTCTCTCTCTCTCTCTCTCTCTCTCTCTCTCTCTCTCTCACTCATTCTTCTCATTCTCTTCCATAATATCTTGTTTTCCTTTTAACTCGTCTCTTCCATCATAAACAGAAATATACCGTCTGTCATTATTGGGATGCTATATATACAAAACAGGCTGATGACAGGTATGGAGGAAAAGAGTAAATTATGGTAATGTATAGATAAACAACGCGTCGTGCCACAAAATTGTATTAAATCATCATATTCAAGGGTTATTTCGGGATACAGCCGATCACTGACAAAACGCGTTTGAAATTTTGGCCAAAACACTTACATTTTGCCTCAACTACTCGTATGGATGTCTTAAAATGGCTTACAACGTCCCGTCAAAAATACCTTAACCTGTGTTTAAAGAAGTTTTCAGTTAGAGAAATTTGACAAATTTTGGGTTACCTTAATCAACTCTTCAAAATACTTTAACCTATGTTTACGCCTCTCCTTACCACCCATAGGACAATCGTCACATTCGTTACGATGCAGCCAACACTCTTTTTATCCTGATTTCATTTTGTTATAGTTATAGCTATAAAAACTGGGCACTGTGTTGCAGAGCTCATTTTTCTGAACAAAATATAGAATATACTCGTTACTAAATCTATTTTTGACTATGAAGGGAGGATAAAATTCTGAAAATACCCAGTAAGGAAAGAGTTAAAGAAGTTTTCAGTTACAGAAATTTGACAAATTCTGGGGAAACTTTATTCGATGAGTTAAGAAAAGAATAAGCCTAGAATGTATTCTTTTCAAAAGTAGTCCTTAAGAGATATGAGATCAATGGATCCAGAGTTTATCCCAGTTTACATAAAGTGAAACGAACAATAAAGGACGCTAGTCTGTCGCAAAGTACTCTCCGCCAGATCTAACAAACCCAGCTACCCAATCACTGCTGAGTGGACAGGGAGGAAGCGGGTCTGAAAAAAAAATATCGACTTCATCCGAGATCTATCTCGGCCCCTGTTTGCTTGAAGCAAGTGCTCTACCAACTGAGCTATCCCGGTCCCCAAAAGTTAGAAAGGTGTTTCATAAATGTAAGGCTGAAACTAAATTATTTAACATAAAAAAATATTCTTTTCATCTCACATGATAAGATCATTAATAATTGAATGCTACAATGAAGATGGACAGAAAGAGCTATAAATGGAAATATTTAAGATAAACTAATCTTTAATAAAAATTAGATTTTCTTTAAAAAGAGATGCGTTTGCAACAGTTCGACATGCACAGACTAGACAATAAATGGTGAATTATTTTACCTTCCTTTGTAAACTTGAAACTATGAATGTCTCAATAATTAGAGCGACGTTTCTTTCCAATGAAATGTAGATACAGCTTGAGATAAACTAATTTTGATATGTTATAGATAGAGTAAAATCTATCTTGTTTTCCTCTGGTTCTCAAAATAAATTTTACCCATGGCTTATAATAAATCGTCGGGGCGAACCTGTTACTTAACATTCGTTTATAAACGGCTATGTGGTCTAGTGGTATGACAC
Source organism: Berghia stephanieae (assembly GCF_034508935.2). Classification (NCBI taxonomy): domain Eukaryota; kingdom Metazoa; phylum Mollusca; class Gastropoda; order Nudibranchia; family Aeolidiidae; genus Berghia; species Berghia stephanieae. Next base: position 124,428,021 of record NC_088361.1, read on the forward strand.
GTGCTTTCGGATCGGAAGGTCATGGGTTCGAGCCTTGCGCCCGGCGCATAGTTGAGTCCTTGGAAAAGGCTCCTTACCCACATTCTCTCACCGTACTCAGGTGTAAAATGAGTACCTGGCCGTTAACAGCGTTGTATTTGTCCGAAAAATTGTAATATCGCCTAACAGGCGTCATGTCCCGTCCTACGTGTTAAATGTTGCTGTTGACCAGGGACCCCTTGTAAAGCGCTTTTTAGCACATTTAGTGGATATTGCTCTCTATACAGCTCAATTTTTAAAAACCTCAATTACAATATTCGAGCGAAAAGCAATGCCCTCATACTTTCGGGGGTCGCGACAGCTCAGTTGGTAGAGCAATCGCTTCACACTCAAACGAACAGAGATCGATCCTAGTGAAGTCGAGATTTTTTTTTTCTTCTGACCCCCTGACTGTGAACCCAGCAGTGATTGGGTAGCTGGATCTGTGTGATCTGGCGGAAAGTACATTGCGATATACTAGTTAAATGGGTAGCAAGCAATTGCTATTAGGCGTGTGACGCTATAGAAACCGGGATGGAATCTGGTTTCTTTGGTTCTGAAAGACTGCTTTATTGAATGTTAAATATTGCTGTTGACCAGGGACGCCTTGTAAAGCGCTTTGAGCACATTTAGAAAATATTGCGTAATATAAAAGCTTAATTGTTTTGCTTGTTTTATTTTGTTTTATAATCATGTCACTCTGGAAAAACTCGTATATAAAATTTTGGCCGGAAAATTCATCCTTCAAATACCGATTGATTTAAATGACCCTTTTCTTGGAAAAAAAACCCTCTCAAATCTGAGACTTCGTTATAATATACTTTTCTACTTTTTAAAACAACATAAAAATGGACACATCCATTATAAGATTAATATTTTTATAGGTAACAGAATTAACTGCTTTTTCGCGTCATTTGCATAACGCTATGGCGTCTAGAATTATGATGTCTAAAATGAAAAAAAAAAAAGAAGGGCTGCATAAGAATACTAAATAATAAAAAAATTCCGTGTAATTTAGCATCATAAATCTGCGGAACAATATCTTATTCAGATCTAGATATATCTACTACTGTATTGGCTTCATAAAAATATAAAGGAAACGGGAAAGCATTTAAAAAGACTAAGAGTAACTGAAATGACGAATGTTCTATTATTATTATTATTATTATTATTATTATTATTATTATTATTATTATTATTATTATTATTATTATTATTATTATTATTGTTATTGTTATTATTATTATTATTATTAATATTATATATTATTATTATTATTATTATTATTATTATTTAGTATTATTAGTATTATCATTATTATTATTATCATCACCATCATTATTATTTATTTATTTATTAGTTGTTGCAAATCTTAAGTGAATGAAATAGATGTTGGAAATTGGCGTTAGAATACTGGGATATTGATGAATAGACAAATCTCTGGGGAAATCAATAATATTAACCCAGTACTTTATTCATTGCATGAACGATAAAAGCAGAAAATCAGAATGTCTAATGGTGCTATATTATGTTGCCATTCTATAACCGTTGTTTATATTGTTGTTTTTTTATTTGTTTTTTTTTTTATTTGTTTTGTTTAAGATATATATATATATATATATATATATATATATATATATATATATATATATATATATATAGAGAGAGAGAGAGAGAGAGAGAGAGAGAGAGAGAAGGGGGAGGGGGAGAGGAGTCGTCTCGTGTTGTGTATTATATTCAATGTGACGTTTATTTGCAATGATTTCTTAGAGGGAGGAAGAATGATGGATGAAATGTTTTCGTATTCGCCAGTTGGAAATCGATATGGAAGGTAAAATCAAATCCAGAATAATAATGATAAAATTAAGTAACATTTGATATTATCGATATATCACATTTTATATTTTATTTATTTTTTTAAAATTCTTTTTTATTTATCATCATATTTCTTGCTTTTTTTGTATTTCACTAACTAAAGCTCAACTAAAGCACTTAAAAGGTTGTCGCCCTTGCTTTTAAGGCCGCCCACCCGTTTTTACAACTTTTCTTTAATTACTATGGCGGAATTGTTATATTTTGGCAATGATGGTTACACCGGTTAACTGATGTATCCTCGAAAAACATGTAATTTCTTTTTTTAATTGACCAGAAAACTCGTCCTTCAAATTATATCGGTCGATTAAAATGACCATAAATCTTGGCAAAAATCTCTCAAACCTGGGACATCGCCTCTCAGAGCAGCCAGGACTCGTACCAAAGAATCGGATGGACTGAAGGCGAGTGTCTTACCGGACCACAAAGCAAGCTAGGTCCGGGAAAAAAAAGAAAGAAAAAGGAAAACTCAACGAATCAGGGGTACGGTCTTTGCTTGCTACCCGAAAGGTACCGAGTTCAATCACCTGCCGCTGCGTTGTGTGGCCTTGAGCAAGTCACCTCGCCCTAGCTCACTTTGCGGCGCTGCTCTGCGGCTGACGCCTGGGTTATTACAGTCTTCCCTTGGAATAGACCCTAAAGACAAATTTCCCCTTGGAGATGAATAAAGGGAATTTATTTATTTTTTTTTTTTTACTCAGAGTAAAACTATGTTTGTTGGCATTTGACTCGAGTGCTTTATCAATCGAGTTACTGGATGAACATTCTCACGATCACGTCAAGCTATTGTGACAAATTAATAGAAACATGTTTTGAAAAAAGGTGACGGATGCCTAATGGCCGTTTCGTGCCAAGGATATTTATTAGTTCAATAATTAATGAAGCGTGGGTTCTGGAGGAGGGGGGTAATAATAGCAGAAAAGGAGCCGTCCTGGTACCATTTACATGGATATGTAGTGGTTTTGGGGTCTAGTGGTAAAATAACACTCGCTTCCGGATCGGAAGGTCCTGGGTTTCGAGCCTCCCTCGGCGCCTAGTTTAGTCCTTTCAAAAATGCTCTTCACTCACATTATCTCACCGTACTCAAGTGTAAAATAAGTATCAGGCTGTTAACAACGTTGTTCTGTCCGAAAAAAAATGTAATACCGTCTAACAGGCGTCATGTTTTGTCCTACATGTTAAGTATTGCTGTTGACCTGGGACCCCTTGTTTCGCGCTTTGAGACTTCGAGATTGAGTTTGGGCTATATATAAAAAAAGAAATTTTTCTCTCATTGGGTTAATTTGGGTTCAATACACTAAACCATAACAGAAAGAATAGATAATAAATACAGACTTTTAGAGAATGAATTATAATCTAAACTTGTATGGCTGTTTTATAAGTAAATTGAGCTTAAATTGAGCTTTTATATAGCGCAATATCCACTAAATGTGCTCAAAGCGCTTTACAAGGGGTCCCTGGTCAACAGCAACATTCAACATGTAGGACGGGACATGACGCCTGTTAGGCGATATTACAATTTTTCGGACAAAGACAACGCTGTTAACGGCCAGGTACTCATTTTACACCTGAGTATGGTGAGAGAATGTGAGTAAAGAGACTTTTTCAAGGATTCAACTATGCGCCGAGCGCGAGGCTCGAACCCAGGACCTTCCTATCCGAAAGCGAGTGTCATACCACTAGATCACATAGCCGCACATAGATATTATAAGTAAATATCATTATCTGGCATTGTGACGGAACAAATAAATGAAGAAAATTGAGTTTAGAATGTAAAAAAAAAATAAAAAAAATTTAACATTCAGGTACAGAGATAATTTTCTCTAACGAAAGCATTCAATTCTTCTCAAATGTTAAGAGTTAAGGTTCCTGTTGAATGTCAAAACACCCCGACATGATACGTTATGACGATTGATCACAGTTCGGAGATGGACAGATACTAACATTCAATAAACTTGATTTAACCTGTCAACTACTACAAACATTTCGTAGAATGGCGATATCCCCCCCCCCCCCCCCCCCCCCCCCCCCCCCCCCCCAATTTGAGAACTATATACAAAATTTCAACTCAATAAAATTTACTGAAAGAGCTTCTGGTGCCAGAGCTATTGTAAAAATATATCGATATATGAAGGACGAGTTTTCTGACCAAATGTTCTTAAAACGAGTTGTTTTTTTTTCCCCGAGGACGGCGGTTAACTGGGTAATAGCAATATTATTGTTCGAATTGCAAGCTACAGCTTCATCGACCAGATCAGGTTCTACTCCATCAATTTGTCTATCGATATATGAAGGATGAGTTTTCTGGTTAAACTTTTAGATACGTGTTTTTCTGGAGTACGGCAGTTAACCAATTAAAATGTTAAAACATACCGTTGAAAGTTCCCAGTTCTATCCATCCATCATAATGAAAATGTTGCTGCTTGAAGGTCGAAAGAAAAAAAAATATAGATAAGTGTTGAAATGTAAGCTACAATTTTTTAGACGAAGACAGATTCAGATACTGTGGATGTTTCAGGTTTTTCCTTTATCAACAAAAACATGACATTGCACATCTTTTATCAATATTTACTGTCATATTCTAATTCGTAGGTACTTCCTTACAAAGGGGCATTCTATTTCCTGTCCCATCAATGCTTTTGTTTATTCACCTTAACTACGCCATTCACACACACACACACACACACACACACACGCACACACACACATATCTCATTCGTGTTTCATTCATCGTGTTTTGTTGGTAAAGGGGAAACCCGAAATGTCCACAGTATCTGTTTTCGTCTAATAAATTGAAGCTTACAATTCAAAATGTATATTTATTTTTTTCCTTCGAGCTCCATGCAGCAACATTTTCATCCATCCATCATAGCATTTTTCCCTAACGACTAAAACAGAACTAGAGGTACCATTAGACTAAGCCCCCGTCACTTATAATCTGTCATAATCGATATAAAATTCTAAAATCTCTGGTTGAAGGATTATCTGTCATTTCTACTTTATTAAAAGACCGTAACCGTATATTTTGCCCGAAAAATAATAATTGAGCTTTTATACAGAGCAATATAGAGCAATATCCACTAAAAGTGATCAAAGCGCTTTACAGGGGGTCCCTGGCCAACAGCAACTCTTAACATTTAAGACGGGACATGACGCCTGTTAGGCGATATTACATTTTTTTCGGAGACGACGCTGTTACGGCCAGGTACTCATTTTACACCTGAGTACGGTGAGAGAAAGTGAGTAAAGAAAATTTTTCCAAGGACTCAACTATGCGCCGAGCGAGGCTTGAACCCAGGCCATTCCGATCCGAAAGCGAGTGTCATTCCACAAGACCACATAGTCGAAAGAGTTATTGATAGTATCATAATAATTGTGAGCGGTCTTCTCAAAACGGTGAATTGTGTATTGGTGAGTGATTATGATGTTTAAAATAGAATTTTAAACGTATCCTAGATAAGACTAGGAGATTGAATGGAACCTTTGATTTATGATAAACGAATACATATAAGGTGTTACGTTTCGGGTTTCCCATTTATGAACAAAACACGATGAATGAAAGAACGGTTCTCATATCTCTTATTTGTCTTTAGAGTTTTACTCCTCGTGTTTTGTTGATAAAGGGAAAACCCAAAACGTCCACATTCTCTGTTTTCGTTTTTTGAAGCCTCCTTTCAATGTCCTATTGTTATTTACTCCTCTTTGAGCTTCATGTAGCAATATTGTCATTAAGCTTATCTGACAAAATTTGAGTTAGATATAATGTCTGTGGTGAGGCTATGTGGTCTTGTGTTATGACACTCGCACTCGGATTGGAAGGTCATGGGTTCGAGCCTGGTTCTGAGTGGCACATAATTAAGTCCTTGGAAAAACCTCTTTACTCACATTCTCTCATCGCATTCAGGTTTAAAATGTGTACCTGTCGGTTAGCAGTATTGTCTCTGTCGGAAAGACAATGTAATATCACCTAACAGGTGCCCTTTGTCGTTCTACATGTTTCGTGTTGCTGTTGGCTAGGGACTCCTTGTAAAGCGATTTGAGCACGATTAGTGGGTATTGCTCTATATGATTTTTATTTTCTTTTGCCTACAATGAACATATTGAGTTCTGTATCATCAACGTGAAAAGCAAAAAATTCCCAATTCTGATCTTTCTGTCTTTATCACTGATGTTCTGCACGTCGGTCAATACCGTTTTGGTGGTCGACAATTTATAAAACTATAATATATGAGTATAGATCTAGCTGCACATATTAACAGCCAGGTCTGATAGCCAAACGCAATTATGGGCCTGTTTTAACATTATAGTAATGAAGAATTAGATAGCGAGGAGGGGGGGGGGGGGTGCTGCCTGAAGCCTGGGATCGCGAAAATGGAAAGGCTTCGGATTGGAACAAAACAGACAATGGACGTTTCGGGTACAAACCGCCCTTCGTGAGCACGATTCAAGTTATACTCCCATTTTATTTTATTTGTTTTCCACGTTCATTGATTTATTGTTATATATATATATATATATATATATCATCATCATCATCATCATCAACATCAGAATATTCATCATCATCACCACCATCATCCTCATCATCATCATCACCATCATCATCATCCTCATCATCATCACCATCATCATCATCCTCATCATCATCATCATCATCATCATCATCATTAGCTCTATAATGTCTGTTCTTTTTTCTTTCTTTCGTTCTGTTGATATCCATTCTTTAACTAAGAACCTCTTCAATATGGATTTATAATTTATATCAAGTGGTATCACATATTACATTGATTAACAAAAATGAATATGACAGCTTCAAAAAAAAAAAAGAACAAAAACCAAACACGGAACGTTTTAGACTCAAAACCCTTCTCCAGGCAACAACAATGAACAATTAAAACATAAATAGATTGCTTAAAACCCAAGACAGTATCACTTAAACACAATGTGCAAAACGTTTTGACAGTGAAATGAGTGATTGGTTATTGGGATTCCCGTTGAAGTTATTTCGTGTCTGTAGAGAATGTTGTGATAAATAAGGTTGTTATTTCATATTGTAATTTTTTTAAAGACACATAGTAAAGTTAGAGTTGTTTACCTTCACAGATTGCCTGGGAATTGAAAATATTTTTGCCAAGTAAAGATAGGTAGATGTTACGGATAATTGTCTTACTAAAAACAAATCGGATCTTTTTTAAAATGTCAAATTTACTTCATTCTCTCTCTCTCTCTCTCTCTCTCTCTCTCTCTCTCTCTCTCTCTCTCTATCTCTCTCTGTGTGTGTGTGTGTGCGTGTGTGTGTGCGTGTGTGTGTATATATAATATTGAATCACGTAGAATGTTTCTTTTGATCGCGAATATATATATATATATATATATATATATATATATATATATATTCATTCTTTCTATCTATCTATCTATCCATCTATCTATCTATCTATCTATATATCTATCTATCCATCTATCTGTCTGTCTGTCTATATACTTATATATCAGTCCATCTATTCATCTCTCACACACACACACACACACACACACACATATATATATATATATATATATATATATATTCATTCTTTCTTTCTATCTATCTATCTTTCTATCTATCTATCTGTCTGTTTATATATCAGTCCATCTAGCCATCTCTCACTTGTAAGTTCTCCCACTCTCTCTCAAACACACACACACACACACAAGTACACACACACACACGTGCGCGCGCGCATACGCCCTTAGAGAAAAAGTATGCATATATATATTATTCACTTACTGCAAGCCTTTCTTTTGACAACGAACTAAATTTTCAATAAACTTTGCCAACGAGCAATGTTTGTGATAGAGGGTTGCTGAAATATACAAGTATTGTCTCTATTCTCGGTCAGGAAATTGTTCCCATCATGTGTGGTCCCTTTCCAAACCACAATTTTCTAATTTGTTCTTTAAACTAAAATATATGTCCTCTCTGATACGATATATACCTTTTATATAAATATATTCTCACTATATCTCTTCTCTCCCATTTACTGCACACTCTTCTGTTTTTCTTTTCCTTGTATTCTCTTGACCTCCCCCCCCCCCCCCCCCCCCCCCCCTCTCGTCTTCTTATCTTCCCTGTCGTATTTGTAAACTTTTCCTACATACCCCATCGATTTCAGAGCCTATGGGGTAGAGTTTGTGAAAGTTGATATTCGCTTCATGTAAATAATATTTGACAGTAATAGATGAAATTACAAAACAATCTTTTTAGGTTCGCCCACCAAGCAAGCATTCGAGATGACGACAATACGGGTCGTTTTTATGTCAATACCACACACAGATGCATTGAAAGCCTCGGGTTCAAAAATTTCGATTAGTTGCATCAATTAACTTTTTGCTGTTTTCTAGTCAAAATGAACTCGTGTTGTTTTGTCATCGAGTGGCATCATGACACATAATATTTCACCAACCATTCTAGTTATTGTCGTATTGTACTTAGATGAAAATGAAATTAATTTCAATTCAAAATAATAGTAATTTAAGAAAGATATTTTTAAAGGAGGAAACAAACCCCGCTCTCCATAATGAAAATGTTTCATTTAACTACAGTTTCAAAAGTTGGGCTCGAGATTAAATTGTTACAAAGCGGAATAATGCAATTATTAGACAACTGGGAACATAATTGGATTCAGTAGTCTGATGTCACGCGCCCGGCAACGGCGGCCATCTTGGTTCTAAACAAAGAAAATCATTACTTTTTATTCTTCCTGCCAGCTAGAACTTTTCGTCCCCTTTTCGTATGCCTTGTGATCAGAATGTGTAAAAGTCAAAACATGATCAAATTTATGGGGGTTTTTTCCTCTGGAAACGCTTTTATGCTCTCCGGGGAAATATTTCATACGGGCGTCCGCCATTGTTCCGATAGTTTAGAGCCAGTGTTACTAAGTTACCATGCGTCATTAGGAAGGAAGTGACGTTACGACTACTGAATCCTATTGCCATTGTGGATAAAAAGTGTGTCAAAAATAGATTTCCTCTAGAAATAGCTCGCTGATTATGTGTGACCCATCACGTCAATCATTAAAGAGTGAACTTGATAGAATTTTGAGTACATAGTCCATATTATAGTGGGGAATTGGGAAATTAAAATATTTTTTGAAATTTAAGAAACAAAACTAACTCTCCAGAGCAGAATGAATGAAGGCTTTGATTTTAACTTATATTTTATAAATCATGCTTTAAAATCTATTTTTGAATTGAGGTATATCCTGATATGATATAGGACTCGTGAAATCCTACGTTTGGAGTTTTGAACGAGTTTCCAACACGACCTTGGGAGCACGCATTGGGAAGGAATTTCGAAATTTTACACGCCGAATTTCAAGACCACTTTTAATATTATACCCCCCTCCAAACACCTCCCTCAAACCTGTCATTTATCATCAAGAATAATCCCAATGTTCACAAAAGGCTGAACATTTAACAGACAACAAAATATGATTTGACCTTAAGAATTACCACTGTAGTAAAGATATCGTTTTGCGTTAAAAGCTATTTTAGTGGAAATTGGATGAAGAACCGTGCTGAAGAAAAACATTTCTTAATAGAGACACCTCACAATTTTTTGATTATATTATAGTAAAATCGGATTTTACCGCATTGCAGACGATTGGTCATATGTCTGTTTGTTTTGTTTGTTTCTTTAAAAACTATTTTAAAGACTTATTTTGACGGATCGACCATTGTGAAGCAGAAAAAGGGAAATAAAAGCAGCAACAATTTATTGGTTTATCACATTTTTCCACAGCTAAAAAAGACTTTAAGAGGAATATGAATTTCAATTATGTGTAGAGGTCTATGAGTTTACAATTTGCCTCTCTCGTGTTTCAGTGTAATTGCTGTGTTTAAGGTGCTTTGATATTGCAAATAAGACGGTTGATCAAATATAAATTGCCCGGATTATGAATGAATGTTCGGATTCTCATGAAATGTCGCAAACTTACACCAGCTAAAGTGTTGGATTTCTCTCCCATTTTCCCCTGAACTTCATAGTCCTTTGAAGTAGAAGGTTTTGGTTTTGGCCTTAAACGAGTCCTCTGAAGCTCTTAAAATTTCAATTTCATCTTCAAAATGCTTTCCTTTGTTGTCTTTCTACAATGAGTGAGTAGGAAGAATGAGGTAGATTTCTAACACGCTACCACTATTTGCTGTTGTTGACACTTATTATTCGGCACGGTAAGACTACAGTACATCGTCCTACAAAGACATATTTCCAGTTCGAAGCTTCACGGGATGTTTTTGTATCTAACAGTTTGATTCAAGTGCTGAAAGTCGTGTTTTCCAGATCATTTTTTGTTATTTGGAGTATAATCAAACATAACAATGCCTTCCATGTGTGAAAAACGGCGATCACGACCTTTCACAAAAAGCTAGGAGAAATTCACAACAGCGTTGTCTTTCCTCTTTCATTTGCTATATTATATTCCTTTTGACAAAACAGAATTTCCATTGTGTGCGCAGTTAGTAACATAAAAGTGCATATTAGAAGTTTTCAATTTTTTTCCAAAGAAAATTTCATGCAAGTCGTCCGATTTATTCATATTCAGGTCAAGTCCTCGTATTTAGGATATGTGATAACATGTTAGAAAACAAACACTTAAACTTAAAAGGTTAGACAACGTGTCATAGGATCGAATGATAGATTTGGACTCATCTTGGTCAGATGTGTTCACAATTATAATGCATCACCGTGAATAGAAAAAGAAGAGAAGTGGAAGAGATGGAAGTGGAAGAGGAAGAAGAGGAAAATGAGGAGGAGCGGGAAGAGGAGATTGTGGAGGAGGAGAAAGAGGAAGAAGAAGAAGAAGAAGAAGAAGAAGAAGAAGAGGAGGAGGAGGAGGAGGAGGAGGAGGAGGAGGAGGAGGAGGAGGAGGAATGGCAAAAAGGAGCAGAATGAAGAGTGGAAGAAGAATTTCCGCACTTTTCTTCTCTTCCTCTTAAATATTTTTGAATCTATTTTTAAAGCCTCAAGCATGATATAACGAAAGGGAAATCGAAAGAGAAATCGCCCAGTCGGGATGCCTTACTTATTAATGGAACTCGGTGGTCACTTCCTCCCATTTTCGTTTGCGATCTACCGGTTGACATTCAGTCTAAATTCCAATCAACTCTCTTTTCAGCAAAACTTCCTGTTGTTTTCAAGATCATGATCTAGCTAAGCGTTGTTTTTTTTTTTTTTTGTTTTTTGTTTTTTTTGTTCTTGTGAATTTTTTTATTTATCTACTTTTGAATGGTTGGGGTTTTTGTAACGAGTTTCCTGTAGATGTAAACCACTCTTTCCATTAGTGATAAATAATTAATTGTAGGCTTTTATAATGATATAACATCACTTTTGTAGACATCTCAAGTGATACTACATTCGGAGAACCTCTCTGCCTTCACTGATGACCCAGAGGCTGTTCGCTAGTCTATCATTGACTGTGATGCCTCGGCTGCTGTTATCTTTATTTTGAAATAAGACTATTTGGTTTTGACTAGGCCCTTCCTTCGATTCTTAGACATATGATGATGATGATGATGATGATGATGATGATGATGATGATGATGATGATGATGATGCTCGTGGTTGTGACGGTGGTGTAGTGATAATGATTGAGCTGTAGAAGTGATGATTTTGATGTAGGTAGGTGGTAAAGTAAACATTATCGTTCATAATTTGATAATGTTGAAGAAAGGATCTTGTTTTTATCTCAATGTTCAAAGGAAACCACAGGAAATCAGTCTAGAGATAGATCTTTAACCACCATCAAAGTGTTAGAATTCCTAATAAATGACAGAATGTATGATTTGGCTTATTAGATTTCATTGTGAGTGATGCTTAAAAGCTTTTATGGCAGGACTGAATGTGATAACTACTTGTGACGCTGATGGTTTAATGCAAATGCATCTGTAGTCAGTGGTGTCATGCCAGAATGTTGCATTCACTACCCAACAGGTCAATATGGTACAGCATTTATAAAGCACATTATCCACTAATGATTAACATAATTCAAGTCGAGATACGACGCCTGTAAGGCGATATTACAATATTTTTTCGACAATTTACAGCGGAAATGTAAGTAAAACTAAAAAGCTTTTTTTTCTAAGGATTCAACGTTGCGGCGCTCAAAGTGAGATTCGAACCCGGGACCTACAGATCCAAAGTCGAGTTTTATACCACAAGACCACAAAACTTATGGAAAGAACAATACCAGGGAAATTGTGGACAGAGTCAAAATGACTGAGAAGAGGAAATTTTTAGATATGAGATTCTGTAGTAGTAGTAGTAGTAGTAGTAGTAGTAGTAGTAGTAGTAGTAGTAGTAGTAGTAGTAGTAGTGGTGGTAGTAGTAGTAGTATTAGTAGTAGTAGTAGTAGTAGTAGTAGTAGTAGTAGTAGTAGTAGTAGTAGTAGTAGTAGTAGTAGTGGTGGTAGTAGTAGTAGTATTAGTAGTAGTAGTAGTTGTAGAAGAGGAGGAGGAGGAGGAGTAGGAGGAAGAAAAGCGGAGTAGAAGAAGAGGAGGGAAAAAAATGAGAAGAGGAAAAATAATGTAAAGAAGAAGGACCATCAATATTGTTGCTGCTGGTAGTGTTGTAATAATAGTAGGGGAAACTCTGCCAAATCATACAACAACAACAATAAGAAAAACAACAAACAAAAACAAAAAGCAAACCAAAAAAATAAATCAAATAAGTTTTCTGTATGAATTGATTCAAGCTATATCTAATGTGTTTGGGTAACGTGGGATTCATCAGAGTGAGTCGAACGAAATAAAATCTTTAAAATAACAAAGAGATTTGCATAGAATAAGAATCAAATTCAAGACCAACAAAAAGAAGAAAATACAAGGGAGTCAAGATAAACGTCATAAGCAAAAACGCTGAGCACAAAATTAATGTTGAGAGGACATAACATTACCCGGTGGCTGTTAAGGTAATTTAGTTATTCCATTAATAACGCAGGATACGTTATACGCTTGTCTATTTATACTTATACGATTTTACATTACAACAGAATTTCTTAGCACGCTTAAGAGAGTTAAAGAAGTATGGTTATAATTCATTAAGATGTTGTCATAAATTTAGGCATTTCTACGCTCCGTTACATACAAACGAATCGCAGAATGTCGACTATCCCATTTAAAAATTACGTTGCTTTGTGCTATCAGTTTAGGTGGCAATTGGCATTGTTTTGGCATTGTTCTCCATCAACGCCCTATTTCCAATCTATTCCAAACTTGAAGGAGGAATTTAAGAACCTGACGGGCAGAGAAGGTAAAGCCGATCGACACTATAATACTCTGGGAGGTGTCATACAGTATAGCTACTATTAAAAATATAAAAAAAGAGAGAGAGAGAGAGAGAGAGAGAGAGAGAGAGAGAGAGAGAGAGAGAGAGAGAGAGAGAGAGAGATGTATCTAAGGAGGATAACTCAGGTACCGACTTTATGTCAGGGAAAATAATCGTTATTAAGTTAAGCCTTGTTTAATTAAGCAAAGTATGTACAGCTCCCGAGTACGTAATTCACGTCGATATTAACGCATGGGGCACTGAGGGCATACAACGTGGAGGTAGTGTAAATGAGACGTGTGATTGTAGTGAGTTATGTTTATTTAGAAGAGGGAGGTCAAAAGGTGTGAGATCGATTCTTTTGTTGATGAAGTATCTGCTCTCACAAAACACCTTTAAATCTCATTTTGGCCAGAGTAATGTAAATGTTGCTGCTCGAAGCTCGAAGAAATAAATATCATTGTGAAATATTGAATGTAAGCTTCAATTTAATTAGGAAAACAGATAGAATGGACGTTTCCGGTTTCCCCTTTATCAACAAACAGGGTGAATGAAACACTACAGATGAATGAGATGATGTGGTAGTGGCGTTGTTAAGATGAATAAACAAAACATTGGCTTCACCTCATAATATTTTCCGACAGATCAAGATGATCCTTAACTTGTTAAAAAGTATTAAACTCGAGACCTCATATGAACATGTCTCAGGTGTAGGAATTTTTCACAAGTTGTAGGTCGCTTGATAATATATCAATACAATTTGGAGTAAAATGAAAAAAAAAGTCTTTTCTCAGAGTACGCCAAATATCTGAAACAAACACATATTGAATTGCTCTTGACTAATGAATTGTTATTTTTCTCACGTCTATAAGAGGACAATCATCTTTTGTTTGTTGCAACACTGGAATAGAATATGGCTTCCATTGAGTTCCAACGAGTCTCAGCGCCTCTCCCATCATAATTCATTTTCAAAATGTTTAAAAATGATAAAGCACACAAACGCACACATACACTCCGACACACACAAACACACACACACACAATTATATATATATATATATATATATATATATGTATGTATGTATGTATGTATATATATATATATATATATATATATATATATATATATATATATATATATATAATGTATTTGGCAAATTGGATTTTAAGTAACACTAAGACTCCGAAACTACTTGACCAATAATTATCATCACAATTAGCGTGGTGTTTCAATTGACATGAAGATGCGATTGATTAGACATCGTGATGATTTGACCGAAAAATCAAATGTTTCGTCAAATCCGATCGTGTGTGTGTATATATATATATATATATATATATATATATATATATATATATGTGTGTGTGTGTGTGTGTGTGTGTGTGTGTGTGTGTGAGTCGTGGTGGGTACTTGAAGGTACGAGAGTGCTCGATAATGTTGGTTGGAGCATATACAAATAAATAAATTCATTCACATATTTTCTGCCAAAACAATCGTTTCTATGTCCTCCATTTCATCAGCTGACTGATGAACTGGAGGACATAGAAACGATTGTTTTGGCAAAAATACTACGTTCGTGAATTTATATATATATATATATATATATATATATATATATATATATATATATATATATACGTATACATAATATTCAAAAACGGTTCTTTCCATTGATTTCGTGTCTAATATTTTTAAATTGGAACTGTTGCGTGCCTTATTCAATTGGATCGTAAGGGTTTGTTGTGGAAAATCGTAAAAGTGAAGTGGTTACCGCTTAAAAACACTTCTACGAGAAAAAAAAAAAACAAAAACAAAAACAAAACTGGTGCGCGGCATATTTTTGACACCTGTTTTTTGTATTCTACCTATTTTTCATGGATAATTGTTCAAAATACCAAGGTACTCTCGTGCCTTAATAAAATGGCTCGTAAAAACCGTACACGAACCAGTATCTGAGGAATTACTATTATATTATTTTGGCTAGAAATGCAATCTCCGGGGCTTTTGCTCCTTTAAAATAGAATCGTAACTAAACGGGGAGCTTTGATGAATGGTGTCATTTTAATTACAATGTATCAACTAATTGCATTGGCCGCTAGTAAAAGGCAATTCGATGGGTGTAGAACAAGCGTAACTGATGACAGTTATTACCGCCACGAAAATTTCAGAAGTTCGTTTATTGTAATTGATAACCCCGTAACCAATTTTATAGTTCCCTCTGTATTTTTTTAAAGGGTTGATGCATGCATGAATTTTCAACCATAAGTATAAGAACATTCTCTAATATGCGCGTTCCACTGAAGCTCGAGGTGATAATGCTTTTTCTCACTTTCGTTTTTTTGCTTATCAATGCGATCCTGATTTCAGAATCATTTTGAAAAATCGAGCATTTTGATTGGTTGGAGAAAATGAAAATAGGAAAATATGCCCGAGGTCTAACACACGTCCAAAGAATCTCTCTTGAGGCGTGATCGAATTCTTTTTTTAATTTCTATAACTGACAATTTTGTCGAAGCAAAGCGAATTGTTCAGATGTCTACGTGTTCGAAAATGAATGGTATCAATCAGTTTGTCGCATGTTGGTTTGAATCCTCTCAATTGTAGCTTCTTATTCTGATATATTGGGGGCAGCGTGACTCATCGGTACGGTCTTTGCTTCTTACCCAAAAGGTACTGAATTCGACTACCCGCCTGGTTGTGTGGCCTTAAGCAAGTTACCTCGCCCTAGCTCAGTTTGCAGCGATGCACTGCGACTGACGCCAGGGTTATTCCAGTCTTCCCTTGAAATAGACCCTGAAGACAACTTTCCCCTTGGAAATTCATTTTATTTTATTTGTTTGTCTAGTTTAATTTTTGTGGTTATTTTGGGGATTGTTTCTATTTCTTTTTTCTTTAAAAACAAACAAATACAAAAAAAACAACGAATGAAATAAAAAGAATTACTGCCTGAATCCTATAAAACATGACCACAAACTGTTAAGTGACAAAATTGAGTTTGGGATACAGAAACTGAGGCGGGATAACTTTCTATTCACTACTTGTAACTATGGGCTATCCACATCTTAATCGTATCTACTATAGGGAATGAGATTAGCGGAAGAGCAGCGTCCCTTGATTGGACGTCACGAGGGCGAAGGCGCATGCGCACAACCAACATGACGTTCTCTCTCTAATAACTTTCCCGCCGGTGACGTCACAGACTATGGGTGACGTCCAATCAAGGGACGCTACTCTTCCGCTAATCTCATTCCCTAGTTGGTTCCATTACCCAATGTAATGTCACAGTCATTTGCTGCACATTTCTCGTAGAAGGCAGTTAATCATAGTTGTTTTTATCATTGATCGACTTTTGGTAAAGTTACCTTAACATCTTCTGTTATTTGCATCAACTAGTCCTGCTTCACAACGGGTCTTATCTACAAAACAGATCTTTTGGAAAACAATAGCTTTGCACTGTTTGATGTCGCTATCGAACTTGGTAAATAATCGGCATTTGAAAGCTTCCTTGGAGCCAGACATCAAATATTGACAAAGTCATTAATCACGATAACCTTAGAAAACTGCACTAAACGTACGAGAATGTTTTGCTGTTGTTTAGACCTCCGACGATTTCGTTGTTTTTCTTTTAAGTCTAAAAAATATTGCTCAGGACTTGCTCGCCTCATAGGATTATCATTTAATTATTCTATTTCCGACTTATTCTTGTTCTATTTTTTTTTAAATATTGACTTTATTATACATTTCAATTATATCAATTGCAACGGTTAATTTGATAGGTGGTCATATAATTATGTCTTATAACCGAACTCACTTAGTTGCGGTTTTGAATTGAGATTGTTATGATGGATTATATTTTTCGTTAGTTTGAGAGTATTTTCATTTCAACAATGAGCATATCATATGTTGGGGTCATCAGACCTTCGCATGATTAAACGTTGATACAAGCCATAATTCAGTAGACGGGAAATAAGTATTGTTCTTTTTTTTTTTAAAGGAGTAAATAAGAATGTGAAATTGAATGGAAGCTTCAATTTAATATACGAAAACAGATAAAATGGACGTTTCGGGTTTCCCATTTATCAACAAAACAGGATGAATGAAACAGTACAGATGTTCTGTAGTGTTTCATTCTTCACCCCCCCCCCCCACCCCCCCCCCCCCCCCCCGCTTGTTGACTCAATAGGAAGATAGAATAGATACAGTTTCAAACGTTTTTACAGTTGAACCATGCTCAATGTTCTTTTTATCTGCCTATTCTCCCAGCGTGTCATATCTATTTATATTAAATCATGTTTCCAATTATATAAAACGCATTGTTTATATGCGCTCTTTTCTAATTTTGTACCGGAGCCGTGTACTCATTCAGAGATCGGAGAAAAAAGTTTCCTTAACAATTATTTCCATTGACTCACTATCACTATTATCCTCCGATTTCATCTCAAGTTAATCGTTCGTATTTTCAGAGTAGTGAAGATTGTCTGTGAATATAAAAAGGTATATCGAGTAAACGTTGTCAAATCGACACTTTTGTCATTTTTTTTTTTTACTTTGGGCAGGAAACGTTTACTTAAAAGCAGATTGATTAATATGACTCGAAACATGTTAAAATTGTTTAAAACTCTAAATCCCAAAAACGTCATCGATAATTCTCAAGTTTAAGTTTTAATGAGAATTTTGAGATGCGGAGAGAAATTGTAACATCAATATTTGTAGCAAAAGTTTTCTGGCCAAATAAAAATAAATTATTTTGTCTTTGTACGCAATAATTTAGCCGAGACAAAGGGTGTTAATGTTTCTTTCTGATTACTTCTTTGGTTTCAAGTGAATTGAGTCGTGTGTTAGAGATGATGGATATTATTATCCTGACAGAAAGTAAGAGAACCTGCAGATCATTGGTGCTCGGTTTCGAGTTGTAAGATGGCTGTAGAAGTATGTTGGGTTTTTTTTTAATGTGAGCAATTTGTCTTGGAGAGTGAAAAATCACCTGGAGATGATTGGTGCGAAAAGGAACAAAAAGAGAAATTGACATGCCGAGTGTTGCTATATATGTATGAGAGTGGGTGGGTTGGGTGGATGGGGAGGAAAGTACAAGAAATACAAGAAATCCAGATGACGAGGAAGGGAAATAAAGGATAATGAAAGAGATAAACAGTCTGTGTCGCTGTAGTGGAGTGTGTTGTCTTGGATACATACTTACTCTAGGTCCGAGAGTTCGAGTCGGCTAGTAAGGCACATCAATGGTATGACTTAGATTTGACATAAGGCCCTTTCACACAGCAATCAATCGATTGCGATGCCTCGGCTGCTTTTACCTAGTGGAATAGACACGTAATCGCTCAAAGTTTTAAGTGGTGCATGAGTAAAAAAAATAGTGTTGAAGGAAAAAGAAAATTGTATGTAGGGTAAAAGGGATAAGAAAGAGAAGGAGGGGGAGGAGTAGGAGGTGGAAGGAGGAGGAAGAATTTAATTGAAGTGGTAGTAGTAGTAGTAGTAGTAGTAGTAGTAGTAGTAGTAGTAGTAGTAGTAGTAGTAGTAGTAGTAGTAGTAGTAGTAGTCGTAGTCGTAGTAGTAGTAGTAGTAGTAGTAGTAGTAGTCGTAGTCGTAGTAGTAGTAGTAGTAGTCGTAGTAGTAGTAGTAGTAGTAGTAGTAGTAGTAGTAGTCGTAGTCGTAGTAGTAGTAGTAGTAGTAGTAGTTGTTGTTGTTGTTATTGTTGTTGTTGTTGTTGTTATAGTTGTAGTAGTAGTTGTTGTTGTTATAGCAGTGGTAGTAGTAGTAGTAGTAGTAGTAGTAGTAGTAGTAGTAGTAGTAGTAGTAGTAGTAGTAGTAGTAGTAGTAGTAGTAGTAGTAGTAGTAATAGTAGTAGTCGTAGTAGTAGTGATAGTAGCAAAATCTAGTGATAAGCATACAGGAAGAAGTAAAAACAAACAAACAAAAAAAAAATAAAAATAAAAAAGCAAAACAAAAAAAAATGAAAAACAACAAAACTAAGAAATAATAAGAAGCATAAAAACGAATGATGAGAAGAATGAAAGAATGAAGGAAGGAAAGAAGGCAAAAGAAAGAAGAAGAATCCTTTAATGACAATGGATTGGAGGAATCCTTAAGAACGGATGTTGTCTCACGTCCGGTCTGGCAAGAACTAATTATGATCAATTAGTATCATGCCCTGATGATCGATAACAAAATAGGATGGTGACACAGTTATGATGTAATATAACAGATGTACATTTATATAGCGCTTATGCCGAAGCTTCGATGCGCTTCACATTGACCATCAGTAAAAAACATTACACACTGCAGATTGGACATACGAACAAAAGCTCACACGCATCCAATTACACACTCACACACACACACACACACACACACACACACATGTCATGGTCATATACCCAGTTTAAAAGTTGTTGCTTAACATCTCTGCCATAAAACTCTTGGGGGAGGGAGCTAGAGTTTTGGCTATAAAAGAATGAGAGGAAGAAAGAGTGAGGAGGGGAGGGGGCAGCAGCAGCAGCAGCAGCAGCAGCAGATGAAGAAGAAGAAGAAGAAGAAGAAGAAGAAGAAGAAGAAACGCAGAAGCAGAAAAAGAAGAAAGAAGAAGAGGAATAATAATACTAATAATAATAATAATAATAATAATAATAATAATAATAATAATAATAATAATAATAATAATAATAATAATAATAACTAATAATAATAATAATAATAATATAATAATAATAATAATAATAATAATAATAATAATAATAATAATATAATAGTAATGATGATGATGATGATGATAATAATGATGATGATGACGATGATGATAATGATAATAATAATAATAATAATAATAATAATAATAATAATAATAATAATAATAATAATAATAATAATGATAATAATAATAAATGGCGAGTGGTTAAGCCATTGCACTGTGATCCGGAAGGTCCCGGGTGCGAGCCCCACTTCAGGCACTTTCCTTATTTTCCTTGGGCAAGATTATTCATCCCCAATTAGCTCACTTGGACAACATGGGTGACTCCTGTTGACATCAGTCATCCTGTTTGATGGATTGTCTATATTCCTTCATGGAATGCCTAGGCGACGATTCTTATGATGCCGTGGCGGAAGGGGGTAAAAAATTATTTTTTTAAAAATTCTTTTAAATAAGAAGAAGAATAAAAAGAGGAGGCATAGTAAAAGGAGGTCGAGGAGGAGGAGAAGTTAGCAAAGAAGTGTTGATAAACTATTAATAGATGTCTCTGTAGAAGTAATTAATATAATATTATGTCAACTTACAAAATATTTTATAATGAAATAAGGGAGGTAACTCTTTATTTGATAGTGACCACTGATAGTATCGAGAGATTTAAAATTACGTCATCAATTTTTGTTGTGGATAAGCTAGAATTGCGCACTCGCAATGGAAGTCAAAGATAACAAAGGACTGAGTATTACGACCTAGCAGGTTTTGTTCGTATTAATTTGAGTCAACGAATGATAGAATTAGCCTGAAATATAATATAAGGTTTACAAGTTACTCGCATATCAGTCTGTAAAAAATAGATTATTGATTTGCCAGTAATTCTGTGCTCTATGGCGGCAATTTTACATTGGCTGTTTGGAATAATGTTGATCCCCAACCCTATTTTTTTTAAATAGATGTATATGATATTTCTTTTATTATTTATTTACTTCCCGTGTCATCTCATAAGAGGTCTTATGTAAATGGCCGCTATTCTTCCCTGTTTTGTACCAGTCTGTTGCATTTTTCAACTACCAGCCCAGTCCAGCTCTTGATGTTGTACCGCCATGATCTTTGGGGACGTCCTCTTGGCCTCTTGCCGCCTACTTTTTATTTGATCGTGGGTATACAGATACTATTTGTGCCATATTGTGTGGCCAAAACGTTTCCATTTCCTCGTTATTGTTGTGTTCATTAACTAACGGGGGCCTGTTGAGAATATATAATGCTGACAACCTCATTGGTCTTTTTCCTGTATTGATTGTTTGTTTGTTTGTTTCCAGCGGATTTCTTCCAATGCATCAAAAACTCCACATTTCAAATGCAGCTTTATTAGTTTTTGAAAAATATCTGCTCCCTCACATGCTTTCTAACCTTTTTAAGGAGTAAAAAGACAAATTAATAAAAGCAATGGAGCCTAAAAGCTGACTCACTCTTTTTTAAAACAATCGGACCATTCGAAAAAAAGTTGACGTGAATATTCATATCTAGCCTATGGAATTATGTTAAACTCATGGTAAAAAGAAATACAACCCCATTTTCCCCCAATTTTGAGTATATCTCTAAACTCTCTCATGTTTCACACAGCCAATTTAGATGCTTAATACACAATATAATATCAATTATTCTGTTTGTTTTGGATCAAATATAAAATGCGAGTAACTTGTCATCGGCGTTTGTTTCAATTGCATCTTATCAATAATATAAAACTCGACACGGCGATGGCTGATTTTCTCGTTGTGGATGAATTCCAACGCATGGTTTAGCCTATTATCTCCTGCTTGCCGTTGATTCCATTTTCTATTTCCAATTTCCTATAGACTATGTTATTTTTTTGTTCCATTGCAGCCGTGCATCAGTAGTTCGACAGATACTCTCTGTGTGAAAGCTTCCAGGTAGATGAATATTTCATAGGCAAGGCGATTGCGTGATAATTAGTTATTCAATGCACGCTGTGAAGCAAGGATGGCATAATACTGTTTTTTTATTTTGTTTATTTTTCAGGAGAATGCATTTTTTATAGATTGTATAAAATCAAATGTGTTAATACAAAAGTTGGAATAAAAGGAATTTCTGCCACTCTCTAGTGCTATACACTTTTTTATTTCTCTAACTATAAACCTTCTGTTAGATTTGGTGGAATATCTTGCGGTAGACTGGTATCCTAATAAAGAAAGAGGCTATTAAGCTTAAATATTGGCCA
>NC_088361.1:124455149-124467649 GCF_034508935.2 Berghia stephanieae
ATGTAATTATAGAGTATCCGGGAGAGGGGTGTATATCGACGCAATAAAGTAAACGAAAGGGATCCGAATCAAAATAAAACAGTGACTTTTATATATTTCTTTATCCGCCATGCAGTGATTTAATTTGGTAGCTGGATCTGTTTAGGCAAAAGGTAGATAATGAAGATGAAGGTGATTTAATTTGATCGATATTTGAAAGACGAATTTTCTGGTCAAATTTATAAATATATGTTTTCCAGTGCACAACAGTTAACTGGTTAACTGAGTGGAGATTTTAAGGAGAAAACAATCAAATTTCATATATTATCTGACCCATCCAAATCTAAAGTCACTTTTCGTAATCTGATTCATCCCGACATAAAATGACACAAGATCGATGTGGACATATTATGATGGAAATCGTGTGTTATCATTCATCAACATCTTAGTATAATAAAATAGATTTGTTGACATGTAAAAGTATATTATTACCATGTGCCAAGACTCCACGGACACACTGCATATTACGCAATCTTTTGAAACGTTATTGTTTATGTTTCTGCTTATTTGTTTATTGATCTCTGTACATGAATCTTTGTAAAATTTGTTTAAAAATCGGTATATTGTAAGAACAAAATGAAGTTTAACCATGTGCCCATGCGTCATGGACACACTGCAGATTACAGGTTCTTTCGGTAATGTTTTTTTATTTGTTATTAGTTACTTGTTTATCAATCTCTGTACATGAATGTTTGTGAGAAATAAAAATAGTTTTCTTGTAAGAAGTAAGTGCATTTTAACCATTTTCCCAGGCTTCGTGGACACACTGCATATTTCGAATTCTTTATGCAATCTTGTTGCTTTTTGTTATTCCTATTTTATCGATCTCTATGCATGAAAGTTTGTGAAAATCGTTTTGTTGTAAGAAGTGTGTTTTTGACTATGTTCTCAGACTCCATAGACACATTGCAGATTACGACATCTTTATGCAACATTGTTGTTTTTTGTTACTACTTATTTGTTGATCGATTATTGCACATAAATGTTTGTAAATATGTGAAAATCGTTTTGTTGTATGAAGTGTATTTTAGCCATGTGCCCATGCATCATGGATACATTGTAGATTATGGGTGCTTTATGCAATGTTGTTGTTTTTATGACTACTTATTTGTTTATCTGTCTTTGTACATGAATGTCTGTGAAAATGTAAAAATCATTTTGTTGTAAGAATTAAGTGTATTTTAATCATTAGCCCAGAATCCATTGACACACTTCAGAGATTGGGAGTTCTTTCAAGTTGAGCTTTTATATAATGCAATATCCACTAAACGTGCTCAAAGCGCTTTACATGGGATCCCTGACCAACAGCAACACTTAACATGTAGGACGAAATATGACGCCTGTTAGGCGATATTACATTTTTTTCAGAGACAACGCTGTTAACAGTCAAGTACTCATTTTACACCTGAGTACTGTGAGAGAATGTGTGTAAAGAGCCTTTTCCAAGGACTCAACTATGCGCCGAGCGAGGCTCGAACCCCGGACCGTCCGATCCGGAAGCGAGTGTTATACCACAAGACCACATAGCCGCACAATCTTTATGCAATGTTGATAGTTTTTTTTTAATTTTTGTTATTACTTATCTTTACATGAAGTTTTTGGAAATGTTGAAATCGGTTTAAAATGAAAAGTTCACACACGAATGTCAAGGTCAATTATAATGTATTTATATTTGCCTTTTGTTTATCCATGTTACTGCGGTGTGCCTAGAGCAGTGTGACATTTATTATTTGAAATATTTGTAATAAACAGCATTTTCCTAACCTTTCCCTTGCCAATAAGATAATAAGAGCGTACTGCGATCGTAAACGGATTTTTTTTTACACAATTAGAATACTACACAAAACAATGAAAATGTGTTTTACTTTGAGTTTGGAAAACTCGAGTTAAGAATGATGCAAAACAGGAGATAGAATAATAAAGTGACATATTATACCTAAATAGGTATGGAAGATGTCAATCGGAAGTGATTTAGTCTTTAAAATGCTCAGTTTGTTTTGATTGTTTTTTGCAATGAGAACTGAAAAATAAAGATTGCTTTAGTTTATTAAAATAAGATAGAAAATGTTATGCTTTTGTTGCCATGAAGTCATTCCAAAAATTAATTATAAATTTATCGCTTACACTCTGACAAACAACTCACGAACTACGATGGCAACATTTAGTAAGCAAAAACAGAGAAACATAAAACAATCTGACAAATTTAACGTCGGCAAAACATCAAGCGATTGATATTTCCATCCTAGATTTAGGCTGCAAGATTGCGCGCACATCCTAATGATATATGATACATTTTAAGACCTCGGTCATTACATAACAAAAGAAACCAAAATGATATGATTTTTGTCACAAACTTTATGCTATACTTTTGACTCACATTCAGTTAGGACAAGCGAGCACAAGTGGACATAATTCCATACGATTAATGGACTCTTGTGACACATCTTGACAACACACACACACACACACGCACACACACACACACACACACACATACTTATATATATATATATAATATGTATATCACGTGGTCTCAAAAAGACTGTATACACCTTTATCCAGGAAGTTTTTCTACACAAAATACAAACTATTGCCAGTAGCATTCTTTGACATTTTGTGATTTCGATGATCTTGATCTTATAGCAACAACACCCTGTACGTCATGACCAGGGGCCTGTTTTAAACTTAGTTACTATAATTTGTTATTCCAACAATGTGGAGCAAAATAATAGTGACAAGCGTTTATGCGGAGCTCGACAACGCGGATCCCCATAATTAGAATGATTCTTGAACTTTTGTGGGGATCACAATAACTCAGTTGGTAAAAAAAAAAGAAAGAAAGAAAAAAACGTGAGCTTTTATATAGCGCAATATCCACTAAACGTGCTCAAAGCGCTTTACAAAGGGTCCCTGGTCAACAGCAACACTAAACATATAGAACGAGACATCACAGGCGATATTACAATTTTTCCGACAGAGACAATGCTGTTAACGGCCATGTATTCATTTTACACCTGAGTCGGTTAGAGAATGCGAGTAAAGAGCATTTTCCAAGGACTAAACTATGCGCTGAACGAGGCTCGAACCCAGGACCTTCCTATCCGAAAGCAAGTGACTTACTGAGAACTTGCTTCACAAAGGGATTGATATCAATTAGGGGTACAGTTCAAGTACGTTTCTGACACCCCTGCCCTGTCCCTGACAATATATTATAAAAGCCCTGAAAAGAGAACAAAACACCAAATTTCGAGAACGTAAAAACCACCAAGACATGCCAAATATTTTTCTGCTTTCTGTCTGATTTTGAATGATGTATTAATGTTTTTATTGTTTTTGTTTTTGGCTGAGGAAAGGTTTTGAGCTCGTAATGTGCCGTGTTTGGTATTTTGTTTTTCTATTATATTCATTTTCCTTTTTTGAGCTTTTGAGCTTTTTTAATATAGGGCAATATCCACAAAACGTGCTCAAAGCGCTTTACATAGGATCCCTGACTAACAGCAACACGAAACATAAAGAACGAGACATGACGCCTGTTAGTCAATAATACATCATTTTTCCGACAGAGACAACGCTGTTAAGACCAGGTACTCATTGTACACCTGAGTACGGTGAGAGATTGTGAGTAAAGAGTCTTTTCCAAGGACTCAACTATGCACCGAGCTAGTGTCATACCACAAGACCACATTGTTTTTCCTTGCATGGTTTCATTTGAACTATATTTTTTTAGATTGAACATAGAAACTTCAATGGGATCGACCTTGTTGAACTTTATTATCTACTTTTCGTGAGTACTAAATGCCATTTATACATTATTAATATCAAATCGGAAATAAACATCATTTCATTACAAAGAAAGACTGAATGATTAAACAGCTGTTGTGGGGCACATAATAAGGGTCAATTCCTATACAAAACATTCACTCCACAACTACTGTTGTTTTCTTCTGTTGTTATTTGACATTAAAAAGAATCGAAGTACTCCTTCGCGGAAAACGGAAAAATACAATATGTTTAGAATGGTAAGTGGAAAACTTCCCAATAGAAATCACAACAATCGGACCATTGTGACGACAGCAGCGCTACATGCCATTTGAATCAATGAGGTTGTCAGACAATCGAGTGGTGCTTTAATTAAATTGTTCGCAATCCTAACTCGACTTAATTTGGAATTAAATTTTCTACTTGATGTGCCTTTTTTTTAAAAATGCCCTTTTAAATATTTATGTTTAAAAAGGCTTCAACTTCAAGAATGATAATATAATTATCTCAATAATTGTTCTGTTCACAATAGGGTTTTGCCGGCCCTGTATGACTGTCCCCAGTAAGCTCGCTCATTGCACTTAGATTTCTTTCTGTATTTTCATTTAATTCTAGAAGTTTAACGTCGAAACTCTTCGATGTCTGTTTCATTTGAAAGTGTTTTTATCATAATAATTTAAAAGATTAAGCACACTGGTTAAGAAGCTTTCCTCTGAGTTTTAAATTTCCGGAGGATGAGAGAAGAGATATTATGATTTCTGTAATAATCTAAATAGCCATCACCGGAAACCTCAAGGGAAAATGATTAAACTCAATGCAACCATTTGCTTTTTGAGCATTCTTGACGTTTCTGTCCATTCTTTGTAACGATATGATTGTTTTATTGACAAAAGTTGAAATTTTGATTTTGGTTTTGAGCGCCAAAACAGATTCTAAATGTTTGATGTCGCTGAGAAGAGAGTTCCAGGTTTTGATTGTGCCTGGAAAAAATAACGTCGGTGTGGGTTGATTCTTTAGAAGTCTGCTAATATTTGCACGAAAGATAGATTTTGTATCTAAGTTAAAGAATAATACCAAATTGACTCAAAGACATGACGCAAATGAGCAATTTATGTCTCGATGCATTTGAAACATATTTAAGTTAATAAGTACATGTTGCTTTGGATCAATTAACATTCTCTTCTTTATGGGCGTTCAAATAATATACCAGTTTGACAATAGCTCTTGGTGTAATTAACATTGTTAAATATCATTAAACCCACGTGAACTTACTTGAAGGTCTGATAACCCAAAATGTCATGGTCTCATTGTTGGAATTGAAATATATATTCTCAAACCAAACCAAGATACTGTCCATTACAACAATATTAAATCATGCCAATAATTGCGTTCAGTTAATCGACATGCTGGTATATGCCGGTCGATTAAACTCCATGAGGCGAGTTTTTCCCTAAATTTACTTTTGACTTTTAAATGAGTTTTTCTCAAAACTACAAATTTCGTCTCTAAAAGCCTAACTCCTCCCTCAATTTTCAACCGATCTGTTGGTATCACATTCGCTTTCGGATCTGAAGTTCCTGTGTTCGAACCTCACTCGGCGCATAGTTGAGTCCTTGGAAAAGGCTTTTTACTCACATTCTCTCACCGTACTCATGTGTAAAATGGGTACCTGGCCGTTAACAGCGTTGCCTCTGTCCGAAAAATTGTAATATCGCCTAAATGTTTCTAATTACAAAATCAAAAATTGGGCTTCTAGAGCCTCTTTGTGTTCATTTTGTCTACATGTGGCCAAAATATTATGGCAATCGGTTGATAAACAAAAAAGCCTCAGGCTTTTAAATGTTTGTTGTTTACTTTTCAATAGGTAGCAACGGGCAACTTTTTTCTAAAAAAAGTTGTATGCAATCCTCATTCCCAAACATATACATTATGAATGTGCATAGAAGTTTAGGATGTTTCATTAAATTAAAAAAATGACCCTTTAGTGTCGCTCCCCCCTTTAAACTAATGCATTGGGTATTTTTTCTCTCTCAGAATTTAGTACTATTCTTGTAAAGAAATATCAACATAATCATTCTGGCTTTGCGACTTTTGAATTAGGTCCAGTTATTATATAAATGTCACTTTGTTATTTAGTAATTGCGTTTAATTTATGGTAATATCAGATTAAGAAATTATGGAGCATTCACCTGTGTAAGATAAATTAAAATAATTGAACAAGTGTGTATGGAAGGTGCCAGACAAAGCAAAAAAGAAAAATACAAGAAAAAAGCCATCCCAAAAAATCAGTCGAACTTTTAATTTAAGGTACGCAACAATTCAAGCCGACTCAATTGTAAATTGACGGCATACTAAAAAGTAACTCAGTTCTCTAACTATTTGTCTTACTGAAGTTATTGGCTTTGATCTTTAAATCAAATTTTAACACTAAACATGCTTGCGCATGACTTAGTTGCATTTCGAGTTTTAATGTACAAAGGCAGTGACATCGTCGTGTGGGGCCTTAAATTCGGTATGAACTAAAAAAGTACACTTTAGAACAATAGATGAAAAACTATAGACGATTGACAGAATGAATTCTCAGACAGAAAATAAATTGTAGAATGATCCTCTGAAGTCAGTCGATGCTCATGTTATGCATGAACGACGGGAATTGGGTTTGAGAAACGCACACACAATATGTTATTCTATTCTATGACGAAGCAAGTTGATATTGTGGATATGTTTGTATCTCCTTGAACGTCGATTGAACGATAGAAACAAAAAGGTCGCGTTGCATTATGTTTACAATGTATTCTCCTTGATTATTCACCCATACGGTCGAAGTGAAACTTCACATTTGACACGACGTTAATTTGCTTTCTACACTTTATTGTTGCTGTGAAAGAAAAGTATCGCGCAAGCTCAGCTTTTCTTCTTTCTTTTCTTTCTAACTCAGAAAAAACAAGATTGTTTGGTAAAGTGATTAGAATCAAGGAAGAAGAAACAACAAAAATTGATAATAGAATGCCGTGCCTTCAGTTCAAAAGTAGTGCCTTAGTTAATTATTTGTAATGCTATCTGACGAAATGACAACCTTGACAACAAAGAAAATTATCTTTTTCTAAAAAACTTGCACTTTTTGTAAGACTATTATAAGCGTGGTTCATTTCACCCGTTTTTAAAAGCGATAACGGTTTTTTTTTTTTAAATGTCAGCTGGGGCATGAGATGTAAAGTATTGGAAAACACAATGGGTACCACTATGAATGTTTGTTTTTTTAATTTTTAAATATTATTTTTTTACATTCTGTCATTTCGATGTTTTCTCTACTTCTTCTAGTATTTAATGATAATATTATTTTAAACATTATATTGCTTTACGTGCAACGTAAACCTCTCCCCATTACATATTTTAGAGGCTTAGCAGACCATACTTATCATGCATCACGTGCTACGTATCAATCACACGATCATTCTCATTTTACGGGGAAAAAAATCCAAAAAAACTAGTGTCATTATGCTGTTTTTGGATTGAATTTCTCATTGTAAACATTTCCGTGACCCATATAAAAATTGCAAAGTGACGCTATTTTTACATATAATGAGAATGATCATGGGATGGTGCATGATGTTAATTAGCACATTTTACGTTCACAATTGAACCCCATTTATGCCATCCCTCATACTGGAAAACCCTAACATTTCTTACTAAGTACATGATAATGATTTGAACTCATTGAATAAAAGATTTATTCAACGGTTGCAGAATATTTCCGATAATTTTATTGGTCTAAAATAAGGTGTAAAAGACAGCTGATTGGACATTGAAAATAATATTTTGGTGCACATGAATACAAATCCAACGTTTTTCTTTTTGGGGCCAAATTGCCATTCAACCAGATGGAGAAAAACACAAAATACGGCGAATCGAAGTTCTACTACCATAGAACTGGTCACAAAATATCTAAGAATATTATTGTAGATGTGGAATAAACGTAATCGTTCATCTCTTTATAATATTAAACTTTTTTTTTTTATATCGTGGAATAACACATACTCGGAAGCTCGTAGAAATATAAGAATCGAATAATTTCTTCTTTGAGTCAAGATAGTTATGGTACCAAAGTAGTGACGATGAAATAAACTGCTTCTGGCATTCTACTGATGAGCGTGCCCTTATGTGCATGGTGCATGATTACGCAAAAGACAGTATTTGTA
Organism: Berghia stephanieae; assembly: GCF_034508935.2. Taxonomy (NCBI): domain Eukaryota; kingdom Metazoa; phylum Mollusca; class Gastropoda; order Nudibranchia; family Aeolidiidae; genus Berghia; species Berghia stephanieae. The sequence goes on from NC_088361.1 coordinate 124,463,147, forward strand.
AGTGAAAATCTTATATTATTTCATATCTATTATGTACGTTTAGTTGAATATGAAAATTGAACTACTGATATGTTTCATGACATAAAATCTAACAGTAGAAATAATATGACTATTACATTCCGTTTTGCCTTATTGGTTGAATTCTTCACTTCAAGGATTAAATGAAGGATTATTTATTTGAACTATTGATAAATTGTGTAATATCGTCATCATCATCATCATCATCATCATCATCATCATCATCATCATCATCATCATCATCATCATCATCATCATCATCATCAGTTCTGTTGCAAATAATATTTTTAAAATATATACATATATAGTTTGCGCATCTCTAGATAGATGTTTTGTTGTGATTACTCTCAGACATAATTTATGTTTCCAAGCCCTTAAAGTTTTTAGTCTGTACACGCGGCCTAACATATTCATTTTTTAAATGATTGTTTTAATGATTTTGTATTTAGTCGTAATTATAACAATGCATTAATGTTTGGAACTTTATCATTTTATTGTATCTTCGTTATGCTTAATTATTAATGTTATGATTTTCCGATGTGGATAGTAGAAATTATGCAAATTTTATTGATGACGATAACACAGACAACGAAACGTTGGCGTCATGACAACTACATCAACACTACGGTTCTTTGGGGAAAATAAATACACATTACAAACGTTTGGCCCAGAAAGCCCCTCTATCAAAAATAGATCAATTAAAATTACCCTCATCTTTTCAGAAACTTACAAAAATGGGACTTTGATTAAGTCCAAGATTTGAAAGATTTGCCAAATGTGGGTCATTTTAATTAATCGATATTTTAAGGAGACGTTTTTTTGGCCAACATTTTTAAAATGCGTTTTTGTCAACATACGACAGAATAAGCCATTGATTAGTTCTGTTATTCTCTCGATAATATTTATACACCATGTCAATACCACGAGAACATGAAAGCATTATTGCTTAATTAACTCATCTATTCAATTGGACAAAAAGCACGCATTCACACTACTGAAATATGAATGTGTTTGTTGCGAGAACACATTTCCTGTTCTTTATAGCAATGTTTTATTAGTATAAGATAGAAACAAATAAAATCAATTACTGACCCGGAACTGTTCAAACAGATGTCAAAGACAATTGATCTGTTTTCACGTTGTAGTGACATCTAACTTTGCGTGGCTCGGCGATACGGTCTTTGCTTCGAAAGACACCGATTTCGACCACACGCTACACTGTGTGGCCTTGAGCACGTCACCTCGCCATCTCTCAGTTTGGGGCGATGCACTGCGGCATGCGCCTGGGTCATTCTAGTCTTCCCTTAGTGTAGTCTCTAAAGACAAAATTTCCCTCATGAGATGAATAAAGGGCGTTTTAGTTTGTTTTATGTGTGTGTGTGTGCTTTTTTAATGCAAAACATTTATCACCAAAATTTGATATTGTCAGCTCCACAGAGCTTGCACCAGATCCTTTTCGATTACATCTACCCCTGAAATTTCATCACATGACTGTAAAACAAAGAACGCTTACAGGATAATTTTCAAGACAAGGGGAAATGTATTTTTCTAAATTGAAATAGTTATTGATGTACTATTAGTGGGCATAATCTGCAGTTTCAACTGGTCCATTTAGATTTGAACATATTTTCAAAGATAAACACACTTGCTGCTTTGCTAATTTTGATGGCAACAAATCTAACAAAGTTCTAAGGGAATATCAACGAAACGCGAAATAGATTAGCATTTGATAGGACATTACGTGGTGATTGAGTATGTTGTTTGTAGCTGATTCACAAGCAGGGCATCTCTTGAAATAATAAAGATAATAATAATGATAATAATAATAGTATTATTATTATTAATAATAATAATAATAATAATAATAATAATAATAATAATAATAATAATAATAATAATAATAATAATAATGATATAATAATAATAATAATAATAATAATAATAATAATAATAATAATAATAATAATAATAATAATAATAATAATAATAATAATAATAATAATAATTGAAGAAGAAAGAGAAGAAGAAGAAGAAGAAGAAGAAGAAGAAGAAGAAGAAGAAGAAGAAGAAGAAGAAGAAGAAGAAGAAGAAGAAGAAGAAGTGGAAGAGGAAGAAGAGAAGAAGAAGAAGAAGAAGAAGAAGAAGAAGAAGAAGAAGAAGAAGAAGAAGAAGAAGAAGAAGAAGAAGAAGAAGAAGAAGAAGAAGAAAGAAAGAAGAAAGAAAAAGAAGAAGAAGAAGAAGAAGAAGAAGAAGAAGAAGAAGAAGAAGAAGAAGAAGAAGAAGAAGAAGAAGAAGAAGACGACGAATAACAAAAACAACAACAAAACAACAACAATAAATAGTTCTTTTGTTAAACTTCATCTCACACTCCTATTTCCATCATTGAAATTGACCATAGATAACAAAATAAATTTCTAGAAATTCATCATTTTGTTAAAAAATACAAACAACAATTAGGTATGTCTATTATTAGACTGTCCACGAATTTATCATCATGAAACTATGCTGTTCTTATGCCTACAACCCAAATATCTTTTGATATATATCAAAAAAGCTAATTTTGTTAAATATGCATAACTGCATACTCCAAAAGCCATAAAAAAACTCTTAAGTGTTTCTTAAACGTTTCATATTTATTAACTGTTTGATAATGGCCGACTGCACTGGAATTTATTTCCTCTACAACAAGTAATAGCAATAATAAGATGACAATTAATTTATATTATTTTCTTGATTCTCTACCACCAATCTCACACATCACTTATCCCGTTAAACGAATCAACAACAAAAAACACTCGACGAAAGTGATTTTCCGAACACTTCGCCGTTCCAATTTTCTGGTGATTTCCGTTTATGAAAATTCCGAACTTTTATTTGCAGTTTAATTAGCCATAACTCGTTCAAATAGCACTCAATTCGATATCACAAATCGATTTATATTGCCACTTAATTTGATTGTGACAGTCGATTAACTAATAATAAAATAATTGATAATCTATATCGGTCTCTTTTTCTCATAATAAAATCAGTTTCATACTAGCAGGCAAAGTTGGTTAGAGACTGAATTCCATCAATGTAGGCATTGCCACTTTGGAGCGTGTAAATAGAATTTATTTATATTTTCTAGAGTACATAGACGTAATGAATTATGTTTGCATTTGGAGCTTGGGAGAAAAAAAACCGTGTTATATCACTACTGTAAAAGAAAAGTAAATTCAATTTATATTAAAAGTCTAGCTTTTAAAAATGTGTGAGGAATGAAAATATGATTTTTAAGAATATTATTTGTGAGAAACTGGTCAATGATAAGTCCTCGAATCCCTCAATACCTCCTCGTTCTTTTTCTATTTAGTTTCCTCCTCCTCCACCTCCTCCTCTTCATCTTTCTCTTTATTAAAGGTACAAAATAAAAACCATGAAATAAAAGTGCTCAACCTTAATATTAAAGTAGCGGCAAACAAAATATTCAAAATGTTGCTTTTTACTTCTTCAGCAGACTAGAAGAAGAAGTAAAACTTTAAATATGACACACACACACACACACACACACAACACACATATATATATATATCGCATCGATGATTTTACGTCGTGATTGACTCGTGCTAAAACATCAAACGCCGCCGAGCCCTCCAGGAAAAGTAAAAATTGAAAAGAGGAGAATGACGAATCAAAAGTAACACAAACACAAGTCAAGGGAATAAGAGGAATTCGATTGAAAACGTGTCAAATCTTTTACCAAGCAGACTAAGCAAGGGACATCTGTTTTCCATCTGAGCTGGAAGAAACTCAGCAGGACGATTTCCTGCAGGCAACGGTCTGTTTTTGTATTATATAGATCAGAAGGTGGCGTGATGAGTGAGGCTTACAGGGTTTTGTATTAAGTACTAGTGTTTTTTTCCGCTTCTCTGCAGTACGTGAATACCATGGGGTCAGCGAAGTGATGAACTGTTTTAATCGAAAACTCATAAGATTGATACAAATAATGCATTCAGGCGAAAACTAAAAATACCCTTTGACAAGGAAACTCAATTTTTTTACTCGACCAAAAATTTTTTAAAAAATTTATAAAAATAATAATAACCTTATAATAAAACAACACGTTTTAAAAAATATATAATGGCAACTTTCTGACAAGGAATTGTGGATTTAAAAAAAGGTAAATTGGCACCGAGGTTTATTGATCAGCTGAAATTACCATTGATTATATTCCCCAGAGACAGATGTTATAGAGTGAATGCGTTTTCTACCTGCCACATTGACTTCATTAGTGAGTAAGCAATCCCCCCGATGACCCATTCATACGACACTAGTTCGTAATGTCGAGGCTTATTGTTATAAATGGGTCATAGATTTTGATTTTAATTACCGTTTTCATCCTCAACTTAATGCCGTTTTGAGACGATTTGGTCACAAATATATATATATATATATATATATATATATATATATATATATATATATATATATATATATCATATTGTG
>NC_088361.1:124472649-124477649 GCF_034508935.2 Berghia stephanieae
ATAAAGTGTCCATTAGGAAACATGTTCGACTTACAGTCAAAAGTGAGTACTTTTTAAGGGTTCTGTTATGTTTTGGTATCGCCCATGTTGTTGGATGAGAAAAATTTAATCCCGAAACATGTCTCCTTATGTGATGATATTGCCGTGTTTGATCAGAATAATATCTGGTGATCTGATTAGCTTCATGGCCTTTCTTGAGCTAAACTTAGCTATTGGCACTCCTTCTTCCTCTTCTTCTTCTTCTTCTTCTTCTTCTTCTTCTTCTTCTTCTTCTTCTTCTTCTTCTTCTTCTTCTTCTTCTTCTTCCTCCACCTCCTCCTCCTAATTCCCTCATTCTCTATCCTCCACCACCACCACCTCCTCCTCCTTTTAGCTTATAAAGGTGGAAATTACACATTTGTAATGAAAATGCAATGAGCAGCTGATTTAGCCATGCAGCGGAGACAATCATTCAAAGTTTAAACTTTTATGCAGGAGATGGATTTCTCATATTCCTGATAAAAGAATGTTTTCTTTCTATTTAATTCATTAAATACACATGCCAGATAAACAATTAATCAGATTATTAGACTATTATAAATACTTACGTAAAATAAAATTACCCGCCACTGCAAGAAAATAATTTTAGAAGTTATCCTAACAAGGGTATATCAGAGTTGGTCAAATGAGAATTGGTCAAATATATATTGTCCTGACTATGAAGGACTTGTTCGACTCGCATAAAATTTTCTCATAAGATTACATGAAAAAGTTGGAAATTCTGATTTGTCATTTTAACGTGACTGCGCATCAAGGCACAAAAATCAGAATTGCAGCTTTGCCAAGAGAAAGCTTGAGCATTATAAATAAAAGAGGAAAGAATAGAATGTTGTAAAAAACTCTCCTCCGTCGTAATTTTGAACAACAAATAGAATCTTTTGACAGATTGGTGACATTAGATGAATCCTGGTTCTATCAATATCATCCAGAGATAAAATGCCAGTAAAGGAAATGAAAAATCCATGAAGAACATACCCCCCCCCCCCCTCTCAAAGGCAAAGATGAGCCGCTCTGTGGTTAAAGTCAGGCTAAGCGGGGGTTTTATTTGGGGGTGGGGGAATGGAAAGCACTATACTATTTATCTTCCAAAGATCATAACGAAAGGTAAATACGACTCACAATTGGATTCAGTAGTCTGATGTCACGCCGCCCGGCAACGGCGGCCATCTTGGTTCTAAACAAAGAAAATCATTACTTTTTATTCTTCATGCTGGCTAGAACTTTTCATATGTCTTGTGATCAGAATGTGTAAAAGTCAAAACATGATCAAATTTATGGGGAGGGGGGGGGGTTCCTCTGGATACGCTTTTATGCTCGCCGGAGAAATATTTCATAAGGGCGTCCGCCATTGTTCCGATAGTTTAGAGCCAGTTTTTAAGTTACCATGCGTCATTACGAGGGAAGTGACGTTACGACTGTTGAAGAGTATTAATTCTTAAATGAACTGAAGCACGAGACGGCTACAATATCCAGAGGAATTTCGAAATTGAGTTCTGCTTCTGCAAGACAACGCGCCGTCTCATTGTACCGCAGTGTCGCAGGAAGAGATAATTGCGGAATTGAAAACTGACCGTATCTTTCCTATTTACTCGATTTGGCTCCTTCACAATATTTTAAAAGATCCCTTACATTGATAGAGAAAGAAGCGAATTTGAAGATGAAATTGAAGTTTTAAAAGCTTTAGAAGACGGTTTTACACAAAGCCAACATCTTCTATTTAAGGCGCTTTTTAAGGCCAAGGACTGATTGGAGGAATGTACACTTCAGCTGGTGACATTTTAGAAAAATAAACGTAAGTGTGCAAAATTTCATGAGAATCAGACCATACCTTCATAATACGAGGAATTTATCTTTGACCCACCCTCGTTTATATTTTCAAATAAGAACTTTGTTTAATTTCAAATTAAACTGCGAACTTGATTGTCAAATTTGAATTCAAATGCCCTTCCGATACAAACATCGCTCTTTAACTCCATAAATAAAGGCTCCAAGAAAGCCTAATTATTCTTAACAAGCCTCCTTAACATTGTATATTTATATGTTTTGGCTCTGCAAACACAACAGGTGGCGCAATTACCTGCATTACCATAACACGTTTTACCCTAGATTGAAAAACTTAAGTGTAGACATTTTAATTAGAATAATAAACAATGTCAATCGCTTTCCTCGAAGCTGTTCAGAGAGGGTAAGTCCTCGCAGGGATAACATAAAACTTGTTGATAAAGAATGCTAATAGAAACGAAATGTTTTTAAAACTGTCACTGTAAGATATTTTACTTATTAGTTTCTCGACGCAGAAAAGCCAATGAAAAACAAACAGTATCATAACTTCTTGTGAGTAAGGTAATCTCAACAGTTATCTTCAAATTAATTTCTGGATTGTAAATTGAGAGTTTACACCCCTTTTTCGCATCGTATCGCAACGTATCGTAGCGTTTAAGAGGGCCTTAAAACATTTATATCCTCTATGTAAGTTTAATACATCAATATTTTCAAAGGTAAAAATTGCCATTTATTGACAATTTGACAATTTTCGGTACATATCGATTGGTGTTTCAAATTATTAAACATGCAACTCACTTATAAGTATATATGAATACTTATGAATAATCACGAATCTTGGTATAATTAGTTTGAAGTATCAACTTTTGTATATTTAAGTTTCAACTAATTAACATACAAAACGGAAATAATATCCAATGTTTTGGTAGACTATTCATCATAATCATAATTATTCGTTAAAAGATATTGGTTATTGGTATTAGAATGACCAGCCCCGACGTGCACATATTTTGAAGGTCTGACATCCGAACTCAATTATGGGCCTAGTTTAATATTGTTACAATATTTTGCGTCATTCTTTTGAGATTTCCATTACATCAATGAGCCCAATATGAATTGGGTTATCAGACCTGCAAATAAGTGCAGGTCGGTTTGCCTGAATAGATAGATAAACGTTGAATGAAGATAAATGTCCAATTTAAAAATTATTTAAAAAAAGATATCAAAATTGTGCTGGCAATCTTAGAGCTTTCTGAAATTTTAGTTTTAGAAAAGACAAGTAATATTTTGCATTGTAAGGCTCATAGGACCAGGGGCATAAAATAACTTCTATCCTCTCTGATCAATACTGGCTGCCGGCTGAAAAACGGATTGATTTGAAAATTGCATTGACAATAAATGTCTCAAGTAACTCTCACCAGATTATTTAAAGTCACTCCTTAACATGCCATGCCTGATACAAGTTTCTTAAAATTTATGAGCTCCTTTAAGAAACAAAATATCCCACCATTTTCCCCCGCAAAAAATGCCCCACAAAACTGGAACTCGTAAGCTTTTAAAGCTAAAGTGAGTTTTTTACGTGCTAGATAGTGGAAACTTTTGATTTTATTACGCTTATTTGACGTCGATTTCCTGGGTAGAAATTCACCACACGAGAAAAATACATACTCCACAAATAGAGAAAGATTTTTTTAAACTTAAATCATTGGGAAAATCTGTCTTCAGTTTATCTTGAAAAAAGACCGTGAAAACACAAGAGTCGGCCGCAGTGCAGCGGCGCAACGTAAATAATAGAGGCTTAGTTTCTTGCTGGGTTTTTTTTTTCATGGTCCTTCGCCAGGTTTCTTTGGGTCATCCCCGCTTTCTCTTCCCATCTGCTGTCCAATACAGGGCTGTCTTGGGAAGCGACCCTTTTTCCATTCTGGCCACATGACCCAGCCAACGCCGTCTTCTTCTTTTTATTTGGCTTTCAATACTAGTGCAGTCAGCTTTCTTTAATAGTTCTACTGTTTTTATTTCTTTAGGCCAAAATATGTTTAAAATTCTTTTTAGACACTTGTTTTGAAAGGTTTCTAGTTTCTGTGTTACGGAGGATGTTATTTTTCAGCTTTCACTTCCTTAAAGCGGTAAACTTTTTTAAAAAGATGAAAGGAAAAAGAATTATAAGAAGTAGGCCTTTCCTGGAGTGCAGCTACCGCAAAAGCAGCCGATCGCAAAAAATGGAGATATCTGGTGGATGCCCTTTGTGCCCCAAGGCCCGAAGAGGAGTGAGTAAGTTTCTTGCTCGAAGTCGAATTTTTTTAAAAAGCGAGATGCCTACAATAGGACTTAAAATCCAGTTTATCACTATAATAGCGGGTTGTCTACATAACGTGTATTACCCCAGCAACTTAAAAGAGTATTTTGTTTGTTTTGCTTTTTTAAAAAGAATTTACACTTACGAAAATTCTGTATTTTTATTTGTGCAGTAATGCAGTTTCAACAACACCAAAAAGGAGATAACAAGAATTTTTTGTTGTGAATTTTGTTTATTGTTTCGAGCAAGAATACCATATTGCCTAGTGGATATGTCTCCAGCGCCGTATACTGACAAAAGGTCTTACGTGTACTGTCGTGAGTCTGCTTGAAAAATTCTTTGGTAGGAATTTATAATCTAAGAGGCTGTCCCGTTTCATTAACGCTTTAATTCAATGATCTTTAAAAGTCATATGCTACAAGTATTGTATTGTTTCGTAGAGAGAGTTATGTATCAGGGAGGATTACTGTAGATATTAATTCTTTTGTTTTGTTGGTTGTCAATTTTTATTGTTTAATTTTGGTAATGATACTATGTGTTTATGTAAAATACTCACAACATCCGCCAGCCAATTTGAACATACCAGCACGCAAAACTGTGTGTAACATTTAACCTTAAAACTCTGAATTATAATTTAGTGAGAACTTATCACAAACAGGCTGTTTAAAAATAATAACAAAAAGCTGATTCACGTCAACTTAGTTCCTTCTATATTTCATTTATTTTGTTTTTTGTTGTTTTTTTTCTTTGCGTATTTCTCTTCCTTTTAACGATTATTAACATACATCCTGATTGGTTGAATGCAATCATGTGACATGTAGCTGTGTTGCTTCGAGTCAATTCATTTGGCTGATAGTGCAGTGTTTGCTTATCTGACATAGCA
>NC_088361.1:124487649-124490149 GCF_034508935.2 Berghia stephanieae
CTGCCTCATTCGACTCAGAAGCAAATGACTACTTGAGAGAACAATAAAGGATTTGTGATGCACAATGGGAAGGCTTAAAACCGAGAATTCTTCTAATATAGAGACTTAAGTACTTTAAAAGTTAATTTTTTTGAATTTAGATTAATTGATTTGTCTTCCTAACCTCCTTCTTTCTTTAAGCGGTGACGATGACAGGTAAAGAGTTTGTAGATCGGAATGAACCGATCCACCTCAAGTGTAATGCCACGGGTGGTCCTCGAATACCTGATGACATTGACTGGTTCAAGGATGGAAACAGGATCGATTCCAGTACTTCAGGAATCAAAGGAATTGTGATGACAAAATATCGATCGCTTGATGTAAGTTTGACTGTTTTGCCTGAAATTCTCAACTTTTACTATCTCCGATTCTTCTTTCTTCTCTTTCTGAGGCTATGTGGTCTTGTGGTATGACACTCGCTTCGGATAAGTTATGTTACGTGTTGCTATTGGTCAGGGACCCTTTATAAAGCGCTTTGAGCACGTTTAGTGGAAATGGCGCTATATAAAAAAGCTCAACTTTTCTATCCTCCTCCTCCTCCCCTACCCATCCTCCTCCTCTTCTTCCCCCTCCTCCTCCTCCTCCTCCTCCGCATCATCATCATCATCATCATCATCATCATCATCATCATCATCATCTTCTTCTTCTTCTTCTTCTTCGTTTTTTTCTACCTCTCCATTTCTCCTCCTCCTCTAACTCCTCATCCTCCTCGCCCTCTTCTTCTTCTTCTTCTTCTTCTTCTTCTTCTTCTTCTTCTTCTTCTTCTTCTTCTTCTTCTTCATTTTCTTGTTCTTGTTCTTGTTCTTGTTCTTCTTCTTCTTCTTCTTGTTCTTGTTCTTCTTCTTCTTCTTCTTCTTCTTCTTCTTCTTCTTCTTCTTCTTCTTCTTCTTCTTCTTCTTCTTCTTCTTTTCCCTCTTTTTCTTCTTCTTCCTCCTCCTCCTCATCCCCCTCCCCCTCCTCTTCCTCCTCCTCCTCCTCCTTCTCTTTTTCTTTTTCTCATTCGTTTTCTCTCTATATATATTTGTTCTATCTATCTATCTATCTATCTATCTATCTATCTATCTATCTATCTATCTATCTATCTATCTATCTATCTACCTATCTATCTATCTATCTATCTATCTCTATCTATCTATCGATTGATATATCTATAATTTATCTATCTATCGATTGATCTATCTATCTATCTATAATCTATCTATCTATCGATTGATCTATCTATCTATCTATCTATCTATCTATCTATCTATCTATCTATCTTTTCTTGTTACCATATTATGTAGAACCTTTTTCAAAATCATTTATAATGTATTTTAATTAGTAATACATTCCTTCAACCAGAAAGGGTTACATATATATCGGTTCAACTAAAAAAACATCTATTTTGGGAAAATGTATATTTCATAATACATTTCTCATAAATATAGAGACCCTATTTATTTTCAATCTCTTTTTTAACCTGAAACCCTCGTCCCATTTTCCATTCCATTCTGTAAGCAAGACACTTGAAGTCATGCAACTTTAAATCGTTTAATTTCCGCCTTTTTTCATTGACTGCTAAATTCTGTATATCGAGAAAACGCCTATTTTAAATTATATCTCAAGATATTTTTACTTTATTCATGAATCTAGTAAAATTATACATTCCCTTCCCTATCCAGCTTGTTAAATTTTTATACGCGACTGAACGAGACTTTCAAAAAAGTCATGTTAATCGCGATTAATGATACAAATAATTTTTGGACCAAATTTTTACAAGGCACTTTGTTAATTTATATAAGTGTTGTTACAGGAATATAAATTGCTTTTGTTTTATCTTTTTAACTCATTGATTTTGACCATATTTCCCAAGGGGTCTTTTAAAAGTGCTAGTCTCAACGTTATTTGTATATAGTGATCTTAAAATCTCTTAACCTATTTTAGTGTAAAATGTCGGCGTTGTTGCTACAAAAAAAAAAACCACAAAAAAAGAAAAACAAAACAAAAAACAAAAACAAATATTAATGTCATCTTACAGACGTCATGTCCCTTGCTCCATGTTAAATGTGGCTGTTGAATTGGGCCTCTTAAAAAACGCACGGGCACATTTAGTGGATATAACTCTAAATAAATAAATGCTCAAATTCTTTATCACCCTATTTGCTATCTAAAAACAATAACAAATAGAGTGACATCATTTTCATTCTGTCTATAAGGGTTATGGTATGTAACAAAAAATTTTTATCGTTTCAGCACGATGCGATAATCAGGGAACAAATTTTATTATAACGTAACTTTTTATTATTTCATTTCAGTACCTTGCGATGATCAGTGAGCTTATAATAGAGAAAACAGATGCGAGCGACACAGGGACATACATATGTCGGAGCTCGGACCGGAAAATTGCCAGTCAAAAAGTCACTGTCCTCGTCGGTGGGTAGCTCTTTCTACATTCAAAACATCTCTGACTCATTTATTTTAT
>NC_088361.1:124492649-124510149 GCF_034508935.2 Berghia stephanieae
TCTTTTTAATCTTTTGTTTTCTCTTCTTGTTTCATTGGTGCAAAAGCAGCTGACACAACAAACGTGAAACGAGGTACGAGCTTCAATTTTTATTTTAAACACGTCTTTACATCATAATGGACTATAGACGTCTACATCAGCGTCTATTGGGGAAATGCAGGTATAGTGCCTTACTGAAGGGCACAAGGCCAGGGCCAGAGTCTTGCAATCATTGTCACCGATCCGGTCTCTGGCCTTCCTCAATATTGCAACGCTGAGCCACAAATACCAAAAGCAAATGTGAAAGGTTATTTTTAAAATGGGTTACTCGAATCGACATTTAATTTTGGTATTTGTGGCTCAGCGTTGCAATATTGAGGAAGGCATTTCCTCAATCAACGCTGATGTGACTTGATATCTGACCATAGGAAGCAACTGCTTGTGAATGATTACTGGTACGAAAAGCAACAACTTGACAGTTTGAAATTAATTCTCTGGGTGCAAAGAAAGAAAAACCAATACCCAAAGGAGCGTGGTATCCTTCCATATATTGTTGATTGGGTGTACGTATAGATAGCAGATAGGTAGATGGATAGAGAGAGAGAGAGAGAGAGAGAGGGAGAGAGAGAGAGAGAGAGAGAGGGAGATAGCTATGGATAGATGTATAGTTATAGATAGAGGGCGAAAAAGAAGAGAGAGGTAGATAGATAGATAGATAGATAGATAGATAGATAGATAGATAGATAGATAGATAGATAGATAGATAGATAGATAGATAGATAGATAGATAGATAGATAGATGGATATATATATATATATAGGTCGAGAGAGAGAGAGAGAGAGAGAGAGAGAGAGAGAGAGAGAGAGAGAGAGAGAGAATATTTTGTCTTGATATCATAATATTACTTCTCGACGAGATTTGTGGCTACCGACCAATTCTTTTATATAATGAATTGCATAGTAAAATGTGTTTACGATGAGGCTGTATGATCGTTAGTAACTATGATATTATTAATGTAATGTAGAAAGACAACGATGGGATCGAATGATATGAATTAATGGGTGTGTGATGACGGCGGACGCTTTGATGACTCTGTCATTAACTTGTAATCGTTAGTGTATTCCGCCAGGGTTGTTATTACCCTGAGAGTTATTGAGGATGTCTGACTTAGTGGAACAAAAATGGGCTGTCTGTTTTATCATTAACTCGTTCTGCAGTAGTTATGATAAGTCACTGTCGCCTCTGCCATCACTACTTATAATCAAGATCGTTACAGCTACCTACGTAATAAATTATATAGCAATGTCGTGTCGTCCTTGACTTTACATTGTTTATTTTCAAGATAATCAACGCTTTTAAAAACATTATTCATTCATCCTTTATTTATAACTTAATTCATTCAGTGCGTTTTATTATTACTATAAGTTGTATTCCTTACAAAACAAGCTGTTGTCCTGAAGTTTTAAAAAATACATTATTTTTTATATAGATATTATGCTATTTTATCAAAATTTCGGATATACAATAATGATATGTTCAAAATAGACGATTAGGCAAGTTTATATTTAAAGTTTAAAGATTTCTTGATGCATTCTCTCGCATTTGAAGAACGTAAACACTGCACTTACGTTCTCTTACGGATGAGGTGACCTAGGTTTGGTATTTTAGTAATCTCGAGTGAGAGTACTATGAATCGTCCATTAGTAAATTTTCAGTATTAGTTTACCTCACCACAAAACCTTTAAGATACGATTGGTTACAAATGTGTTAAAATGTCAAAATTATGTAAAAGGCCTTAATCTAGAAGTCTAAACATCTTTTCTTTTTCTTTGTTTTTTTTGTTTCACTTTAGGAACAGCTTCCAAGCAAGACGGTTCTGCTTCCTCTGAAATAAAGAAGAAACATTCTGGTCCAGCAGGGGCTGTAGATAAAGTAGCCGTGTCAGAACCACCCGGATCTTCTGGAAATAGGAATGACGTCATTTCGTTATTCGTTCTGACCTTAATCTCAATCATTGCATCATTGTTATCATAGTGGGAATCTAAATATATCTGTTTCCAAGATGTCACAGAAACGATCCTTTTGTTTCGAGCACGGAAATGAACATGTTAAAAATAATAATGAACTTTGTTGACAAACAATCTTCTTAGATTCTACGATGACATATTTAATTTATTAAATTTATAGTGTCCCGTATTTTACTTTCGTGAAATTTTTGTATCTTTTCATGATTTGCTGAAATAATCTATTACATTCAAAGGAGCTATTTATTGTATCCGGCCTTTTCACAAGACGAGTGCTCTGTGATAACATACAGAGAATTTCTTGATTACAACAATTTTCTGAATTAGTGTTTTCAGTGATACGTCATTTAGCTTTTCAAAAAACAAAGGACTTCCGGAAGGAATAGTTTACCCTGGCATGGTCACAAGGTGAAAAGAACACAATATTCTATAATAGCATTGATATAAGGCTACAAGAAATTGAATGCTAAGAAAAACTGAAATTAGTACTCTTTTGAAATGGACTGCACTAGGTAAGACGAGGAAATTCATTGTGATACGGTTGATTCGAGGAGAGATTTTATCACATGTAAATATCATCATTGCAATATATATATATATATATATATATATATATATATATATAAAATATATATATATATATAAATATATATATAATCATATGTATGTATTAATATTATAAGTATATGATAGATATGACATCTATATATGCGTGTATGCATGAGTTCGTTTGAGAAAAAAGTTCCTGATTTCTGCTCCCAGGGAAACCGTGCAGAAACTGTTTGTAATAATGCAAACCATCATCGTTGTTCCCATAGCGCAATAACTTGTTGTTTTTTTGTTTGTTAATTTTTTGTTGTTATATTTTTAAAACTGCAACTTAATAAACAATATATATTCATACAGTTTTAGTTATTGGCATGAAATATATTCTGACTCAAATTGTCAATTTTTTAATCCTTGTTAAAGACACAGTTCAGAGAGATTTCATACTTTAATAAAACCATCGTTAAGTCGGCATACTGATGTCCCGCTCTATATCACATTGTGCTTCTGAACGACGGCGAAGCCTAATCGTTGTTAGTGCTTATAATTAGAACGACTCGCATTCTCTTCATTGATAAACAAGATGTGAACACGAAAATTAGAAATTTCGTGAAGATTTCAAAGGACAGATTTAAAGAGATCTAATCTCACATTTTATCAACTGTACTTCGTGATTTTTGTATTGTAAGTTGGTGGATTCACAAAACATATTTTGAAATACAAAATTTAAATTGTTAATAAAACCAATGCCACTTGGAAAAACAAACGGTTTACTTTAAGTCCAGGCCAAAGATATTGAATTCTTTGATTGTGAAGACAGTGACTCAGAACTACGGTTTCTCGACTGTTATTAAATCAAACTATGTGTTTGTGGTCAGTAACAGGATGGGTTGCTATGTTTGAAAAACTTTGGTCGTGGCGTTATGCGCTTGGGTAAGGCACTTTACACACATCAGCTTGTTAGACTCAGATCTGACTGAATGATTACCTGCTTATACACAGTGATGGATAATTTTAGGGTGCTAGTACAAAAAGGACGTCGAACAAGCGACTTACACAGTATGAAGTAAACATTTGTTGTATTCGTGTAAGTGTGCTTTATGAATGTTCATATCCATTTTTATGTTTATTCAAATTCATAATTTTATACTTTTGACAAGCGATTTGAGATCATTGAGAAGAAATACGAAGAAAAATAAATCTTTGATGTTTGAAAACCAATTTTCTAAAGGAAAATGCAGCTCATGTTGCTCAAAAAGGTGGTTTAAATAATCACATCAAAATATGGTTTGTTTTTTTGTCGGGGGTTTACTTTTACTTATCTGTTGGGTTTATTTTACGAATGTACATCATTTCTTAAACGAGTTATTTTTATCATGCCAAATAACACTACCAGCTCGCGAGTATGTGTTATTGCACGATAAAGAAATAACAAGCTAAATAATTCAAAGAAATGAAAGAATGTATTTATTCCACCCCTCAAGTAAGATTCCTATACATTTCGTGACCAATAATTGGTCAATTATTGTATGGTAGTAGTACTTCAATTTGCGCAATTCGTGTTTTTCTCCATCTGCTTGAATAACAATTTGACACATAAAAGAAAAACGTTGGATTTGTATTCATGCGCACCAAACGATTATTTTTAATTGACAATCAGCTAACTTTTACACCTTTTTCGAAACCAATAAAATGAGATATTATAGTCTGCATTCGTTCAATATTTTTTATTCCACCCTTCTCATTGGAAAACCCTATCATTTCTTAGTAAATACGTAATCGTTGAATAATGCTCTGAACGCGTTGAATAAAAAAGACAGCTGATGGCAATTAAAAATAGTCTTTTGGTGCGCATGAATGCAAATCCGACGTTTTTATTTTTGGGTCAAATTGTCATTCAAGCAGAAGGAGAACGATACACATTATGGTGAATAAAAGTACTAACCGATACCATTCGGTTACAAAATATTTAATAATTTTACTTGTAGGGATGGAATAAAAGCATTCTTTCATTTCTTTGTATTTATTTACACTCTTTATATTTTTATCGTGCAATAACACATACTCGCAAGCTCGTTGGGTTTTTGGCACTATAAAAATAACTCGTTTAATAAATACTAAGAAATGAAAGAATCGTATATTATTCAACGGGTTATTCAACTATTACGTATTTACTAAGAAATGATAGGGTTTGCCAAGGGAGGGGTGGAATAGTATAAGATTCTGACACTCTTGCTTTTTTGGAATTCTGGACATATTCTCAACTTCAGCAAGAGCTTGCGAGTGCGCGTTTGGAACAAAGTTCGAATTCCAAAGAGCAAGCGTGTAAGAAATCTTTTATTCTACCCCTCAATCCATTTCGATTTCGTCATCTCTGAATAAAAGACATTAAAAAAAATATTTAAATGATACTTGTTATTTTTTAGGTTTGATAATTTGACGTTCCAAATTTTATTGTAAACTTTATATCATTACGCGTTACTATTAAGGGAGAGGGGTGGAATAATATAATTTATTTTCTGTTGGTAAAATTGAGCATACTTTTCATTGTTATCATATTTACTTGAATACGTATTTAAGCATACCCATTTACAAAAATCCGGTTGTGTTTTGAGGAATAAATTTGACCTCCCGTTTCAAAATGGAATTCTGTCGGGATTCTTAGGACACACACACAAAAATAATTTTAGTTATAAATTGATATAAAATAGGACATTCTTTTTTGTTTTTACACACACAAAAAATGAATTTAGTTATAAATTGATGTAAAATAGGACCTTCGTTTTTGTTTTTTTTTGTTGTTTTTTTTTGTTTTTTTTTTTTTGGGGGGGGGGGGAGGCAGGGGGTTGGAAATGCACCAAGTTTCATCCAGTAGTGACTTTAAATTAAATTTCCAGCGCCTAGTTCATCCCGACATAGAACCGTTTTGAGACGATAGATCACAAATTCATTATCTTATCTCAGGAACTTATTTTTCTATCATCTTATCTACTATTTATATTATGATGATAACACTTTGAGACGTAGTATGTGCTGTGCCGATATGAAAACGACTATAATTATGATTGATACCAATGCTACTTCAAATGCATTGTTTTTCAGTGGTTAACATTTTGTTTCGATTGTATACACTTTATTATAATTTATTGTTCTGTGTTATTTTGTTTATGGAATGCTCTAAAAGATTTACAGAAACTACTTGTCCTTTAAAACTAACCATAAAAATGATTATAAATATTTGAATACATTTTATGATATGTATTACTGGAATCTATGTATAATACTTTTGTTATGCGATTAATGAATTAAATGGCATATGTCATACAGTTGAGCACGGAGAAAAGTAAAAGTACAGAAAAAATGCGTTTGAAAATCAGCTTTACCAGCTGATTTTTAAGGAATTAACCCTTTCCTTACCAACTGCAGGAAAACCGTCACATTTGTTGCGATATAATGAACATTTTTGTTAATAAGAAAAGTTTTGTACATCACAATATTTTTTTTAAATCTTTTTTTCGTAAAGCTCGTTATGCTACACAAAAATTATGTATAAGTTAGGAACTTATAACTCTTGAGTTGGAGTGTTAAAAAATCAAGTTTTCATGAAAATGGTCCGTAAGGTGAGAGTTAATCGCAAACTTTTTGGGATAGATTTAAAAGAATTAAGCAATTCTACCTATTCCTAAATTAGTTTTTTTCTCCTTTTGTTTGATTATTTCAAAGAGCAGACTTTGGGAATTTCCCACCCCTTTTAAATTACAAAGTATTAGCCATCTCTTGTTGTTTGATATTCTTGACTATAGATGTTAGCATTGAAATCATGCCGAAATAATATTATTGAGACTTGGGTCACATCTTAAATTTTATATTCAGTCCAAACAGCGCTTCCCTCTATTTCTAATTGTTGCACAATACGTTAAAACTAGATTTCAACATAAATGAGGTTAAACGCATTAGCGGAAGATCATTAACCCCCCCCCCACCACTAATGAATGAGAGCTGAATTAAAACATAAAAAAAAAATAAAAACTTGATAACAAAAGAGTGGATGCTGGGTTGTTGATGAGAATATGATAGATAAATAATATTATACGTAATATGATGCCTTTCAGCTTACACGCCACTAGCTGAAATATCACATAATTAGCTAGTTACAAAATAGACGAATCCCTTGTGACGGCAACATGACATTATTTTTAATGCCGTATACACGTCATAATATTTAACCATTTAACTGCCTTACTCTGGAAAAAAAAAGTATTTAAATATTGGCCAGAAAACTCGTCCTTCAAACATCGATCGATTTAAATGACCCTCATCTTAAAATTGAGAGTTTTTGCCAAGATGAGGGTCGTTTAAATCGATCGGTTGAAGAACGAGTTTTCTTGCCAAATTTTTAAATACTACTCTTTCCGGAATACGGCAGTTAAGGGATTAAAAACACGTCTCTTACCTAAAAAACTGACCATGTGATTTTAATGTGAAACTAGAATTTACGGCGTGCTTGCTAAAGTATCATGTGATTTATTGGGTTTTTTGTTGTTATTGGAAATACTTATCATTTATCATAAGCACTCACCCTGCCTGACGAGTTGTGATACCCAATGGATGTTTTAATTAATTGTATTAGACCACTTAATCTGAGCTACATCATTGACAGTATGTGATTCAGTCAAAATGCTCGGCGATTCTGGTTAACAATATCTGGTCAAATATTTTGTGCGTATTCCTACCCGTTTAAAACATATCTCTTTACTGGGAAAGAAGCATCCAGAGATAGTGGAATAATATTAAATGTATAGCAGTGATCATTTTAGTTAAGAGGGATAAACTCATGAAAACAACCTAGCTTGCACTTTTTATACGAACTAATTTTAGCAAAGTTGATTGAATGAATTCTGATGTCTTCCGCTTACAGTCAGTTACACATCTTGGTTTTAGTCGGGTCTTTTTTTTACTTATCCATTTGACTTTATTTTTTGAACTGCATCTCAAATTTCCGGTCCTTTTGTTGATGTCAACTATGTATTGTTACTTTTAATTGTTTCAATTCGTTTTAACCCACAATGGGTAGAGTTGTTAATAGAAAGTTATAGCTGCGCACTGGGAGCTCCGTTTCATGTATAACTTATCACGTAAAAAGTACAGAAATGGCTATTTATAGAAGGTATATTTTAGTGTAGGCAAAACATGATATACACCAAACAAAAGTCTTCTATGACCAGCCGGAATACGTATTCGTGGAGTTACTCTCTATAGATCGTCATTTGGGTTTAGTGAAAATTGAAAAATAGTAGGTCATAGCTTTGTTAGCTTGTATTTCTTTTTCTGTTTTAAAATTATGTCGAAATTTACCCTTCTTATCTTCATAACAGAACTAAACATGGCGATTTTTAAAAAAACAATTTTTGGTATAAACTTTTATTTGAAATCCTGGTTGGGTAGTGTAGCATGAGAACTCTTCTTAATCTTCAACTATTTTTGGCCATGGAGGCACAGTTATGGAGCACCCTGCTCCATAACTGTGCCTCCATGGCTAAAAATAGCTTAGGGTGGCTTTAAGCAGACAATAATAAAATTCACTTCTTGATTTCAGTCTATTATTATTTCTTTTATTCCTGTGAATAATCCATGCATTCATATTGGTGTTTGCGAGAGGGCTGTATATATCATTTTAAACCGATATCCCATCTTTCGTTATCTTTCTTAAACGTATAATTTAAATTAGACGTCTACATAAATATGGGGTTGTGAATTTATATGACTTGTTCACTTTCCGTCATGTTGATAATATTGGCAAAAATTATACATTTTAGTTTGGAATCAATCTCCAGCGTTGTTCTTGCAACGTTGGAGCGTGTTCAAAATAGGAAAAAGTATTGGACTTATGCTGTCTCCTTGTTGTATTCCGTTTATTACTAGTAACAGTTCTTTAAGAGTGTGCACTATTGAGTTTCGCACTTATTAATGCCGAGCAAAAAAGTATAGATAGTTTTAGTTGTTTTTTTTTTTATCTCTGCGAATCACAGCTAAGAAAAACTTTGACTTTAGTGAGTTTGAAAATTTCTTCTATGGCTTATTTCAATTGCACTAGGATGACCCATTACTTCAATCTGATATTACATCCAAATAAGCTAGATAAGGAAAATCGAGATTAAGTCATCCTCTCACAGGAAAGATAGAAGGTAAAAAGAGTAAAGGTAGACCAAGAAAAACATATTTGAATAGTTTGAACAGCTGGGTGACAAAGAAAGAGAAGAGTAATATTAGTTTTCTGAGGTTATCTGATCAGAGAGATGAATGGCGTATCAT
This sequence comes from Berghia stephanieae, assembly GCF_034508935.2. NCBI lineage: Eukaryota > Metazoa > Mollusca > Gastropoda > Nudibranchia > Aeolidiidae > Berghia > Berghia stephanieae. Next base: position 124,501,512 of record NC_088361.1, read on the forward strand.
GATCATCGATGTCTGGCACAGACTTGGTACTTGAAGAAGAAGAAGAAGTCATCCTAACCAGAATGAGAAAACACGGGTTTTCAGAACACTCTCTTCACTGAAGGCATTCATTTTAACTCTAACTAAATAGGTTAAGCTTTAAAAATTCGATATTTTAAGCTGATGTTACATCCTTAGATAATACAGTTTCGAGACGATGGGTCAAATTGTAAGTCTCTCTATGCTAGAACAGAGAGCTAAAACTCCTTATACAGAAGCATTGTTTGTCGTTACTTTCTATACCTGGCTATGACTATGAAGCATTTCATTCTCAGTATATAAATATATAAATGATATCTTTTTTTGTGATCTAATTGATGACTATTCTTTACAATAAATGCCTTATTTTCATGTCGCCGTCTTTTAGAATTCGTTACCTTTGACCAGCTTAACGCACTGATTGTGGGAGCTGCTGATAGGACGTTTATAATCCTCATCCAAATGTTGTCCTGTTTTTTTTTGGGGGGTTTATTTTGGTCTCGAGGACCGTGATCTTTGGTTTATTCATCTGAACAACGCCATTATCACATATTATCTTTGGTTTATTCACCTGAACAACGCCATTATCACATATTATCTCATGCGTCTGTAGTCTTTCATTCGTCCTGTTTTTCTGATAAAGAGGAAATCCGAAACGTTCTCATTATCTGTTTTCGTTTATTAAATTGAAGCCCACATTCAATTTCACATTGTTATTTATTTTATTGAGCAGCAACTTTTATATTTGTTACAAATAGAGCAGCCAAACGTTTAGATGTTTTGAATCCTTTTTTACTAATTTTTTAAATGTTCATTTCGTTTGATTCTTTTTTTTTATGAGTGGGAATTGTTGTTATTTGTTTGTTTGTTTTTTTTTTGTTTTTTTTTATTTATTTTTTTTTTTTTTGTAGATAAATGGGGCAATCTTTTCATGTCCGAGAGATAGCTTTCTACAAAGGAAGAAACTTTTTGAGCGTATCATAGCGGGAGTCCCAATCCCTTGTAAAACGTTTGTGGCCGTAGGTTTGGACAAAGGTTAAAAAAATCTAATTCAGCCTGCTTTCATCTTTTCTACCCTTACTCAGCTTTATGTTACCTTTCTTTAAACACAAAAGAGCTACAGGGCCAGAAAGAAAACAACTCTAAATCCGTCATATCCTCAAGTGCATGACGTGCAATTTTCTATCTTTTTATCACTCATAGAATCCAAAAGCGTAGATATCTGAACTAACTAGATATTTGGGATTAGAAGCATTTGTTGTCTCAGAACGGTATTATGTCGGGAGTGAACCTGATGCTTAAAATTGAACATAATTAATTGTTAAATATAAAATTATTGACGATATGAAAGAACTGGGCCTGGAGGAAGATGCTGCTATGAGCCGAGATGCATGGAGATGTTGCATTCTAATACTATGGCAACCCTGCAAAATGTGGGATAAGCTGAAAGAAGAAGAAGAAGAAGAAGAAGAAGAGGAGGAGGAGGAGGAGGAGGAGGAGGAGGAGGAGGAGGAGGAGGAGGAGGAGGAAGAAAAAGAGTGCGCTATGTTTCTTAACCAGTTAACTGCCGTACTCTGGAAAGACACGTATTTAAAAAGTTGGCCAGACAACTCGTCTTTCAAATATCGATCGATTTAAACGACCCTCATCTTGGTAAAAACTCTCAAACCTGGGACCTCGCAAGGTGAGGATTATTTAAATCGATCGGTATTTGAAGGACGAATTTTCTGTCCAAATTTTTAAATACTTGTGTTTCCAGAACGCGGCAGTTGTTTAAACTGGTAAAATTCTCAAAAATCTTTAAAAGTCCTAATCCGTACACATTTTTTGGTTACGTCAACCCTCTCCTTACCAACCATAGGAAAATCGTCATATTCGTTACGATACTACCAACATTTTTCTTATTCAAATTTCTCTTGTGCATCATAAAATCTAAAGAAAATGAACAATGTTTTGTAGAGTATGTTTTGCTAAAGAAATTATTTATCACAAGAACTTACTGCTATAGTGTTTGAGTGATAAAAAATATATTTTTGTGTTAGTTGGGTGTGAAGTTTTGGGGGGAATCTTGAAAATGGCTGGTAAGGAGAGAGTTAATTGTCCTTTTCCTCATCTTGTTCATTCCGACATAATACCATGTTCACGCGCTGAGTCACACATTATAAACGTGTAAACTTGGATGATAAAGATATTTCTTTTATTTTCAAAAATGATATCATTATTACCGTTACATGATAAATGTATGTAATGCTTCATTTTGTAATATATATATATATATATATATATATATATATATATATATATATATATATATATATATCGGATTGTTGTTCGACACCCGTATATAATTAAACTCAATTGTTGCAATTTACAATGATTAGATAAGTAACGCGCAGGTAGAAAATAATCAAAATTATCTTTCAATCTATTGGCCTCCATGGAATCTTGATAACACTGAAGACGTTTATTCTATAGATAGAACGAAGATGACGTCTCTCAAGCCTTTGTTATTGTATTTTGCCATCCGCGTTTGTGAGTAATTCTCACTAAACTGTATCAACTACACTATAAAAGTTCATGGTTACACACAGGTTTGTGTGTTGGTCCGTTATACTTCCGATAGCAATGTTATGAGCTTCTTAGCCAAGCGCATACTATCTATATAAGGCAAAGAAGACACGTATATTCATCTTTAACTCATCTAATAAATGATGTAAAAAAGCTTTTTTGTCTGAATGATTGTGAAGAGACTCTGCGGTCTTTGGAACAAAGCCCATAATTATTAAGTTTGAGTTAAATCATGTAATATATAACTGCAGTGCTCTGAAAATAAAAATTTTAAAAATTCTTATTTAAAATTTTGGCTAGAAAACTCGCCTTGAAATATCGATCGATTTAAGTGACCCTCGTTTTGGCAAATACCCTCAAACCTGGGACTTCGAGAGAAGAGAGTAACTTTAATTGATCAATATTTATAGGACACGTTTTGTGGCCAAAATTTAAATACATGATATTTGTTTAGGACGACAGTCTTGTCACTTATTTAATTGCGTGCTCAAATTTCGCAATTTGGATGATTTTGCTTTTATATTTATTAATGTTTGGTCCCCAATTCACCAGACTGAAGTAATGAGTTTTCATACTATAGATCAATGTCCATAATATATATGTATACTTCTCCATTTTTTGAATTAACATTAATTAACGTGATATAATACCCGGGAATGCGATTAATTTTCTGTGCTACATGAATCACATGATTTTTATTTTACAACGGTCTTTTATTTCAGCTTAAGTTTGATTTTGTTTAAATTCTTCTTTTTGAAGTTTACCACAGCATTACATTAATAATAATAAAAGAATAATAATAAAATTCCTTTTATTCAGCCCGTAGGGGAAATTTGCCTCTAGGGTATATTCCAAGTGAAGACTGGAAAAACCCAGGCGTCAGCCGCAGTACAGCGCCTCAAATTGAGCTAGGGCAAGGTGACTTGCTCAAAACCACACAGCGCAGCGGGTATTCGACTCGGTACCTTTCGGGTACGAAGCATAGACCGTATCGCTGATCCAGCTGCCCCATTGTTGTGTCTGTTTATACAAAAGTTATATTTATATATACAAAAATCTAACCTTATACCAATACAATAAAACAAATATAAGTTGTTCTTCCTTATTTCAAAACTGAGCATTACGGAGTAAAGTAATTATTCTTCATTTGTTTCACCAAACCTTAATAATTTAGTTTTTCTCTCATACTTTTATTTATTGTCAATTAATTGTTCATAATATTACTTATAATTATAAACAGCTGTTTCAACTTAATTGAATGTAAAGCTACTAAAATGTGTGGACTGTTAAACCCATTGAACAAAAATGACAATAACAGATTATTTTTTTTAAAGAAAAAAAATACTTTACACGGAACATTTCGGTCGCAAAATCCTTCTTCAGTCAACAAATAGATTAATTAATATATCTATTTTTAATTTGATGTTCGCTGAAAAATTGGTTTTGAGCCCAAAACATTCTATGTTAAATATTTTTAGAATCTTTATTGAAGCAATTATGTTCATCTTAATTAATAAGATTATATAGTATTTCCAATAATAATTGAAGAGCCCAAGTGAAAAAAAATAGATAAATTTTCTTTAAGTGGAAATAATAAACAAACAAATAACACTCTGAATTAATGAGAAAGCTTCACTACTAATCTCGACTAAATCTCCAACCTTCTTTAGTTTCCTTTTATATTGTTTTTTTTTTTAAGTAGGTGGTTTTGTAGCGGAATATAATATATCAAATGTGCTGAAAGTGTTTTTGTGTAATCCATTCGGTCTACTTTTGCTCAAGCGCATAACATAAAAATATCACAAGCGCCGCTATAATTCATTTTAAAAAGTGAAAACAAGAAAAAGACACATTAAATCTAGCTATGGATTACCTGTCCACACATGTTTGGTCCGTCATGTCATATAAAATCGTCTCTAATGATGAGAAATATATGGTATGGAGTGGTGCCATATGAACTCAGAGATTAAATATATGATCACGATGTCAAATAGCCAATTTCAGGAACCAATTGGATGGCACCTTCCGTTGGTGAGAGAGAGAGAGAGAGAGAGAGAGAGAGAGAGAGAGAGAGATCAGCGAGCAGACGCACTAGCCACTGAGTCATCCATCCTTTGTGGTTGGATGGCTCAGTGGCTATTGCGTCTGCTCGCTGATCTCTCTCTCTCTCTCTCTCTCTCTCCCTCTCTCTCACTCTTTCTTTCTTTCTCTCTCTCTCTTTCGTTCTATCTCTCTCTCTCTCTTTCTTTCTTTCTCTCTCTCTTTCGTTCTATCTCTCTCTCTCTCTTTCTTTCTTTCTCTCTTTCTTTCATTCTATCTCTTTCTCTCTTTCTTTCTCTCTCTCTTTCGTTTTATCTCTCTCTCTCTCTTTCTTTCTTTCTTTCTCTCTCTCTCTCTCTTTCGTTCTCTCTCTCTCTCTCTCTCTCTCTCTCTCTCGGCGAAGGGTGTAGTGTCAGTTGGATCCTGAGTTCGGTTCTCTGATACCGTGATATATTTATTCTCTATTTCATCTAGCATCATTCCATACCCTATATTTCTCATCATTATTGATATAAATGCTTCGCTCCACAATCTATCTGAATAAAATCATCTCGAGACATCCATTTCAACTCTCTATATATCTGTTAATTTCTTTATTCCATATGTTCTCTATTGTGTTTGTCTGTTTTTTTCCGTTGGAGTCTCAATCCAATTGTTACTTTTAATGTTATTTCCTCTATTGGTTGTTTACAATAATAATATAGTAATATTCCCATGACTCGAGCTGGCCTATAACAAACTGTCAATTTTTTGGTAACTTATAGCAAACTTGGCTACACTGGCGTATTCTAAAGAAAAGAAAACCTCACATATAAAAAATATTTAGCCAGAAAGCGTGTCTTCCTAAAATTCCCGGAAGTTCCAGGTTTCAGTTGCTCGACAACTATCTGAAAATAAGTCTTCTGGCTAAAAAAAATGTATGTGTTTTTTTACAGAGTATGTCAGTGCATCCAGTGATTATTTCCGATATATAGACATAATAATCAGGGCAAATCTGATTGTTTTGTATCAAGTCTTGAAATCTGAATTATAATCTATAATTCACAATGTGCTGTTTTTAGAGAATCTCAATAAATGAAAGTTCAAAGGGTATAACATGGAGGAGCTGTGGAAATTGAAGCTTTAACCCTCTCCTTATCAACTATAGGAAAAGCGTCACATTCGTTACGATACAACCAACCTTTTTTTAACATTCAAATTTCATGAAATTTAAAGAAAATGAACAGTGTGTTGTGGAGCATGTTTTGCTACAGAAATTAAGTATCGCAAGAATTTTACTGCTATTATGTTAGAGTGATAAAAATATATTTTGTGTTAGTTGGGTGTGAAGTTTTGGGGAAAATCTTGAAAATGGCTGGTAAGGAGAGAATTAAACTGCGCCACTGATTATTGCCCTTTAATCACTCCAGTGTTTAATTTTTTAGCATTATTGGGTGCAGCGTCATTGTGACTAAACCAAAATCACCTGAAATAATTTCTAGATAGATATTTTTACGTATATAATGAAAAGTGTAAAGAAATCAAAGGTAACTGTGTTTTACTTGTGATCTTGTTGTATTTAAAATTTGGTAACGCGAATACTTCCAGCTTTTTTGCATTCATTTTTTGATTGCTTGATAAATGGTTTTCATTATTTTGCTTCCAATAGAAACAAATCACGCTAACAGTAAAACAAAGCTAATTTTATTCCTCTTATTATAGTGATAGTACTTTATTCTTCTTTTTCCGAAAAAAAAAAATAAAAATTAAGGAGACAAAATGTTTTTATATGATTATCAAATAGAGTACGATTCGACATTAAAATTACGATTATGCGAACCTGAATAATTAAGCCATAAAATTGTCAAGGATACAACATCAAGACTTTTTAATGGATTTTAAAATGTTAACAATTACCTCAATGGATTTTTCAATGTTCATTGATATCAAGTATGGTGGAGCTGTGTCAATCGGCATAAGTAGAGATAATGGTTGTTAGATGAGAAGAAGAAGAAGAAGAAGAAGAAGAAGAAGAAGAAGAAGAAGAAGAAGAAGAATTATCAACCATCAGGGTAAAAGGCGAATATTTTTAATTTAACGAGGTTATTGTCATGAGGATGTCTTTAACATGGAATGACTTTTCGATAAGAAATAATGGCGAAAAAACGTAATAAGAACAATGTTATAGTTTTTGTCTCGTGGTCAGATTTTGGGGAAGGATTAATTTTATTTTCTTCAAATGAAACCGTTTTAAACGACACACTATGAAAAGAAGTTGTTTCACTGGAAAAAAAAAAGTAACGATTAATATTGTAAGCTTACAATTCAATATTTATCGTTATTTTTTCCTTTGAGCTTCAAGCAGCAACATTTTCATTGTTTGACTGTGTACATCATTTTGATATTATTTACAAACAAGTGTAAACATTAAGTTTTACGTTTTATTACGAAAATGTTATACCTTTCAATCGCCAGGCTTTATTTATCTATCTATATTAGATTGATCATTATTCTAATATTGAATTTGTCTGCTTATGTGTATATACTGGTTTTGGATGTATGCACCTTTTATCGTTGACATTATGATATATAACAATGTTTAGGCTCCTTCGCTATTAAAACCACCATCATCACCACGCGCACCACCTCAATCATCATCATCATCATCAGCATCATCATCATCTTCTTCTTCTTTTTCTTCGTCTTCTTCATCATCATCATCATCATCATTATCATCATCATCATCATCATCATCATTATCATCATCGTCATCATCATTATCATTCATCATCAACATCATCATTTTCGTAGTCGTCGTCCTCATCCTTATCATCATCTTTATCATCACCACAACCACTGTTCCCAACTACCACCACCACCTCCAACACCATCATCATCAGCATCACCATCATCATCACTACCACCATAACCATCCACTAACAACCCCAAACAATGCTATGTTTAAGCAACTACCTACCTCTATAATTTGATCCGATAATTCATCAATAATAAAGGTGTGTCAATCAAGTCGAGAAAAAGGATGGAAGCGAAGTGTCTAAGAAGGATTAGATGTGGGACTCAGCCAGAAAACCAACATGAACTCGGTGTCATTTGTGATCCTCAACACGATATTATTGTATCGTGATAAACCATAAACCAAAAGAGGGTTTTTAAGTACGACTTACCAGAAATGAAAAGTTTTAGGGTTTATTTTTTATCGTGCAATAACTCACAAGCTCGTAGTGTTATTGGGGACAGTAAAAATAACTCGTTTAATAAATCACAAAGAAATGAAAGAATCGAATATTAATCCTCCCCAAATAAACATAAAATTTTGAATTAAGCCTTTCATTTTTTTTAACAAACATGATTTTAATTTCTAAAATTTAAATTACTCATGCATAATACTATATTGATGCGAGTTGTCTAATTAAGAATAAGAAAATACAATGTTTGAGATTATTCCAAATCACTTAAAATATTAAAACAAAAGAGAATATTTGAATATTTAAATTTCTTATTTCATCTTCCTTGAGACAATTGAGCAATTTTTGATTTTAAAGATATGAGGTCCTCGTTCATATTGTAACAAACAGTGCAATAGCTTGAATAAAAAAGGAATGTTTCAGCAACGCAATTGCTTCATGTCAGCCAACAAAAATGAACTTGTTGATGATGTCGGGGGAAAAAATATCCGGTTAGGGCTTAATCCCCACTTGTTTATGTACGAGCAAAATTGACAAAAAGGGATTTAAATATATCGGTGTTGATGTGAGTTTCAATTATATAGGAAACTTATATTGAAATCGACATGGTAATAACTATTTTTTAAAAACAATCATCATGAAAATTATAACCAAAACTTTGTGATGAATATTAATTTGTTCCCAATCTATTGCGTTGCAATAATTCCGATTTATTTCGCATGTCACATTGCGCAGTTGGCTGATCTTGACAAATGGACCTTTTGAATGGCACATTTAGAAAAAAATTGATAATGGACGCACAGAGAGGAATCAAGCAACAAACTGAT
>NC_088361.1:124525149-124582649 GCF_034508935.2 Berghia stephanieae
GACGTTGAGTCACGGAGCCACTTGGAAGACTCCGTGTGTGTTGTTCATATCTATTATTTGGAGTGACACACATCCAGGCGAAACACATCAATAGACATTCCGTAAGCGATCAACTGTTACACTCTTTATAAACCAATCAAAATACAATAGACGTTTTTGTTTGTAAGGGTTTTACGGCGCTTGCAACACATTATCAGCGCATTATCAGCGCCAGTAAAAAGGAAGAAAATGGGATAGTAAAAAGTTCTAGAATTACAATTAAAGCACCCCAGAGAAAGTAAGACAAAAGGGAACTGGGAGCAAATAGGGATCAGATGTAGATTCCAAGAGCACACCACCAATGTACTTAGTTTGAGATCACCTATAAGTCTCATCCAGACACAAGCACAAAATCCAACAAAGAGGAATCCACTCAAATGCTTACATTATACATTTAAAATAACAAATATAATAACACATAACAGAGAGATGATTTACAAGGAAAAATGATATCATCTCCCAAAACAATAACTATGCATTTGACTGTTTCCCTCCCAGCCAGGACTCCGACCATGGCCAGGAGAAAAATGTAATCCTATTCCAAGACACAGACAGAAAGCATGTTGGAAAACAGATATAAGGGGATAGAGGACACAGTATGTACCTCCCTGCCCGCTATGGGAGGTCAGGATCCCCACCCAGATAGACTACATTAAAAGGATTACAAACCAACGATAATAATATGATTGGTAGTGTAGAAACGAAAGTAGGGCAAGACACCACAATCGACCGCTTATGGAACGACTCTTAATGCGTTATCATTATCATACGTTCTACATTTATGTGTATCGTAACAAATAGACAAGTTAAGCCATGAGCTGAGGCAAAACACATGTAAACCACCTCCTCAAATCGGTATCATTCCGGGATGAAACTAACGCTAAAAACGTCAACTTGGTCCCCAAAAAAATGAAATCTTTGTTCATAGCACACTAATATACATCATTCATCCCCCATCAATGAAACATATAGACTAAACCCAAGACTGATATTTTGGGCATAAGTTCGTTTTTAAGCATTCTTATCATCCCGAAATAACAACTCGAGCTTTTATATAGCGCATATCCACCAAATGTGCTCAAACTGCTTTACAAGGAGTCCCTGACCAACAGCAACGCGTAACATATAGAACGAAACATGACGCCTGTTAGGTGATATTACACTTTTTTCTGACAGAGACAACGCTGTTAACGACCAGGTACTCTTTTTACACCTGAGCACACCTTTTTGAGAGGGTGGGCTACAAATATTACTTAGAGTATGTGGCATGTGGTATGACTCTAACCTTCGGATCAGAAGGTCCTGGGTTCGAGACCCACTCGCATAAATGAGTCCGTGGAAAAAGCTCTTTACTCACATTCTCTCAACGTTCTCAGGAGCACAATGAGTACCTGGCCGTTAACAAGGCTGAAACTGTCCGCAAAAATTGTAATATCGCCTAATAGGTCTCGTCTTACATATTTTAGTATTACTGTTGGCTATTATGGACCCCTTGTAAAGCGTTCTGAGTACATTTAGTGGATATTGCGCTCTATAATTGCTCTAGTGTTTGGGGGTTTTTTTTTGTTTTGTTTTTTTGGTGGGTGGGGGGGGGGGGTTGTTCATTGTTTTTCGTTTTTTTGTTTTTGTTTTTGTTTTTTTTTTTTTGTTTTTTTTTTTTTTTTTAGCAGTAGCCTTTATTTTCAAGAGATGAGAACTTCAGCTCCATTAACAGACTATCTCTGCCTACGATGGTGAAGTCGGATAAAAGCTTCAGTTTGATAAGAAAAGTATGATGAGAACTCAAATGTTCATCCTTCCTCAAGATTGTGGGTGGGGAGGGGTGAAATTAACACACTTATTAAACTGAATCTTTCACTTATTCCCATCTTGCAAAATGTTTCAAGTTTTAACTTTTTACGCGCCCCAATGCAGCATTATTTGTAATTAAATGATTTAACAACTAAATAATGATAAATAATTAAATATAAAATATTACATTATTTTCTTTTTTATTGATGACAATTCATTTTCTTTTCAAATTAATGTCACTCTCATACAACAGGTTGCATGGCAAAATTTAGACTAGTTATGCAAATCTTTTTATCCACTGTGTTAATGCCTTCCGTTCACAATGATACCATTTATTAAGATGTCATGAACTTGAACAACCCTTGAAATGAAGACCTGGACTGCTTTTTGATCATAACTTCTCAAATTATCAAATTACAAATCCAACAGTTTTCGCTTAATTTAATTGAAGCGCAGGTCCAACGTTGCTGATTCTGCTTTCCTTGTGAAAACGATCACACACAACGACAGATTGCTGTGTGATTTGATCTCGCCTAGAAAGGGTTAATGCGTTCTTCATCCTCTTCCACTTTCATTCGCCCATTCAGCATCTAACAGGTTTATTTTAGAAAATGATTTTGATCCGTATCTTTTGTTTGTGATTTGCTCGCACACACACACACACACACACACGCGCGCGCGCACACACACACACGCGCACACACACACATAAAAAAAAACAAACCAACCAAATCATTTTTGATGTATTTCGTCTAATCTTGATTACACATGAAATCATTATGGACACGTTTGTTTATAGATGTTGAATAAGTCCTATTTCATATGTTTCCGTCATAGAATGTTCATTTATTACTTCCCTTCTAACATTTTTTTGTTGTCTTCCCATTTGTAATGACCGACGCATGGATTTTTCAAAAACTGAAAACATGAAGATAATTTTACGGAGCTCAAAATAACCTGTTACGGGTTCTCGACCATGCCTGTTTCTAAATCAGCTCACAATAGGGCCGTCTAATAAATCTGAGTCAAAAATATATCTGAGCATAAAATTGATTAAAATGATATTTCTATGACTTTGAATGAATTGAATTGGAGCAATAGCTTTCATTAAACCTTAAATCATTATAACAAATGAAGCTGTACCGCTTTCACTCAAATGATGGAGGATGTTGTTGTGAGTAGGGAAAATGAAGTAAGTTATAGATAAATATTCTTGAATAAAATAACGATTTTTAAATTTACGATGTTTAAAGATGTTAAGCCTTAAAACTTAACGCGATGGGGGAGACTTAGCCTATTGGTTGTCATTCACAAGAGTGTTTCCAACTTATTTTTCGTCAAGAACAACCACATCCTTTAAGAGCGGCAGTCGCCGTATTCAAAGCCATCATTCTTGCACGAAACATCACCTTCTCCATATTCGACCGGGTTATCTGTGCTTTCTTCCTTTCTGTCCATGAGGACATCGTCATTGTTTGAATCGGTCTGCATCAGGGGCAAAATATCATTGATGCTCTCTTTAGGTGGTAAGAACATCTCGAGTTTCTCCCAGAAGCGACGCTCGTTCACCATGAGAAAATCATGGGTTTTTATATACTCGCGCAGATCGGGTGTTAATTCATCTGGATTGACATCGTCTGTGGCAATTATGATGAGCTTGTTGGCCGACATTAGAAGCCTTTGGAAAACAGCTCGCAGTTCCATGATGCACCACTCCTTTTTCAAGAAGTCTTTGCTGAGAACGAGAATGGAGCACCTACTTAGACGTATGGCCCAAGGGATGTTCTCAATGTTAGATTCGTTTGTTGGGAAGTCCCGATAGTGCAAGCAGAGTTTATATTTCTTTGGGCCCTGCTCCAGCGTTGGAACAAGAGTGTCCACCACCCATTGGTAGTTATCTTGTCCATAAGATACAAAAGCATCATACGGGCTGAAAATATCGCCATATGAAAAATCCGTGCATAGCCGCAGTCCCAGTTTGGTGTAAAGGAACAGTTTGATTTCTTTAGTATAGTAAAAGAACAGCAAGAAGGTTGATAATACGGAGGAGACAATCATTGACAGAGCCAAGATAACATCTTTGTTTGAAAATGATTCGCAATTAACATCACCCGGGCTAAAATCCTCGACTGGTTTCTTTAGGTAGTTGCACAAAATCGATCCGGGCATCCAGACAACGCTACGATGAGTTGAAATCCAATTGGGTAGCCATAGACTATCGCATGAACAAGACCACCGGTTGTTATGTAGCGTCACATTATTGGCCTTTTTCAATGTGATATTTTTCGTGTTCGAGGGGAGTTTTTGCAAAAGATTATTGTGGAGTCGGAGAACCTGAACATTCTGAAGGGATAAAATTGCTTGTGGTGATACAGATGTCATAAGACAGTTATCCATGTATAACTCACTAAGTTTCCCCAAGTAAGATCGATGGCCAAGAAGTTGAAGCGGATTGTGACTGAGGTCCAAAATAATTCTAGAATTTGGGTAAATTGGAATTGCTTCTGGCATTTCAAGCAGCCGTCTAGCAGTGCAGTTTATAACAAAATTCTCTGTATTGAATAATGTACATTCGCAATTGAGGGGACAGTCATCGATGTATGGGCATGATTGAGTGAAGGAAATATTTCTTAGCGCTTTTCCTTTGTTAACACGCGGTCCGTTGCATCTGAATTGATCCAGATCTATAAAATGCTTTTTTCCGCTCGTAATGTTTGTCTCCAAAAACCGTTGAAAATCAACCATGTGGCAGTCACATACAAAAGGATTGATTGCACCGAAAACATCGATGTGAGACGGGTAACCATTTTTCTTTATTTCAGGCATAAGAGGTGGGGTTCGAAGTCTATTTTTGCGCAGATCTACTATAATGCGTACTTTTGTAGCAAATTGTTCAGTTTGGACGTGTTTCAAAAAGTTATTATTTAACTTTAATGTCCTGAGATTGACATTTTCACGGAACGCTACAGGCCCAATGAAATTAATACGATTGTTTTGGAGATGAAGTTGTTTAAGATCGTGGAGTTGATTAAATGCATCGTCATTAATCTGTGTTATTTGGTTATTACTCAGATCTAAGATGGTGAGCTCTTTTATAGGCATAAAGGTCCCGACCTTTTGTAAAGAGTTAAAACTTAGGTCTATGCTTTCAACAACGCTTTCGTGAATAGCTTTGCCAAACAGGCATGAGATATCCGAGATATCATTGTTAGATAGGGAGAGAAAGTGTATTCTTATATGATTTTCACGTAACAAACATTCTGGAAATTTCGTTAGATCGTTATCATTAAGATTTATCATATCCATGTCTTTAGTAAACTGGATTTTGCAATCAAAGCGCTTGAGGTTGTTGGATTGGAGATTGAATCTATCAACTGATATCATATCATCGCCTCGCCATCTGTCAGGGATGTTAAAAGTGTCAGTACCTTCTATCGAAAAAGAGAGTGTATTTGTTGTGTATTTGATATCAAGCTGTTTTATGAGGTCTTTTCCGACACCAATAGCCTCGAAAATCCACATATTCATCGGAATAGTCAATGTAGTAGTGTCGTCTTCCGGAACTAATTTGCACTTTTTACTTTCAAAAATGTTGAAAGAAACTTGCCATGAAGGTATATCCCAGATTAACTCTTCCCCGGATCTGCACGATACACTAAGGGCTGAGTATTTCAGATATTCTATCCCGTTCAAAAGAGACGAAACCGTGTGGGATCTACCATCATTGATGTTACAAGAGATGGCTATCATGTTACCGACGACAAGAGAGAATATACCGAGGAATTCAGAGTGCTTCGAGGATGATTTAAAGTCACTGCCAAACTTAGTAGCAGAGAAAGTATTGTGCTTGTGGTAATGTTGTTGAATACCATGATGGATGTCAACAAGCTGACAACGACAATATGAGGAACAGTTCACAGTGGCTAATGGCGAGACTAAGCCAAACTGGGGAATGGCGTTGCTTTTTAGTACATATAGGAAAACTAATATTAAAACAAACCACTCACATTTTATAGGGTGAAAGGTTGTTTTCTTACCCTTAACCATTTCCCTTATTGAATATTATCCGATGATAACACTGAGGTATCTCCATTTTGTTTAAATGTAAACATCAAGAAGACCTAACCGATGGTAACACGATGACCTCACAACTTTGAGTGTAAATATACACATAAACATTTTGTGTTAGAGATTATTATTCTCAAAATAATAATATAACAACGCAAAATAGCCAAATTTTATTCAAGCTGACAGGTGGCCTATTTATTTTACAGAACTGATAACTCAAATTGTTATGGGACGACGTGTACATATGTGCTGGTCTGAAAACTCAAATTGTTATGGCCTCGTTGTTGTAACGGAAATATTCTCAAGCCAACGCAAAATACTGTCAATTACACCGTTAAAATATGCCCATAATGGCCTCCAGTTATAAGACCTATATGTACACGTCATTATGGGCTCACAAACCGACGCAAAGTATTGTCCATCACAACAATGTTAAATCAAGCCGACGTGTACACATATGCAGGTCTGACATCCGAACGCAATTATGGGCCAAGTTTAACATTGTTGTAAAGGACATCATTTTGCATTTTTGAGATTTCCATTACAACAATAATAAATTGGGTTATCAGACCTGCAAATAAGTGCACGTCCAATCAAGCCCATAATAATAATAATAATAATGATAATAATAATAATAATAATAATAATAATAATAATAATAATAATAATAATAACAATAATATTAATAATAATAATAATAATAATAATAATAATAATAATAATAATAATAATAATAATAATAACAATAATAATAATAATAATTTTAAAAAATAATAATGATAATAATAATAATAATAATAATAATAATAATAATAATAATAAATAATAATAATAATAATAATAATAATATATAATAATAATAATAATAATAATAATAATAATAATGATGATGATGAGATGATGATGATGATGAAAATAATAATATTGATAATAATAATAATAATGATAATAATAATAATAATAATAATAATAATAATAATAATAATAATAATAATAATAATAACAAAATAATAACACACCCGTGGACACAATTAACACACCGCTTTTTAAACCTGCTTTGGTTATTTAGACAAAAACTGGTGTCGCAGTTGACTAGCAAATTATTATGTGCTTTATTTGATACAAAATATTCGTGAATTTTGACTTCGATGGAACTTGCAGATTACAAAACAAAGCCATATTGGAATCGCCTTAAAATCGAATTTTGTCCCTCTTTTTCAACAACACCCACAACTGAGCATCTACCAACAGAACAATGTTCACGTACACTCGTAAATTATCGCAAAGACCTTCTGTTACGGCTTGCCTTGTTGAAGATCAAACTTGAACTGAATAAAATATGGACAACCTGGGCTTTCTGGTGCTTTTAAAAACAGTCTACACTACTCGACTTTAATATATAAAAAGATTTGTATAATTTTTACGCAGGGGTCTCTAAAAAAAATGCGGAAATCAAGCAACATTGGAAATGTTGATAGTTGAGCTCAATCATGACATGAGAATAATCGTTTGCATGTTATAAGTTTTTTAAAATAATTAAAAATATGTCAAATCCAAGTCACTGTATGGCCAAGATAAGGGTAAAATAGCATATTTGTCGATATTCTATGCACTTTGGTTTATAAAATCATTAAATTTCATTCTAACTGGGAAAATATAATACAAAGTAAGTAATTTTATGTTTCTAATATTCTTTTAGAGTATTCAGCAACATAATAAACCCATCTAGTGCCATAAGTTTTTAGTTGAGTGACTCTGAAGCTATTTCTACCTCCTATATTAAATAAATCAACTAAGTAGAACCATAATTTTGAAAACTGACCTTTGAAATTGATTTCATTAGCTTATTTGCACGCACATTATAAGCATAGAGAAGTGTAATTATTAAGAATCACGAGCATAAGATCATCACACATGGCTAAGGAATTCAATGCAAAACTTCAGGTTAGCAGTGATTTAAAAAAAAAAAACTAAACAGCATTCCTGTCAAGCAAGGGAACCAAAATGCTGTTAAGCGAACAACAATGCAAGCTCTAAAAGAAGCTGGTCATCATGTTAAATAGAGCATATATATAGCGCAATATCCACTAAACGTGCTCATCGCGCTTTACAAGGGGTAACACGTAACATGTAGAACGAAACATGACGCCTGTTAGGCGATATTCCATTTTTTTTTGACAAAGACAACGCTGTTAACAACCAGGTACTCCTTTTACACCTGAGTACGGTGAGAGAAAGTGAGTAAAGAGCCTTTTCCAAGGGCTCAACTATGCTTCCGGTCCGAAAGCGAGTGTCATACCACTAGATCACACAGCCGCACAGTAATGTTGATGTTGACACCTTAATTGTATCAATGATGTTTTAAAATGCAACATCTGGCTGGAAATTGAATGTGAATGCAGATGATATCATGTAGTAGTTTTACTGATATACAGTCCACTTCGGATAATCGCAACACCTTGAAATCAGCAAAAATGCGGCGATTAACTGAAGTTGAGTTTCCTGTCCAGTTGCAACGTTATATCTCTGAGTTTACAAGGGCTTGGGACCGTCCATTGCTGCGGTATCTTTGGTCGATTTCAGATACGATGATGGGAGTTTTCACCACCGCTTGTTGTTGGTTTTTATAGCAATTTTGATTTGACCACTGATCAGTTTCATACCTTAATATGGTTAACTCAAACCTGTTGTTGTAAACATTGATTTTATTCCACCACAGAATGAGCAATTTGATTGAGACAAAAACCATAAGGCAGCCCTGTATAGATTTTGACAAGCAAAAGTGCTTTGATGCAAGCCCGACAACTTATTCAGATTGGATTAACTTTCACTCTCTTGATCTCTTACATTTGTAAGAGTCACAGAGATTAGCCGTGGTGAGAGACAATAAGGTTATCACCAAACCCATTGGTCATAATGCACAGTTGTGTCAATCCCATAACAAAGGATATCGTTCAGTCTATTCTTACAAATGCCATTGTCTACCTGTTGTCTAGATTATGCCCCCACCCCCACTCATATCTAATGGTCAGAGGTGACCTTACAAACCCATACCCGACCCTCTTTCGTGTCTTATAGAGTGGCGACACACCACTGTAGCATTAAACCCCGCCCATTCTCGATTTATCAACCTGTCATGATTTCGCCCATAATGAAATTTAATTATGAGATTTTATTTGATTAACTTCTTGATTTTGCCACTTTTTGTGGTCGAAAATTTGTTGCAATTAACAATTAATTCCGTTTCTTGGGAAATCTTTCGACTATCAGGAGTGGACTGTATTACTTGAAAATTGAAATTGCTGATTTATTTTCTACTCAAAGTCTAAATAGACATTGTGCTCAGTTGAAGCATAACACCCTTCACGAGGGAACACTTCAAAAGTCCTCATCCTTTTCAGCCAGTAAGGCCAGGGTGTACTTTATAATATGATATAGGGAAAACAAGAACCATGATAATTTCGGAAAGTTTAGAGACAGATCTTCACAAATCGGTAATGTATGTACTACAAAAGCTCGAATTGTTGAGGCAGAACCGATTCAATATTAAATAATTTGCATGAAAGAGACCTCTATGTTGTTTTGTGATTAAAATGGTAACGTGGGCTTGACGATGTGGTTGTCCCATCTTATCACACAATTTGTGGGATTGAATGCGATGATCCGCGAATTGGGCCCCCACAACCTGTCCAATAAGGCACCTTGCATTCACTAGCTTCTCGACAAAAATCTGACTGGAACAGTGACGATACTATTAGTAGAGTGATTTCACAAAATATCCTGTTAGCTCACTTCCATTGCATGAAATAAAAATTTGGTTCAGGTGGTTTTTTTTTTTTTGTTTGTTGCTTTAGGTCTCTTCCAACACAATTGAGGTTATATGAGAGACCGCTGAAACAAAAAAAACAAGCAATCTAACAAAAATAGTACAAATGTAAATCAAAATCATAACCTAAAGATATCATAAGCTAAATTATAAATAACCAAGAACAAACAGGCAGAAGATTTACAGAAAAAAAAATATCCCCTGTCAAAAATACAATCACAAACCAAAGAAGCAGGATAGGCTAGTAAAGAGAAGAAGAAACGACATCACTATCGGATCGTACACCCATGCGAACATCATAGGTATATGATTCAAGGGTGATGCTCCCATCCAACGACATCACTATCGGATCGTACACCCATGCGAACATCATAGGTATATGATTCAAGGGTGATGCTCCCATCCAACGACATCACTATCGGATCGTACACCCATGCGAACATCATAGGTATATGATTCAAGGGTGATGCTCCCATCCAACGACATCACTATCGGATCGTACACCCATGCGAACATCATAGGTATATGATTCAAGGGTGATGCTCCCATCCAACGACATCACTATCGGATCGTACACCCATGCGAACATCATAGGTATATGATTCAAGGGTGATGCTCCCATCCAACGACATCACTATCGGATCGTACACCCATGCGAACATCATAGGTATATGATTCAAGGGTGATGCTCCCATCCAACGACATCACTATCGGATCGTACACCCATGCGAACATCATAGGTATACGATTCAAGGGTGATGCTCCCATCCAACAACATCACTATCGGATCGTACACCCATGCGAACATCATAGGTATATGATTCAAGGGTGATGCTCCCATCCAACAACATCACTATCGGATCGTACACCCATGCGAACATCATAGGTATATGATTCAAGGGTGATGCTCCCATCCAACGACATCACTATCGGATCGTACACCCATGCGAACATCATAGGTATATGATTCAAGGGTGATGCTCCCATCCAACGACATCACTATCGGATCGTACACCCATGCGAACATCATAGGTATACGATTCAAGGGTGATGCTCCCATCCAACGACATCACTATCGGATCGTACACCCATGCGAACATCATAGGTATATGATTCAAGGGTGATGCTCCCATCCAACGACATCACTATCGGATCGTACACCCATGCGAACATCATAGGTATATGATTCAAGGGTGATGCTCCCATCCAACGACATCACTATCGGATCGTACACCCATGCGAACATCATAGGTATACGATTCAAGGGTGATGCTCCCATCCAACGACATCACTATCGGATCGTACACCCATGCGAACATCATAGGTATATGATTCAAGGGTGATGCTCCCATCCAACGACATCACTATCGGATCGTACACCCATGCGAACATCATAGGTATACGATTCAAGGGTGATGCTCCCATCCAACCACCCGCTGCTGAAGAAATAAATGAAGCATTTTGAAGAAAATAGAGCAAGATGAAGCCCTGGAAATGCTCTCTATAAATATTCATGTTTATTTTTTAATATAATTTCTTATACCTATAGTCAAAGGAGGTATGGTGTTGAAAATTATTTAACATCATTTTAATAAATTAAACCTGAATTTGTTATCTCAAATTCATTCATCTTGGTTTTCTGTTAACAGTGTTATCCCATGGACGGATTTTGGTGGATTTTTCATGATAGTGATAGGCTCAGATCATAGTCTAGTTTCACCAGAATAAAAATTAGCTTGGTACCAATTTCTTCCGGGTCAAACCCTAAATCTACTGGACTATTCGTGTTGATAGGTGTTTTGACTTTAAGAATCGCCACCATTTGAGAACAGCATTGATCGGTCAAAAAGTGTAGAGCTATTTCCCAGGTTGAAATTCATCTTGTAAAATCTATGCAACGAGTTTCTGCATGCATCGAGGTGTAGTCTATATTTATGAGATACACTAAAGAACGCATGAATTAACGTAATTTGTGTGATCTTCATTTTCTAGTGGCGTTCCTCTTTTATTTTTTAAACGTAGATATCATTGTAAATCAAAGTGATAAATGTTATAATTATAATATATAAATAGATTCCTTTAAATTTTCTCTTTCCAGCAAAATATAGATTGATAGAAGGTAAACCACAGAAGTCAGTGAGATAAACCCAAGAAAAATAGATAATTGTTTAATAATTAAATCATTTTATTGCGCTGTGAAAAATCCAACACGATGTGTATATAATATAATATGCAGGTCTGACCCTCGAACGCAATTATGGGTCTAGTAATGGACACTATTTTGCGATTTCCATTACAACAATGAGTCCATAATAAATTGGGTTATCAGATCAGCAAATAAGAGAATGTTGATCCAACACTAATCTCGCTTCTCCATACTTAAGTGAATGGGACTTAAGCGAACGTTTAAAAAACAAACCCATATATGTATATATATATTTATATACTTAATCCAACTGAGCATGCGTTGATAACGAGAACATTTAAGGAAAGACATGTAAATAATGTGTTAACGAACCGTGTATAGCTCTAACTCTTATGGAATGTTGGGATGAATTAGGCTACCCCAGGAGAAAATCAAATGGGATAAGATCAATGTTAGGCTGTACACTATTTATCTGAAGCAGGCCACTCTCGACATTGTTATTGATGGAATCGTTCGGTGTAAAGCAAAGAAAACATAACATAATGACTGTCATCAATGATGATCATAAACATAACAAAATAAATCCGCAAGGTTTAAATGCCACACGTCAGTCCGTCCCCTTATTTCTTTTCATTGTACCGATTTCGGTACTGACACTGACAATTCCTTTTTCAGTACCAATGATTCTTGTTTGTAACACGTAAAAGTAATATTGAGGTTTTGGTTTTCAAGTGCTATTTTTTAATTTGTCTAAATCAGAAATGTTAGCATTGCTTTTAGAATCTTATGCTTAAAGCCAAGTGTTTGATTTTTATTCTATATTTTGAAATTTATTGCAATACTTTTGTTGCTGAGTATATTTTAAATTATGGTGCTCCTTTCAGCTTATTCCACATTTTGCAGGGTTACCATAATGAATGCCACATCTCCATGCATCTCGGTTCAGAGCATCATCTTCCTCCATGGTACTATAACAGGAATAAACACTTTAAAATGCATTTCTATATATTACTATTATCGTCGATCCAGCATGAGCAAACAGCACTCGCTCTCTTTCTTAGCGGGTCACCAGTCCGTGAGTAGCAGATAAGAGTAGTCACTGCACGAGCGAATGAAATTTAAGTGAAAAAAAAAATGTTTAAATGTTTTCCCTGATAAAATTTTTTTTTAAATTCACCCCAAGCAGTCTGAAAAAAAAAGAGGTTGAATAAGGTAAGGAGTTAAAAGACACCTTGATTGAATATACGTCATAATATATGTACATGGGATTGGTCGATTTGACACATGAGTAACGATAAAGGTTCATGCATAACGCTTGTGGCAGTGTCATGTCAGCGCTTTGGGTTGATAACTTGAAGTATCGGGTTTGAGAGTTTTTGCCAAGATGCAAGTCATTTAAATCAATCGATATTTGAAGGACGAGTTTTTTGGCCAAAGTTTTTAATATGTGTTTTTACGGAGTACGGCAGTATGATATCTATAAGTACACCTCCACAGATTCACAATGCTTGCTTGATGCACCCCCTCCCATCCAGCAAGCTCTTAATCACATTCAATTTCATTTAGCACTCGCCTGTTCGGCCTCATGCTGTATGTTTAACACTCAAAAAAATCTGTCACTGGTCTCTCTAACTCTAGCTATTTGTTTGTTTTTCAATTTTAAGTTTAAGGGTTCTACGGCGCTTGCAACACATTTAGGACATATCAGCGCCAGTAAAAAGAAGAAAATAGAATAGTCAAAATAATCTAGATTTACAATCAAATCACCCAAGAAAAAGTAAGACAAAGGAGAATTTGTTCAAATAGGGAATAGATGTAGATTCCAGCCAAGAGCATACCATCAATGTACTTATTTTGAGATCACCTACAAGTCTCATCCAGACACCAGTAAAAGATCCCACTAGAGGAACACACTCAAATGTTTACAGAATACATAATTAACAATACATAACAGGAGAGATCTCCAGAATGATTCCAAGACAGAGAAAGAAAGCAAGGTGGAGAGAGATATGTAAGTGGAAAGAAGAAGCAGCAAGTGACATCCCTGACCACTACGGGAGGTAAAAAACCCCAACCCAGTATTAAATCTTTTCAGCGCCAGAAAGGAAGATAATAGTGAAGTTGTAGATCTGAGTCTGAGGTTAAACGGATCAAAGATAAAGTAAGACAAAGGGACTTGTTTTAATAGGGAACAGAAAAATTCACGAGTAATCCATTAATGTACCTATTTCGACATTACCTAAAAGCCCAATCCATGCACAACCAAAGAATTTCACTATATAGGAAACAGTAAACTGTTTACAAAGTACAATATTATTCAAAACTAATCAGTATAATAATAATACTATAACCTTGATGAAAAACATGTATCAAAAAAAAATCCCCAAGGCATTTGACTGCCTACCTCCCTGTCAGCTAATGATCACCGCCAGGACCAGGAAAAAAGAGAGAACAACGTGGAAAGAAGAAGAAAAAAAGAAAGGAGGAGGATAATAAAAATGGGAGGTCAGAAGATCCCACCTGAAAGGGTGACTGGCCAATAGGGAGGTTGAAAAATTCGACCTCAAGGTCAAGTATTGGACATGTCCAAATGTATATTAAATACTAACAATTAACATATAGGACGGATGAGTTACATGAGATAAAAGCCCTGGGACAAGGAGAAAATACTCATATCTCTAATCCCCATCTTTACTGGTCCTGTGAATTCAGATGGACTTGACAATCCATATATAAAAAGGGCGATTATCAGCACATGATTGAAATGTACCACAGAAAACTCAATAAACGAAAACGATAAAAGCCATTTGTTTTTATGTTTATTCATTTCATATATTGTATTAACAGCTCCCCCCTGGCCCCTAAACAACCAGTGATGAACAACACTTTCCCCCTTATCACATGCATTTCACTTTTTATCCACCGATTATGAGCAATCTGATATCAACACTTAATGAATTAATGAGAAAACATACACACACAAACACATTCATGCACACGCACAACAAATTTATGAGATGGCAGATTCATAGATCACATTACTAGACATGAAAATGGAAGCACACATAACTATAACAATCGTGCTGATAGAAAATCAAATATATGTAATACTCACAAAATACTTTTCCCCCTTAAAAGTCAAATTAGACTCCCACTTGGAAAAAAACAACAAATGGCTGGCATTCCTCCATTCAGTCTTCCATATAACATTGAAAAAATAAATAAATAAATAAAAAAAAGAAAATCAATTTGGACAAAAAAATAAAAAGATAAACCAAAGAGCTAACAAATAAAATTAAATTAAGTGGTATAGAATCATAAAACATAAATATAACATGATAACATCTCCACATGACTACACTACAACTCAGTCTTAGACTTCTTGCTCTTCTTCTTCTTCTTGCCATCCCGGTCGTATCCTGAGAGTTCATCTGTGGCTTCCTTGGCAAGGTATTTGATGAAATCGGCAACCTCTCTACCACCCTGCAGATTAAAAAAAAAAAGTCAAATTAAATGCAAGTGACACAATTTGAGATAAAGACCTAGTGACAATAATGTCACAATTGTGATAAATGACTTGCCCCCACCTGTTCAAAAGAAACAAAGGATACCCTCCTTGAAACTTGCCCATCAAGCTGGTGCAAACATTCCCCAAATATTCACTTTGGTGAACCTGTACTAACCAATCATCTGAATAGGTAGAACTCAGAACAGAATGAGGTAAGAAATAAACAATAGCTATTAACTTTGAACTCCTTGGCAAAGGCGATGAGGGATGCTTATAGCAAGACCTCATTTTCTACGACTAGGGGGCTTCACCCTTGCCTTAGATCCAGCAGAAATAAGATTTCCACTTATCTTTACTTGGTGGCAGCTAAAATGATGGCACCACTCTTAAATTTGCTCTTTACACAAGGCACTAGCACTGTATACAACGTTAAACTAAAGAGTTTCTACGAAATCTTTTACTTACAGTTGGAGAATGAGAATGACTCCCTAAGCCCTAAACCTATAACTCTTGACCACTCTTTGTTGTATTACGGGTTATACAGCACTTGCGACAAATTTAGGTCATATCAGCCAGGTAAAAAGAAGAAAATGGGAAAGTCAAAATATTCTAGATTTACAAAGCACCCACGAAAAAGTAAGATAAAGGGGAGTTGGTTCAAATAGGGAACAGATGTAGATTCCACGAGCGTACCACCAATGTATTTAGTTTGAGATCACCTGAAAGTCTCATCCAGACAACAGCACAGGATCCCACTTAGAGGAACACACTCAAATGTTTAACAATACGTAACAGAGAGATGATTTACAAGGGAAAAAAATATCATCCCCAAAAACTATAACTATACATTTGACTGTTTCTTCACTACCAGGGCTGAGACAAAACTAAACAATCCCTTCCAAGACAAAGACAGAAAGCAACTCGGAAAACAGATATAAGGGGATAGACGACACGATGTGACATTCTGCCCACTATGGGAGGTCAAAGGACCCTGCCAAGTGTCCACTCTTTGACAACTGATCTAATAAAGACCAAGAGCAAAATGCTTAACACAAACACACAAACATAGGTGAAGCTGGTAAATGTAATACTGCTCGATCGAAACAACAGCTCGATTGGAGCAATCTGCCTGTGACAGAATTTATTTCAATATAATATCTACTACATAATTGGAATGCATGCAGGTAAACCGATTTAGACCTCCAAGTAATCATAATGATAAATACTCCTATTGATATGAACAAGAATATAATTATCCTGAGCCTTCAAAAAAGCAAAATGGCCGGTTAATGATCAATGGCATCAAGTCTATCATCGCCCATTCCGATTTACATAGCAAGTTATTCTTAAGCCATTTGATTTCCATGTCAGCAATAAATAAGTGACATCAATGTCTCAGATATAATATTGAAGTGCAATTTCTCAAAAAATAGTATAAAGGCACAAAAAACGCAGTTGATTAGGTAGGCAGTAAGAAAAGTGTGAAAAGCGGAAAGCTATTTTCTCAATATGTCATTGTCAACCCTTTTTCTAGGGCGATGGGATACTGTGACAGTCATTCCTCAGAATCTATTCCCGGAAATTGTCTGAAAATTTCCAGTTATCACAGAGATAATTGTACATAATTGTACACCATAGAGATATTTTTGATAGTATATGTGTACTTTGACTTATAATACAAATAATAAATCTTTAACATCAATTTTGATTCACAACTCTGTAATGCTCTCACACAAATCTCATAAGCTACAGCTGTAAAATCTGTTTATGGAAACACAAAATGTTACAATATTGATAAGAGGGAAGAATATGGAGGTTATTTCTTCATTAGTATTGGTGAAAAATTTGCCACAAGATTGTTAAACATTTTATGCCAGACCCACGAATTAGGATACAAAACGGTATCAACACAAATAATGCATCTTTTAAAAACCAAAAATTGTTACCTTATAATGATGATACAGAATGATTCAAATCACCCAATCTAGGTAATCAATTTTTTTTTATAGAAAAAGACCCAAACTGCTCCTTAAAAATTGAGCAACTGAGCCCTACTTTCCATATAGAATGAGGTAATTGACCAATTAGGCTTTGAAGCAAGAGAAGCTTGTAACAGAAGAACAAATACTTTACATGATTCCCTTTAGCCCCAAGTATGGAATTCTTGTTGATAACCATAATGAAAATAAGTGGTAAAACATTGCTGCTGCTTACAAAATTTAAATCTTAACATAGATGAAGCCTGAAATTTTCACTTGTTCTCTAGGCAAGACAACTCTGACTTGCCAATAATACACTCAAGCTAGTGATAGCAAAGCTTAAAACAAAAAATCAAAGAAAAACAATTTACTTACCTCATATTTCTTTGGTGAACCCTTGCTTCCCTTAGGTGCAAAATATATAGTAGGGAACCTACAGAAAATAAGAAAAAGAGAAAAAAAAATAAATAAAAAAATAATGATACTAATGATCCTTAACAGACACCATTGCAAAACATATGGTTGTCAAACTGAACTACTCTGTAAGCTTAACTGCATGCAAAATACTATTGACTTGCTAGTCTTTTCAACTGAGCCTAACCCTTCATAATGCGTTTGTGATGAAGTCAACAAAATTAAACATATATTAGTAGTCGTAGTTAAGTATAGAAAAATCAATGATTTTGCGGGAAAAGGAGAAATAACATCTTACAGAGAATTTTGGGACATCCCCCTGATAAAAATGGAAATTTAGATTAAATTAATACACAACATGTGACAGTCCAGTATTGAGGACGAGTTGGCTTTGACAGCGAGCACGCCAGTCCATTATTGAGGACAAGATCAACCCCGGTTATGAATGGAGTTGTTAACCTTTCTATATTTAGAAATGAAGTAAAAAATTTAATTGATTCTGATTGGTCAATAGTTTAGCTATATCCTTCAACTTGTTGAAGGCAGGTTAGTGGCCTTTCAAGTCATAAACGAAGCCAACAAAGAGCCCCCCCCCCCCCCCCCCCCCCCCCCCCCCTATGCCCCTACCACGCTGTTCTGCATGCTCTGGTCATCTGTTACATCTCAAACAAAGGACACAAAGAATGAATGTTACCCATGTGTTTCGTGTGTTTGTAGAAAATTCCTTTATTATATGTATGCATCTGTACGTGGGCTCTTTGTGTGTTAACCAGGGATGTTGTGATATAGGGTTACCAAGATGGTGGAAAAGGGGGACATCAATGCATTTTTGACCCGTTACAACCTTGTTCGAAAGTTTCCTACCTATGATGTCAAAGGGATTACAAGTTATGCTGTCACTCTAGGGTGCCTTTTCTTATTGTTTTGATCGTACTTGGTGCTCAAATGCCATTTTCCCCTCTGTAGTTTATCCAGGCTTGGGACAGACATGAGTACAATGTATTATCATTGGCAATACAGACCGAGTAAGGCATCAGTTGTTAGAAAATGTTTTGTATCAAGCGTCGATTTCAACTGCTGAGTATCACTAAACAGGGTTTTCACTAAAATGTATGTTGCTAAATTGAGGTTTGTCATCGAGACATGGCATGTACTGTACACTCCAAGCTTACAGTGAATTCAATATGGTATATAAACTCGCTGTCCCAATCATCTGACTCATATATTTGACTTTCATATTCTTGTTCAGCCTCTGAATAACACCAATATACTGATACTTACCCTCTAACTTCATAATTAGAAGGAACGTCATTGGCAGTGGCATCCATCTTTGCAATAGTGATACCTTCCTCCTTAAGTAACTGAAAAAGAGAGATAGAACAGAAGAAAATAAAATAGGAAACTTGTTGAGTTGAAATACTCCAAATTGATGCTGCCTAGCAGACCTGTCACTTTCCAAAATGCAGGATGACCACCACTTCTACATTCTTTAAAACTTATACCTAAAATTGCACATATCCATACATGACAAAACTAACACTATATTTAATAGAGATCCCCTTAAATGTGGTTTGAAACAATCAGAATTTAGACCCAAAAAAATCTGCATATACTCTTTTAATTAAAACTGTATAGGTAGCAGGTCTGAGCATAGTTGTTCAAAATAATTATTGTTAAAACAAATTGCAGAAATAGTCTTTATTTAATTTGGCAAAGCAGCGTGAGAGTTCTTTACATCTTTAAAGGGAGTGAGTATCCTCCAATGGTGATGACTAAAATCTCTGCAGTTAAGAATTGTGCCAATAATAGCAACAATTTAAACCAAAAAAGGCAGATAAACTCAATTGCTAAGAATGGAGAATTGCCAACTGTCCAGAGTCAAGATTTGGAAAATATTCTATTATTGTAAATCTGGGACCTAAATGAAGATGCTAGCGGTAGCGGTGATGACAATGATGACATGTTCTAGAATGAAATAAATATGCTGTAATAAAGGAAATTGGGAATGAGACCAAAAATAGGAATATCCCAATAAAACTGGCAGGCCTGTGAATAATTATTTATAAGCAAAGCCAGTATACACTGCCAAATATGTTTGAAAACCAAATAACTGATGTGACTTGCACTATATGAGTAACATAAAAGTTCAGTGGTAAGGAATCCAATCTGAAAAAAAAACATTACAAAATATATTTTTAAAATACACAAAAACATGTATAGAAATAAATTAGAATTGACCCTCCATGAAAATACGTGATTGTAATCATAACTACTAATACTTACTTTTTCTGCAAGTTCATCATACTTGGGAGCTAAACTCTTACAATGTCCACACCAAGGAGCATAAAACTCAATAAGGACATCCTTGTCTTCATCATTAACGATTTCATCAAAGTTCTTGGCAACAACAACCTAAAAAATAGAAAACAAGAATGTTAAGAACATGCCGGAAAAAACCCAAGTGCTTGGTGCTTATTCTTAAATACAAATTTGACAATGAGTTAATACTCTAGTACTCGGACTCAAAATCGACCATGATATCAAATGTCATACTAAATAACACAAAAGAACTATACAACATACACTACAGCATGGTCTCCTCGAACTCATTCAAATATCCTGGATCTCGTCCTCATTATTCCTTGTCATCATTCCATTCCTTCCTCAAACAAATTTTTACCTCTAACTAATTTCACCAAGCCAATGTTAAAAAAAAAGGTTTTTAAAAAATTGCACTCGGTTATCTCGACTGGTGACACTGACAGTTACTAATGTGTGTATGTGTGTCTGCAGTAAAATACACATGCAGACAAACACACCACCACCGTTCCGCATAACAGACACCTCTCTGCTTATTCACATCACGTTGCCATTAGTGCTCATGGTTGCCTTCAGCGGCAAATGAATGCCGTGCTCCACTCTGACACACACACACAAACCCCTGTAACATACCAAGTAAGTAAATAATAATAAAGTTCCATTAATTCATCCTCATGCGGAAATTTTGACTTGGCGTTTATTCAAATATTCAAAGGGAAGACTGGAATAACCCAGTTGCCAGCCGCAACACAGTGCCGCAAATTGAGTTAAGAAGAGGTGGCTTGCTGACGACCGCATAATACGGTGGACATTCGAAACAGGGTCTTTCGGGTGCAAAGCAAAGACCACACTGCCCCCCCCCCCCCCAAATCAAACTTCATGGCAATGTACCGTTACCTCGAACGAATTTGCATATCCCGAGGAGTTCGAGTAAAACGTGCTGGAGTATACGAGCAAAAGTGGTATGGTTCTCACAAGTGACGAAATGCAGATAAATTCAATGTATAAAAAATCAACTTATGGTGAATTGAAAGTCAGCAACAATCAATAAATACAAATTATACAATTTTTTTTTTTGCAATCAAATTTTGAAAGTCAAGAAAAAAATTGTGATTTGCACCATTTATCTCTTACGAAAAAAACATGGTTTAATCTTGTGAAAGTGGCAAACACGTGGAATCTACATGATTCTAAATATTTTCAATTTAGTTTACATGCTTGCCAATAAAGATATGACACAAGTGTTCTCACCTTAACTGGATCATCATTCGTTGAAGGGACAGGTTCTGACTTCAAATAAGGTTCAACGTTGCCAGATAAAACATCCTTGACAAATTTTTCAAAATTTTCTACACTGAAATAAACAAAATAATAATTTTTTAAAAAGTCAAAAACATAAAAGTACATATATATACTCACGATACTGAAATTAAGTGTCCTAAAAAAATGTTGCTACATCATGGATCTTCATCTCTAACCACGCAAAGGCCATAATACTGGAGTGAATAGGTAATATCTTAAAATCATATCGTGCACTTTCTCATAGAAGCATGAAAATATGCAGCTGGGGATTCCTGAGTATGCTGAATTAAAAAATTGCGGGAACCAACTTGTAGCTCAATAGACTCCTGCGATTCAGTTGTGTTTTTAATTAATCACCCCACACCTCCCAAAAACCTAAAGGTGCACCAACATATATCTTTTCAGAAGATAAGCCAAAAGTGTAATAAATACTAATGCTTGGTGTAAGCAACTGAGGTCTGACTAGCCTCATTCCTATAACTGACTCCAAGTCTGGCAACTGGAGCTCCTTTTTCTAGTTTCTAAGATCACAATGTGAACAGAATTATGCTGCAAATGCGGTCACTTAGACAATTCCATGGATGTTTACTCTTGATCAGTACCGGCTCTGCCAATCCCAAATGAATAAAAGGTGTTATTTTGACTGAAAAAGGGTGTAATTTTGAAGGAAAAGGTATTATTTAACAAGGAGAAACTCTCGTCACTAATGCTCAAATCACTTTACTCAGATGCTTAGAGCCAGATGTCTGCCTTAAATATTCTCTAGATGTGACGCATCACAACAAATCTATATCATGTCGGGATGACTAAAATGCTGGAAATTGAATGTCTTCTAAAAATATCAAACTTGGGTTGTATTAGTATTAATCAGTTAAAATTAGGGGAATAAATTCTATAGTTAAGAGCTCCAAAAACCAAATTTCATACTTATTGATCATGAGTACTTAATTTGACTGTCATTGACATTTGACCATCTCGATATAATACTGTTTTGAGACAATGAGTTAAATATACTCAATAAAATCTCTACCATTAAAGTCAACCTAATATCCAAAACCCAACTTACCTGAATTCTTCTGTCATCTTAAATTTCAGATTCTTTTCATTAAAGGCACACACTTGTGGTTTATCTGAAGCTTCTTCCGATGTCAAGCCGCATTCTTGCATTTCACCTGACATTGTATTCATATTGCTAATGCCAAAATAACAATCTTTGCCTTCATCCCTCAATTTCTTGCCAACCTTCATCACTCTGAAACACACAATGGACCTATATTATGAAGCAGTCTATAACAATTGTATATTAATCACTGGATAAGACAACAGCCTACTGCAAAGCAGTTTTACAATGATCTATCTACAGAATCACTGTTGGATGGACAAGGAGGTTAAACTCAAACCAAAATCCGAAATGACACATTAAATCATATATAGGCGATATTATGTCACACACATTAATAGTATCACATACACATCCATTCCAAGCACAAGATATCTAAATTTAAAAAAAATAAATTTATAAGTCGTAAATCTCCTTTTCAACCATACCATTTAGGAACGTTACTTAAGCACTACATAAAGAGACGGGACGGAGTTCTGCCTCAAAAGCATGCCTTATGCTAAAACTTATTATTAGACTCACAAATTTGAAATAAAACTACAAAATAGGGGGAAAAAAAAACAAGTATAAGACCTCTCATTTTAGTCAGAGGTATTATAGTTGTAAGAGTGATACATAAATTTCTAAAAAGTCCCTAAAACACTACCCATGGGCCAAAGTTGGCAACGGTCACTTCACCTGAAGGTGTTGAATGCCATACACAAAAAACCTGAAACAACCTAGCATCATCGTCATCGTAGTAGTAGTAGTAGTCAAGTGGCGGTCGGTGATACAGTAAATGATGATTGGTAATGGTGGCAAATGCGGGTGAATTATCGACTCCCTCACCGGCAAAAGTATCAATTTACCGGCAAGACAGTCTTAGAAATTCCCATTCACCGGCATTTCCGTCGTACGCCGGCAAAATTTGACACCACCTCACCCCATCCGTTTTCCTTCCCCTGAGAACCATCACCTACTCGTCTTGTGTCATTTTTGAGATTTGGCACCAGCCTGTCCAAGCCCATGCTATAAAGCTGAAGGTGACTATGGAATTCATGCAATTGAATACAAGTGTCAAATCATGACATACAAAATGATGACATTAATATTTCCGCATGAAGCACTCCTCAGTCATGAAATATTAAAACAAAGTCGGTGATCATGCCGAACACACACACACACACAAAAACAGATTTTCCCCCCACCAATGTATTTACAAACATGAATATCAGACATGGTGATAAAAATGTCTGAGATGCTGTAAAAGACAGTATCCCGCCAATACAAAGAAAATTAAGAATCCCAGTCTTTATAGATATTACAACACAAAATAAAACCCGCATGATTTCCTAGCTTCTCCCCATTGATAAAACTCTTTTTACATTTCATATTATGCATGCGCTTCAAGGTAATTGAGACATGCAGCTATCTACATGGACATTGCATACACTGAGTCTTCATCATTGTCAAATTATTGAGGTAACATACCTGTTTCTCCAATAGTTGGTCCCCTTGGGGTTAAGTGTGTAGTCAACATTATAATAAGCAACAAATGTTGGCTTGCCAAATTTATCAGCATTATTCATATCTCTCTCAGCACACAGACCGAATCTGCAAAACAATTAAAACTATGAATAAAAATTACAAAAAAACAAACAAAACAATTCCCATGAAAAATCATCGTTATGGTTGACGGATTATCCCAAGGTTAACCAAATGTGTTATAATGAAAAGAATGAACATGTAAAATAATGCAATATAACTTTAGAAAAAAAAAAAAAAAAAAAAAAAAAAGTTGACACAAGTAAAAACACACACACACAAAAAGAGGATTAATTACAGTTCGATCTGAGTAACTAATACTGATACTTGTGTGACTATGTGGTCTAGACACTCGCTTGGATCGGAAGGCCCTGGGTTCGAGCCTCGCTCTGCGCATAGTTGAGTCCTTGGAAAAGACTTTACTCACTTTCTCTCACCGTACATGAGCATGGTTAATGGATATTGCACCATATAAAAGCTAAAGTTTATTTAATACTAACAAATGCAGGCCTGTAAATGTTCATTTTTCAAAAAGTCTGATAATTTTTGGTCATTGCGCTTATAACAATTATGTGATATAAAATTTACTTATTATAGATATTGCATGGAGACAAGAACGGCATATTATAAATAAGTAGATAAGACACTGAGAAAGAAAATGTAACTACAACACGACCATAAGACAAACATAGGGAGGCGAGTGATGCTAGATGGACATCACACTTATATTTCTTTGGATTAGGTACAACAAGGGTCTCAGCCGCGCTCTCTTCGAAGTTTCTCTGTGTCTGGAGGCACTCAAATGACTTGGGTACATTTGGTGCAGCACCTCTATCCAAACACCCGAAACATAGCTGGGACTATCTGGCTTTTCTTGAATTCCTTTCTATGACTACAAGTCTTGTGATACAAGATCTCGGCATGTCGAGTCAAACAGGTTTTGCCTCTACCACCATAATTCAACCATATCAAGAAATAACAAAGTCCAAGCTCTGGAATTTTTCAAATGCAAGTAGACAAAAAAAGTTACTGAGCGAATCTCTCGTCCAGCCAAGACCACTTAGGTCTACATAATCGTGGCTTACGATCAAAATTATCAGACTTTGGAGTCTCCATGAAAGATAATAAACAGTAGGTCTATATAATGGTGGCTAACGATCTATTTATCAGGCTTTGGAGTTTCCATGAAAACAGTCTCAATATAGGCAGATGAAAGAATGAAAAAATTGTTAAAAGTCGGAAATCAGCCTAAGAGCTGAAAATTTACAGGCCTGATAAACGTTCCCCTTTCACCTAATGTCATGTTCAGGTAACAGCTGACATGCGAAATTGAATTTAGATCAAAAGGATCAGAACCATGAAATATATACGTTTTAAAAAAATTACACCCATTTGCAATTTGAAAACCAACACTCACCCACTTCATAAAATCATCAATTTAAATACATATATGGTAATAGAATAATATGAACATATATTCATCATAAAGCTCGTCTCACACACAGGTACAAAAATTAACATCTGTAAACTAAGGAAAGTATCTACCCTATATATAACCAATACATGGCAAACCATCAATTTAACCAAATCACAGATATTACCCTGAAATTAGAGTAAGAGTCTGCGTATCTCATTTAGAAAAAAAAAAATTAAAAAATATAAGAAACTTACGATTCCTTTTCAAGAAATTCCTTCAGTTTGGTCACGCCAGCTCCAGTAAAAGAAACCTCGCTAGACTCAAATTTGTTTTGAAGTTTCTTTGGTCGAAACAACACAACAGCACTGAAAATGTAAAACAATGTGTCAAAATGAAACAAAAAAGACATTGCGCAACAATTGCATGACCTACTTTGAGATTTTATCTCTACTAGAACTTTCAGTCTACCCTATATAAACCGTTTAAAGTTTTAAAAAAACAACAACTTAGGAGTGCTTTTTCATGGTGCCCGCACAGCCATTTGTAGTATCAGAGTTGCCAACCAAGAAATTTCAAATTCCTTATGAAGACTAAAAAAATTCTTATTTTGCAAATTCTGTACAATAAATTTGAAAAAAAAAAAAGGACAGGAAAAATGTGTCAATCCAAAACGGAATACAAATCCATAAAATGAGACAATTGGTGCTCTTAAAATGAAGAAAAAAACCCAACCTCAGCCAATCCCTACCTTTAAAGGTTACAAAGGGTTGTGGCTTTTGATTATCAACAATGAAAAAGGATCTTTACAAATGAGAAATACCAGAAAAACCAAACAGCAAAGTTGCTAAATAGGTCACTAAAGAAATCCAAGATTTCTTTATCATAATGGCAATTTGTCAAAAAGGAAGAAAATTTATCCATATGTCAGTCACTCAAAACAAAATCTAACATAACAGATTAAACCATATTTATGCGATATTATGTTACATAGAAACACTATCATAAAAACATTCATTCTAAGCACAAGATATTTAAATTTTAAGGAATATTTTATAAGTTGTAAATATCATGCCAAAGATACAATTTAAAACAACAATGTACAACAATCGACTACACACAAGGAGGGATGATGATAAACTTTTGCCTCAATGGTCAAACCATTCTCATGCCTTATGATAGAACTTATTGGTTGCTGCAACCAAGTGATCATGAAACTTATTATTAGACTCAAGAAGTTGTAATTAATTGCAAAATAGAAAAATAAAGATTAATTGAAAATAAGCCACTCATTCTTCGTTTCCAAAGTCCATTATACTGCCTTCTTGTAATAAATTATTTCACTATAATCAGATGAATCTTATGATAAAATGCAAGCGTAAGGGAGGAAAATTGAAGGACAGAAAATGATGAGAGAAAGAGATAGACTATATAAAAAGAAACTTCTCTACTAGAAAGTCATATGAATTTACATCTCTCTCATTTTAAATGGAAGTGTTTAAAAAGCGCTAGGTACATTTACAAATAATTAAAACAAATATAAATAAAAGTCCCTAAAACATCACCTCGCCCCATCCCTTTCTACGGAAACCATGCAATTGAGCACATGTGATTACTTATGACATAACACATGATGGCATTGATTCTTCCACCTTAAGTATCCTAGTTCAAGAAATATTAAAGCAAACACATGTTATTCTGAAACAAAAACAAACGATTAAAAAAAATAATTTTTTGGGGGGTATCTGCGTACTGGGCATGAAAATTAGTACAAATTACGTATTTTGCGTACAGTTTTGCACCTCTGCAGTTTGCTGTGAAAAGAAAAAAGAAAAGAAAAAGAAAGTCTACACAAATAGACCCACTTTTCATCGCGGTTTAAGGCAGTCCTGACATCCTCACTAACAGTGTATCCAAATCGCAAATCATCAAGTTTGCCAGCAACCTTCATGAAGTTTTTGGCATCACCGCTTTCAGCATCAGAGAAAAACCCTGAAAAGAAAAAGAGCAGCAATTTATTTCTCTATTTAAAAAATATATACAGGGAAATATGGCAGTAATAATTCTGAAATTTGCGCAATGATAAAATAACCATTTCCACTTCTGCCCAATGGTGTCTTAACACTTGTAGCCCAAATTCAAAACTTAATGCAACTATCATGAACAAAATATGTATTATTAAAAAAAAAATAATAAAACCTCAACTCCACTCGGAACCAATATGAGTCCCATAGTGAGTTGGGATCCTCATCTGATAATACATATAACCAAACATATCAATATTTTGAAGAAAAATCAGGGAAACCGGGACATGACTGAATATCATGGCAGATGCATCAATATGTTAAACACATCAAAATGACTTACCAACAACAGCAACAGCAAGAGAATCTTTCTCGCAGAATGCTTTGACTTTATCGACAGTGTCCAGAAGAGAGGCAACAGGACCAGCCTTCTTCTTCATATATTTCACAATGCCAGCTAGAATAGAAGAAAATTGTGAAACATTGAAATAAAAAAGAAATATTATATACTTAAAGAGAAGTACTCAAACATACCAGTACTAAATGCTGTTTATCTATTTAAGATCCCACAACATTAACGCAAGCCTATCTTTGACATATAAGGTACAATAGTTTTAGAACATATAATCTGAGACAGTAAAAAACAAAAGCAGCACAATTCAACTTCATATCACTATTATTTCTAAGAAACATAATTCTTTTCTAATCATGATGTAAAACGAGAGAATACTGCTTCAATGCGAAAGGATGGAATTAAATAATTTATAACATGTTTATACAGTGCCCATAACACATTACTGTGATCTTATATATAACTCTCCTTGACAGGCAATCAGTGTAGTGTCCATAACAGCGGTGTAGCGTGATTGCTCTTTCCAATTTTCAAAATTATTTTGTCAGTGTGACTTTGTATGCACTGGAGCCCGTTTAGCAGATGGAGGGAATTATATGCAATAAAGTATTGCAACAATCAATCAATAATAAATGATGAATAATAACAATTAAGGCTGAGTTCTCTCTTAAAAAAACCCCAAACAAAACAAATATTATACCTGCTTCACGAGGTCCATCATAATCCCCAGATAAATCTCCACCCTTGAAAATTTTCAATGTTGGATAACCACTTACACCATACTTAGAACAAGTAGAAGTCTCAGCAGTACAATCAACCTGTCAAACATAAGAAAACAGAAGGAATGAAGTATTGGAAACCAGATTGAGTAAATCTCTGCCTAAAGTTAACACCTCTTGTTAGTCCAATATTTTCTATTCTATAAGTGTGTTCCATTGATAATGGATAAAGTCAACTTTGCTTGATGTCACCCAATCTGTCTGGTCAAGCAGTGGTGACTTCATCAGAGTTCCATTGTAACCGGTCAAAGTGCATACATAGGAAAGATTTTTATTCAAATGAAAAATCTGAAAGGAAATAATCTCCAGTCTTTAGAAGTGGAATAATCTGAGAATTACACTACATAGCAGTCTCAAGGAAATCTTTGGGCTTTGATTCAGGTCACAGAAGCATAGTATATGACCCATGATTCACAAAAAAAACCCCACTTTTCAGCAATTTATAACATAACAGAGAAAGAAAAGAAGTGAAGATTGTATTGTAATGGTGGTTCGGACGGATGACCTGTTGCTGGTGCTAGTAATGGCAGTAATTATGATGACAAAAGATAATGTTATTGATAAAAATAGCAATTAAAAAAATTAATTATTGATAAAATAAAAAAAAATCATTGGTTAAAAATTATAATGATGTCGATGATGTAGGTTACTAATTGTAGCAGTGGCAGTAGCGATGTTCATAACATAGTTGTACTAGTAGTAGTAGTTAGAGAATTATAAAAGCCTTACGATATCAGTTATTGTTACGTTTCACTGTTATGTATTTGTTCACAGATGATGCAATTGTCTTTCTTCGATATTCTGTATCTCTGAAATAAAATTGAGATTGAAAAAGGACAAGGCCTTATTCATTTATATCGAAGAAACTAAAAGTATGACGGATGCTAGAGATCTCGCAGAGATCACCGCAATAAGATGTCCTGCCCCAGGCTGTCTAGAATCATGGACATCAAACATCCCTTCAGACGTCCTGCTCAGACTCCTCGACATCCACGAGAGGACTGCTCATCCGACTACATCCCCTGCAACAGCGCCCACGGCCACAGGGGTTAAAGCTGAAAAAGTCAAGCGACCGATCATCTCTGTGTCAGGAACAAGCGAGGAATGGACATACTTCAAGCAGAGGTGGTCGGAATATAAGCTCACCACGCGACTTAGCGGCCAGGACATCATTTTTCAACTCCTTGAATGCTGCGACGAGGCCCTCCGTAGAGACTTATCAAGGAGTTTCACTAACCTCACGTCATGTGATGAAAATACTCTCCTCGATAATATTAAAAAACTCGCAATCCGCCAAGAAAACGTCATGGTGGCTAGGTTACAACTCCAGCAGATGCGACAAGACAGAGATGAACCAGCCCGGACCTTTGCCGCACGCATCAAAGGTCAAGCTAGTGTCTGTCAGTACGATTTGAAGTGCACATGTGGAGTCAATGTCTCATACAGTGATCAGATGATTCGGGACACTTTGATAATCGGCTTAGCAGACGACGACATTCGCATCGATGTGCTGGGACAGGCTGACCAAGACATGTCACTCGACAACACCATCCGTTTTATCGAGGCTAAGGAAAGCGGGAAGCGCTCGGCTGGCAGGATTAACCCCCTTCCTCTAACGCTCACCCCTACATCAGTCAACGCAGCAAGTAGCACGTATAGACAAATGGAAAGAAAACGTCTCACTGGGCAAAACCGACCCCCTGAAAGGAAATGCGGCTATTGTGGTAGAGATGGACATGGCACTAAGAAACAAGACAGAGTCAACCATTGCCCTGCATACAGTCATATATGCACCAATTGCGACATTCCGCACCACTTTGAAAATGTCTGCAGAAAACCAAAACAGAAAAGGCAAGGCAACTCTGCAACAGCTGTGTTTGAAGCACTATGCTCGATTGATCGTCTTGACCATCATGTGTACAATTCTGCACGCGAGTCATGGGAAAAGCGCCCATCTGCACAACAGCCGACAGTCCAAATTGAGATCCAAGCCCTCCCGTCAGATGCTAGTAGTAGTAGTGATGATAATGTGACAGCGATGGTTGTAGTAGTGGTGGCAGAGCAAATGATATAGTGGTGGTGGTGGCAGTAGTGAGTAGTGATGATTTGTAGGTGGTGGTGGTGGTTCCAATAATGGTAGCAGTATTGATGCTGACTGCTATTGATGTGGTGATTGCTTTGGTGTAGTAATAGTAATGATGATGTAGTGGCGACAGTAGTGTTAATAACGATGCAGTGGTGGCTGTCGTGTAGTTGTAGCAATGATGGCGATGGTGCTTATTTGAACACTGAATCTCTGAAATTTAAAGCTTGAAACAGGAGCTGATTTCGTTTCAGTCGGAAATTCCCAACTTTCGGAACGGAAGGTGGGTTCGAGTCTCATTAGGTGCATAGTTGAGGCTCTTTACTCACACATTCTCTCCCGTACTCGGGTGTAAAACGACAACCAAGCTGTTAACAGTGTTGTTTTGTCCATAAAAATGTAATATCACCAAACAGACGTCATGTTT
Source organism: Berghia stephanieae (assembly GCF_034508935.2). Classification (NCBI taxonomy): domain Eukaryota; kingdom Metazoa; phylum Mollusca; class Gastropoda; order Nudibranchia; family Aeolidiidae; genus Berghia; species Berghia stephanieae. The sequence continues at coordinate 124,556,265 of NC_088361.1, forward strand.
CATCTTACATGATGTTGGCCTGGGACCCCTTGGAAAGTGCTTTGAGACGTCCAGTGGGTATTGCGCTACATAAAAACGCTGTTGTTTTAAACGATGAAAATAATCAGCAAAACAACCTTTATAGAGTGGAGAAAAAATATGACATGCATTAAATATACCTTTGCCAATGGAACAGGAGGATCATTATTTTTCAGAGAAGTAGCAGCTTTAGCGTACTCTGGTGCCAATCTTTTACAATGGCCACACCTAAGAAGAAAGGTCAATTTAGGTTATATGCTATCATCATAATCATATGAATGGAGTAAAAAAAAAAAAAAAAAAAGACTATGATTGGTTAGCCCCTTGTTAAGTGTTAGCTCTCTTTTCTGGGATCGTTATAGTTATAGCTTTAAGTTACGGCCTTTAAATTGAAACAGAATAATAGAATAAAGAGTGCTGCGTCAGAAAGGCATATATAATGAATGGTAAACACTCATATCTGACAACAATCCTTGCTCATTGCTACAATTACAATGTGATGGACTTCACTTCAAGCAATATCACGCTCACATTTTTTTCCGACCAATTGCTAAATATCTTCTAATAACTAATATTAAGTAACTTCTAATTAAATTCTTAGTCTTGTCTTAGTCTTAGTCTAGACTTCTAGCCTCGCCGGCATTCATAATTTTACTGATACTTACAATACAATTACAATGAGCTTGTCATTGTATGGAATGAGTTTGACATTGTTTGGTGTTACAAGGATGAGGCGAAACAGAGCTTTCTCTGTCCGTAAAAAAAAAATAATAAAAAAAGTTTTCTTCCAATTTTCAAAATAATTATTGGTGCAGACTTGGAAAATAATACTTCTAATTCTAATGACTTACCAAGGGGCATAAAATTCAATGAGCATAACGTCATGTTTAGCTACTTCATCGGCAAAATTTGAGTCGGTGAGAACCAAGACATCCTCGTCAGCTAAAACTGTGCCTGCGAAGGCTACAAGGACACCAAGAAGTAAGTAATTCATTGTGGTATCTTTCATTACCGGCTTACAACAAATGGACGAGACAACAAACTTCTCTCACACTGGTCCCCGGCTGACACACACTGCCACTACACTACACGTATCTTCCAATCATCAAAGGGGAACTGTGTTGTCCTGATATCATTGGTCCACGAATTTTCAGACAGGTCAATGTATTTATTTCCGGAGCACGATTTTATTACCCTCAAATAATAAGAGTTGTGTTGACATTATTTACCTTTACTTCCGCTTGGGATGCTCAACTTAGAGTTAGAGGCTCTTAGCACTTACACTTAAACTTACACTTTACTTTATCCAATCTGGATTTTGTCTTTGAGTTTCTGTATTTTGACAAAGAGAAAATTAGAATATGGATACATTAACTAAAAGATTAATTTATGAAATGAAACTGAATGAGTGAGCCATTTCAACGGTAGAAAACTTAACTTAACTTAAGTGATAACGAGCTGACTACTCTATTACTATTACTGACTGAACTGAGTTGTAATAGGATTGTAAGTGTAGAATGACAAGAGATTGGAGTTAAGATGAAAATGGCAAACCCGACTTAGGACAAGAAGAGTGAGGACACGTAAGGTGTTAATTGTGACCAAGATTAATGAAAAATGCAAATGGAACTCATTACATCTTGAAATATTTTAATGTGAGCCCTTTTTACTTTGGCTGCCTCTGCCTCTTCTATATTCTCATCCTGGGAGAGTAGAAAAACATTCGACATCTCATCCTGGGTGAGAATAGAGGTAGTGGCATCTTCTAGCTATTCTCACCCCTGTATACCCTTCCCCCCTTTCTCATTCTCAATATTCTCAAATGTCAAATGATTATCATCACATCTCATGTGACGTGACTGCTTTTAGTGGTACTGGACATAAGGAGGGTGAATATACATATGCATTTAAAATTTGGTGGCGTTTTTATGCACCTCTCCGTTGGCGGTGATGGTAAATTAATGAAAATGTTGCTGCATACGTCCATGAGGTTTAAATAGTTTTAGATTGTAGTTTAGCACGCTGCTTAGTGATTACCTATGTACGTTTATACAATGATAATAAATTAAAGAATGATAACAATAATTTTAAAAATCACAAGTAAAAAGAAACATGGCACACAAATACTGATCTCAAATAAATAAATAATTTTAGAAAATTACAATCGAAGTTTTTTAATAACATGATAAAAAGCTTCTGAAAAAATAAAAACAACAAAAAAAAAAAAAAAAAAAGAAAAAACAAACAAACAAAAAACAAAAATGATGTCTTTCTCAATAAAGTAAATTTTTTTTTTTAAATGGCTGGTAAGGAAAGGGTCAATGCAAGGGGGCGATAGAATATTAAAGCCTGGATGTTGTAATTAAGTAAAAACATTTTTTAAATTTTGAATACACAATAGATAAATATATGTTTGTCTTCCACTATTCATATTGCTAAATAACAGTAAAATAATTTACAGAAAATAGGAATTCTGTCTATTGTCTAATAATAAAATAATATCATATACCACCCTTTCACAGCTAAGAGAAATAGACTCGCCCAATTTCTAAGAGTTGGACATTTCCTTTTATGGGCATATTATTATTTTGTGTTGACTTAGCTGTCTCAATTTCTCCGTACATTAGGTATTTTAACTTGTGTATATTTCCCCCCCCCCCCTCTCTCTCTCCCTCTCTCTCTCTCTCTCTCTCTCTCTCTCTCTCTCTCTCTCTCTCTCTCTCTCTCTCTCTCTCTTCATCATTTTATATTGTTTGTTTTTCCTTCTTCCTTTTGTCCACTCAATATTTCATATCTCTCTCTCTCTCTCCCCCCCGTCTCTCTTTATCTCAGTCTTTCTCTTCGTCGTTTCAATTTGTTGGTATTTTCTTCTTTCTCTTTCTCCTCCACCTATACTATAAATGTGTATGTGTACATCCCATTCTGATTATCAACCCCCCCCCCCTCCCCCCTTTCCAAAAAAACAAAAACAGACCATTTCCACCATCCAAGTGCCGGCGGCTTTTTCTCTTCGATCTCGTATCATGGTTTCCCCTACGCCAACACCTCGGTTGTTTGTGGGTCTTCCTCCCCCCTCCTCCCCACCTTCCCTCATCATCAGTTCATTTCTCTCCCAACCTAGGACAAAGCTCTGCATGCACTAGTCTAATATTGGATGACACTAACCCTTCCTCACCCCTAACACATGGTGGGATGAGGCCTGAGGTAGTCTCCATTCTTCTATCGTCCTTTTCATGTCATTTGAATGCCTACAGCAATCGTTTGGTTCTTTGAAGTTCAACTGTATGTCTTAGTAGAAAATAGGAACATTTGAAAAGTGAGTTTGCCTATACTAGTGGTGAAATGAATCTGAGGTTGGCTCTGAGATTAGTTGGTACGATAAGAGGTATTTTACTAGAGTCGATGGAAAAAAAAAATAGGGGGGGGGGGGGGTGTCTGTTCTCTGATTGCAAGGTGTTCGTTGAGTTTGTTGAATATGTTCCTCTCCTTACGTCCAGTATCACTAAAAGCAGTCGATTGAGTGATGATGATGATTGGGTGAGAGCACAGACTAAACTGTGGGTGAGAGTAGCGGGGGGATTAGCGAGAAAGTGCCACTACCTCTATTCTCATCCCTTTACTTCTCCTTAAATTTTAAGTTGCCCTAAGCCTAAGGATGCTTTTTATGAATGGTTTGAAAACAGAAAATAGTATAGCTAGATCTATCGTTTTTACCCGATTCTGGATACATATCTAAATCTGGTGACCCTTGTGAATATGTCACTGTCAGAATCATCACCAGATTAGAAAATGCCCAAAATTTGCACATCCCACCCACCTTTTATAGTCAAATTGCATCCCTCCCCCCCCCTCCCCTCTCTCCCTTTCTTTGGTCAAGTTGTGCACCCCCCCCCCCCCCCCTTTCTATTGAAGTTTGGCCAAAGTGCACAACGCCCCCTCTTCTATTTGATGCACTCTCAGACATTTTATTTTTATTACTTTTTTTAATGTTTTGATTTCTGTTTCTTTAGACAGACATGACAAGTAAAATGGCAGAGGAGCTCTCATCTCAGATAGAATCAGCCATAATTGACAATCAGCCTGATGTACTTGAAACACTTTTGAAAAAGGTATATCATACCATGGAACACAGAGGTTCAAAATAATCAGATGATTGTATTATCTTTATCTAAATATTTCTTACTGCTGAAATGTATACTTAAAATTTTGAAAGCAGTTCCTACTCACTCAGGTATGGTATAGTGCATATATATTTTGCTATATTTTGATTGTATTGATCACAATTATTGACATGAGCAATTTGGCATTGCAGATATATCATTGTTCTATTATTCGTATGGCATCTTTGGTGTAGAAGTATAATTAGACCTTAACATAGTACCTGAGCTCTTACCCTTGGCACAGGCACTCAGGTAATAAGCTTGAGTAAAGGCTTTTCAGTCTGTATACCAATGTCTACTCGTTGACATGTGAATCTATCATGATATGATTTACCATTGCTCTGTGATATACAAAATTAAGATATTAACATCTATCACTGATATCTTAATACTTAAAGGAACAAAAATGTGAGACAACTGCATTAGAGTTATAAAAACATGGATCAAACACTAAAATAATGTTAAAGCAGGATAATGATCGGATGAAGCGGATAAAGGAGAAGATAAGTGAATGTAGATTGCTTGTATTAAGATTTTTCACCAGAAGTAAATAAATTTTACACGTCTGATTTGAAAATGCTGTTAATTCTATTGCTTATCTCTATAAGTTATTTCAGATATAAGTCCCAAAACTATCAGTTAATTACATTTGAATACAGTTCATTTTCTTAACCAAAAAGTCATCTCCTAGGTTTTTCTTTGTATAATCTGTCATTAAGGTTGATGTCAATATGTGCCTAAATCGTCGGAATGATTCAGCATTATTCTTAGCTGTAAAGCTGAGTCGTGGATCAATGGTAAAAACGCTACTGTCTTCCCCTGGTTGTAACCTTGATCATCAAAATATAAACAATTACAGCCCTTTGGATCTTGCAGTTGTAAGTGAATAAATTTCTCTCTCTCTCTCTGTGTCTCTCTCTCTCTCTCTCTCTCTCTCTCTCTCTCTCTGTCTGTCTGTCTCTCTCTCTCTCTCTCTCTCTCTCTCTCTCTCTCTCTCTCTCTGTGTCTTTTTTTTTAATTATTATTTTATTTAATCACCAAACACTCCCAGCTTCCTGTGGATCAAATTATCTCAGTATTTCAGTCTTTTATGCCAAGAATGTAAGCATACGTGAATACAGCACAGTTGGTATACAATGGCCTCTAGTGGAACGGGAAATGTTCAAATCCCCATTTTATGTCCTATATAAATCATTCATTGCTATAACTGGGTAATATTTCTTGGAACTATGGGGATGTGAGTTGCAAATTTAGTACCCAGTTGAGAAAAAGAAACTACTCAAGAAGAAAAGAGGAAAGCACAAATGGCACACATAACATACACAAACTGGAATGGAAAGGGGTGGGAGTCGGTGAAGAGTAGTTACTGGGTGTCCTCTTGATGTTTTTCTATGTACTTTATACATAGGTCTCAATTTCCCACTATATAGTGGAAATCCTCTATCTTCATTTTCTCTGCCGTCTCCCTACCTCCCCCTCCCCTTTCTCCCCATCCCCTCCCCCACTTACCCCTACCTTCCCTTCTCAACCTCTAGTGTCTAGTAATGATTTGGTGTCTGTTTATTTTATATTTTTTTCAAACTTTATGCAAACAGTCTGAACATATAGGGTTCACGTTTGTTGAAGCTTTTGGGTGAGATTAATTATAACAACTGTTAAGTCAGTGCTGCATGTAAAGTACCTCCTTTTTTCCAAATTTGGAGTTGAGACCTATGTTTTTATGTGTGTATACTGCAATGATGCAACAAAAGGCTAGTAAGAGGTACGTGACTGACCAATCAACAGGTTTGTATTCTTTGACCTAATGTGTTAGGCGAAGAGTAAAAAAAATAGTAAAGGTTATGTGATTCATGACTTATTAGGTAACTATGTCTAATGAGAAGTGATGGGCAATGAGCTATCTCTATGTGAAGCCTAAGGCTGTCTTTTCTTACCATTGGGCCGGTACATACTTAAGTTTTGAAGTGCAGTTAGTAGTGGTAGTAGCTGTCAGTGCTGGGGCTTGGTTGGGTGGAAAGTAGAGATAAGAGGGGTGATGGAATTTAACCATGATATCGTTCCATCTTGCCTTTTGTTCTGAAGTAAGTGGTAGGGGGAGGGGGGGTTAAAAGGATGGCAGTCACTGTCACAATGTCTGATTTATTTTCTAAGGGAGATTACTCAAAATGTGTACCTTACATTATTCCTTTCGCTCTGTATTGCCCCCCCCCCCCCCCCCCTTCAATACTGTATGCAATGCATTGATATATTGGGACTTGGCTACAACAGGGATTTCTTGCTAGTTCCACTTTTCCCATTGTATCCGAATTCCACTGTTTGTTTCCAAATGAGTAGAAGTTTAAGCAGTTACTACTATGAATTTGTAGAATTGGTGAATTCTATGAAAAAAAATAATTCAACTTCTTGACTATTTTACTCTTCATGAAAATAGTTTTATCATTTCCTAGAGCTGTTGATATTTTTGACAACACTGAAAAAACAATGCCAATATGTTTATTTAATTTTGTTAATGGTCCTGAGTAATTCACTAATTGTTCAAAAATTATGAAAAAGGAGAAAAGGGGGCAGAACAGCAATAAACTAACTGCAGTATGTTGCAGCAGACAACAAGATTATGTGGATTCAAATTTCAAGTTGTGATGGAGAATGGTTTGAATTATACAAAAAGATAAATAAAATTCACTTTATTCACCCTCTTGGTGAAATTTTTATTGAGGCTCTATTCTCAGGGAAGACTGGTATCATACAGGCATCTATCATCAACTGCAGTTATGTACACACACTCAGGGATTTCTATTTTAGTATTGATTTTGACTTTTATATAGTTATATTTTAAGGCATATAATATTTCTATTATTCACAGGTAATGGCCTTTGATAATCAAAAGGAACCTCGTCAGAGCGCATGTTGGAATATCCTTGAAATACTCCTTGAAGCGGGAGCTGAGCCTGCCTGTTCATTTGCCATGGTTTATATTGTCAGATCAGCATTGAAACTTAATGATGATCAGTTTATGCTCCGTTTTATTCACACCCTGACACATTTCTCCACATCATTGGACCTCCACTCTCTATTCCTGTGGCAGCTCCATCGTAATCAACCCTTGTATTCGGGGATTAGCAGTGATGAGTTTTTGGAACAGTCTGCATATTTTACAATCAAACTCATTAAACGATATGGAAAAGAAGGGTTGGATAATATTCTTAGCTGTTTCAGTTATTATTCTGATTCTCATTGGGATGTGAAAAACAAGAAGGAAGCATTAATGACAAAGCTTCTGGTATATGCCACAGTTTGCGGTTGGAAATGGCAACATTCTACTGACCTGGCTTGGATAGCATTATTTAATCCACAACTTTCACATTGGTGTCGAAAGATGCCGAACACTGTCCATTCTTTAACTCATCTCTGCCGTCTTTCAATCATTTCAATGCCAGCTGCAAGACAACATTTTCACTCACAAGCTTTGCCACGTGTTATTAAAAATTACATAAATTTCTGTGATATTGATGCCTTTATACTGTCTTCGTCCCAGAATTTGCCACTGGAATGCATACAGCTTTAAATTCTTATAAATGTTTAGAATACATCATGTAAAATGTTGTTGCATAGAATGTTGATATTCACACAAAACAGCTTTGTTGCCTAATGGATGACTACATCATTTTTTTGGAGAGAAAATAAAGAATTCAGTCTTGACATTTGCTCTCAATAGATACCATGCTTACATTGCAAATGGCACCGCTGTGAAAACACTTGATATTCAAGTATTGTTTTAACAGTATAATTGTTCCTGACTTCCCATAGTGGGCAGGGAGGCACTTACTGTGTCTTCTATCCCCCTATATCTGTTTTCCAGCATGCTTTCTGTCTTTGACTTGGAATGAGATTTCTTGGTTTTGTCCTGGATACTCTTGCTGGGAGGGAAACAGTCAAATGTATAGTTAGAGTTTTGGGAGATGGTATTTTTGCTTGTAAATCATCTCTATGTTATGCACTGTAATTTTTTACACACACACACACACACATATATATATATATATATATATATATATATATATATATATATATATATATATATATATATATACATTTTATATTGTATATATATGATTTATAAACATTTGAGTGTCTTCCTCTTAGCAGGGACCTGTGCTTATGTCAGGATGAGACTTTTAGGTGATTTCAAACTAAGTACACTGATGGTTGTCTGCTCTTGGAATCTACATCTGTTCCGTATTTGAACCAATTCCCCTTTGTCTTACTTTATCTTGGGTACTTTAATCATAATTCTAGAACCTTATACTACCCCATTTTCTTCCTTTTTACTGGCGCTGATATAGTAAAACCCTTAAAAACAAACAACAAAAACAAAACAATTTAATAATAATAAGCTGCATTTTCTTGTTCCACATGATACACCAGGAGGGACTTAATGGATCATATTGTATCACCAGGATAGCACTTCAGCATTCACTATATTAGTGAGCTGTACTCATATTTGATCTTTGGGTGGTAATTAGTAATTTATATCTGTGTTCAGTTAGCAGACACTTCAGGGTGCTTTGTCTTACTTGAGATTTAACAATCAAATATTGTGCACTTTGGTTACAACGAAGTCAATGGGGCTGGCAGTAAATGTTTGTTATGATTCATGTTACATTGAATCTGAGTGGTCAATTTGACATTAATATACAAGGGATGTAACCTTGGATTGATTTCAACCAATTATTGGCTGGGCAAAAGGTTAAGATTAATAGGTTTATTTCATTTCCACTCCTTAGTCCTTCTGCCATTCCCGTCTCGCAGCATTTAAGAAATGTAATCTTCCCAATCCCAGGATTCCCATTTTTCTTCACACCCCACCACTCATCTTCTTCAACAGTGATAACTATTGCACCCAAACTGGCATGCTCACACAGCCACACCTTACCTCCCATAGTGGGCAGGGAGGCACTTACTGTGTCTTCTATCCCCCTCTATCTGTTTTCCAACGTGCTTTCTGTCTTTGTCTTGGAATGAGATTACTTGGTTTTGTCCACACTGGCCGGATACCATGGCTGAGAGGGAAACAGTCAAATGTTTAGTTAGAGTTTTGGGAGATGATATTTTTTTCCTCGTAAATCATCTCTCTGTTATGCACTGTATTGTTTTGTTTTACATGTTATATATGATTTGTAAGCACTTGAGTGTACCTCTCTTAGTTGGGGCCTGTGCTTGTGTCTGGATGAGACTTTTCGGTGATCACAAGCTAAGTACTTTGATAGTGTGCTCTTGGATTCCACTTCTGTTTCCTATTTGATCAAATTCCCCTTTGTCTTACCTTTTCTTGGGGCTTTAATTGTAATTCTAGAACTTTTTACTATCCCATTTTCTTCCTTTTTACTGGCGCTGATATGACCTTAATGTGTTGCAAGCGCCGTAAAACCCTCAATAACAAACAAAGTCATTGCGCTACCCAAATTGTTGCTGACAGTCACTCTGTCATCCACCGTTTGCCATAAACCCACACACAGGCAATGCTCACATCCCAAACCCAATGCTTTGATTATTTGTGTATTATAGTTTAAAAGAGGTCTGCCAGACAATGCCAGTGTAATAAAGCTCAGTGAGTTCAAAACGGGATGCAAGATATTTTTAATTTGTTTTGTCTCCACTCTTTGCATTTTCGATTTACTTGTTGTAGCCAAAGCTTGTGGTTATGAACTTCGTGGAATGTGGTGGCTTTAGCAGTGTCAAATAGAGGGGAAATCTTGAATTTTAAAGTTTTCATTGGATCCAAAGTCGCTGTATCCAAGGTGCACTATAATAAATCAACATTACTCTAATGTATCCAATTGCTTGTTAATGGAATGCAGAGTTTGATTTCTCATTGGACAGTCTTAAGTCTTATGAAAAGGGTGTGGGAGTTACTTTTGATTCACTTTTGAATTTTGATGTTCATATTGATAATTGTGTAAGCCATGCAAACAGAATGATGGGAATATTATATAGAACCTTTATAAGTCTTGATAAAACCACATTTTTATATTTGTATAAATCGCTCGTTCGACCAATTCTAGAATATGGAAATTGCATCTGGAGCCCATTATATAAAAGACAATCTATTAGAATTGAAAGTGTACAGAGGAGAGCTACCAAAAAGTTTTATACAATACAGTATATATCTTATAAGGAAAGGTTAGAATTTCTTGACTTACCCAGTTTGAAATATAGAAGAATTAGTGGGGATTTAATTCAGGTTTATAGATTGATACATGGTCTGGATAGGATAGACTTTTCTGATTTTTTTTTCATATTTTAATATTACTTTTACTAGAGGGGACAAGTTTAACAAACATAAGACAAAACTGGTTCGGTATTCTTATTGTCCAGAAATGGAACAGTTTGAAATTCGAAACATAGAATGCAAAATCTATGGATTATTTCAAGGTGTCAGTAGACAGATGGAAGATTTATATATGACGAATAATACTTGTTTGCACTGCTGTTGACATGGCTTTCAATCTTATATGTATATATTATGCATTATTATATTATTATGGTTATCTTCTATATGGGTGTGTATGGGTGTGTGTGTGTGTGCTTCGATTGCATGTCACGGTTAAAGATATATGTTTGTACACCACATATACATGAGTACATTTAAGTTGAAATACTATCTTTACCACGTGTATCATTATTGTAATCTTTAATCAATCGATTTATGGCATGACTATTAATATTAAGGGCATTCAAAGGATTTGATCCTATTTTGCCCTATACCATATGTTATGTTATGTTAAGTCTAAGCATTTTTAAAATCAATTTCTGGATCAGTTTGTCAATCTTTTAAATAGTCATATTTTATTTGTCCATCTTTATTCCCGGAGAAAAGAATTTTACTAACGTCTCCTAACGTGCCGTTTTCTTTTGAACTTTTCATTGTAAAAACTGTACATAAACAGGTATTGAACATTATAACTAATTTCATTTTCCCTCCAACTATTGTACTTAATGATGATTGGTCCTCTGTTTTAGTTATAGTACACTGCATTACGCTTAAGAAATTCCCACAGGGTTGCTGTACCCAGAAAAAAAAAATTATTTCTGAATACATTGAAAAACAAAACAAAACCTTCTTTATTTCACATATTGATAGGTTGATAAGTTCACAACCTTTTGAAGGGTCAGACAAAGAGTTTACACTGCAGTCTGGTTAAAATAAACTGCATTAAGATAAACTCTCGCTTAAAATAAACTCTGAGGCTGGTCCCAATTTTTCTGCTCTAATAAATAATTTAAAACGTTTAAGATAAACTCTATCCTTGAGCTAGTCCAGATACGATAAACTCATCAATCTGGATCTGCATGACTGGGACTAAGATAGATAGACAGGGAAACTCTATCTACCATCTTTTAGTCTCCTCATCATTCAATGCATACACTTGCCACAATCAAGAAACAACACCGGTTATATTAGTTGAGTGTGTAGTGTGTCCAAAGATTCACCGAAAAACACCAGCATGACACATGCACTCACGCACGTGAACATGTGGGTTTGTGCTTTTGTCATAGCACACTAGACTATGGGTATGGGGGTCAAGGCAAGGCAATTAGAGTACCCTTAGTAGAGTCTGGGCCAAGGCCTTTGTCTGTCATCCCTGTCCTTCACTCCCCATAGTCTCATGCATATCTCCACTGTGATGTGGTTGTCTAGCCAAGGTTAACAGGAAGCTGGGCTGTCTTTCTGGAGATATGTATTTATTAAAGGAGGATAACTAATAGATTAAATGTTTGTGTCGCTGAAGGGTTGTTCCCCTTCTGTTTTGGATAAGATCAACGTCAACCAGTGTATTTGGTCTTAATTTTATGGGGAACAATCATTCTTGTAGAAGAAAAGTTGGAACTGTGTTTTAAAGTTTATTTGAAGTGAAAGTTTATTACAGTGGTCTCAATTTATAAGCTTGATCCGCAGGAATCGGAATCACGTAGAGCATACTTAGAGCCCGACAATGCTTATAAACAGATTCAGAGGTTTTGTTCTCAGTCAAATGTCCTTCTGGTTCAATTAGTCAAAATATGTTTTCACTCTGGGTTTCAATAAATGTATGCATCTGATTTCATGTTTGAGACTTGTCATTGGCCCTTTATTAAAAAAAAAAACCCGTTTTCTTTAGGGGTTGCTTTTTAAAAAAGATAAGATACATTATGCAACGTCATACCGTTAGTTTGGGACAAGCATTAAAATGCTTGTAATTCCTTGTTATGTCTTTTTTCTAAAGAGAATTAAAATCATATATGTGAGCTTCTCTTTCTCTCACTCACAAATTTATCTGAATGTAAATACTTATGATTGATTACTTCTTTAACTTTATGCCTTTTAGTTCGCTTTCACCTCCCTCCTCCTCCTCCACCATCACCACTTTTTCCCACTTCTCTTCTATCTCATTCTTTTCAAGCTCTTCCACTACCGCCTCATTCTTCTTCTTCTTCATCGTCTTCTTCTTCTCCTTCTTGTCTATCTTCTTATTCTCCTCCCCCTACTTTTTCTGCTCTTATGCCACCACCATCATCTCTTCCTCCTATTTCTTAAGCCTCTGAGATTTTTAAAATATTTTTTTTTTTTTATCAAACATCATAATCTGTTTGTTCCAGGCTTTTAAATGTAATGTCATTTGTTTTGTTATAAGGGGAACACAAAATGTTAGCTATCAAATATTCTTTTGTAATTTATTGAGGCTTTACAATTCTTCATTTTCGTTTTCCATTTAATAGATTTTTAGTGGAATGTAATGAAAATAAAGTTTAGAAATCTAAAAGCGTTTATTTTTATTTGGATAACCTTTTGTGCATGCTAGTCTGTACTTCATGACCATGACGTCTTTTAAAGATAATTGTTTTCATTTTTCACCCTTGAATTTGTAATTTCGTTCTTTTATAGTGAAGCTGTGATATTTTTGCAATATTGTTTGGTTTATTAATATTTTTTAACTTCTCTTTTTCTTTTTACCATGCAATGTCTCATTTTTGTAACTTTTATACTTTTTACTGACTTACAAAGATGGCTTTTTGTCTTTTTTATTTTTTACATATATATAACTCAGAAGTTTAATTTATCAGGTTATAATACCTATAAAGACCCAGTGTGATATAGTGGTATAGCCGTGGCATGCTTACTCATTTCTTAGCTCTTGCCTGTGAAACGGACTATAGCGATTGTTTGCTACCTTTTGTATAGGACGCTACCTTGTGCCTATTTAGATTGATTTTTGTAATCTTGAAGGAAAATGATTTTCTGTTTTTTTTTCAGAAACAAAATCATTCAGAGTTAAAGAATGGTCTCATGATTTATTAGAGAGTGCCGGACTGCATTAGACTGGGTCTTGCCTTTAGTGGATGTAGAGAATTGTTTTTTAAATATTTGATATTTCAATTATAGCAGAAGACCGTTTGAAATGATGTTAATTCTGTGTGAAGTTTTGTTAAAAATAAAATTTATGAAATAAATTCATAATTTTCGCTTTTCTCTTATACTTATATATGTGTGGTTAGATTATGTACACTACACAAGCATTTGTAATGGTAAGGTTTGTTAAATCGACTGGTAAGAACTGTAAGAACCGATCACCTCTCAGAGATGAGAATAGACAGTAATTAATGACATCAAAAGCGTGCTATCTATACATGGAAAAATTTAACTGTATTTTGGATTGATATTTGATATAATTCTCTTTTCTTCTTAGACATTTTTTCTTTACCAATTGAGCCAATGGGAGTCACAATTAGATTGCAGTCTTAGAATAAATTAATGCCTGCATCACTTTTGGGTTACAGGCACTCAGAATAAGTAAGACAAAATGGATTGTTTTAATATCCTAATATTAACAAAAAGGAAAAGACACAGGGCCAGGCAGCAATCTATGACCCCTCCACTTCTTTTTTTTTTTTTCGTTTCTCTTGAATGATGGAATGCTGGGTTGGGTTCCTGACCTCCCATAGTGGGCAGGGGGGTACTTGCTGCATCTTCTATCCCCCTATATCTGTTTTCCAACTTGCTTTCTGTCTTTTTCTTGGAATGAGATTACTTGGTTTTGTCCTGGTCCTGGCCAGATGCCTTGGCTGAGAGGGAAACAGTCGAATGTATAGTTAATTTTGGGAGATGGTATTGTTTTTCCTTGTAAATCATCTCTCTGTTATGCACTGTATTATGTTTTCTTTATGTTGTATATGATTTGTAAAACATTTGAGTGTGCTCCTCTTAGTGGGGACCTGTGCTTGTGTCTGGATGAGACTTTTAGTGATCTCAAACTAAGTACTTTGATAATGTGCTCTTGGAATCTACATCTGTTTCTTATTTGAACCAATTCCTCCCTGTCTTACCTTTTCTTGGGTTCTTTAATTGTAATTCTAGAACTTTTTACTATCCCATTTTCTTCCTTTTTACTGGTGCTGATTTGACCTTAATGTGTTGCAAGCACCATAAAAACAAAAAGGAAGAAAGTGGGTTAGCAAAAAGTTCTAGAATTACAATTAAACCACCCAAGAAAAGGTAAGACAAAGGGGAATTGGCTCAAATAGGAAACAGATGTAGATTCCAAGAGCACACTATCAAAGTACTTAGTCCCACTATGCCCTATACAACAGGCATAGTGGGACTAACAAAACATCCCCGTTGTAGCTGAGTCCTGTTATATAGTTGCATATGGAATTTGACCACTGATTGTTTTTGTTTTCGTTTACCTCCACGCCGCCCCTGCCCGTACAGGTGGTATGAATGGAATGGGTAATCGTTGCTACACATTATGATTAGTTGTCGACGTATCAAAACAGCAAATGGATGGAGTGGAAAATGGCGATGAACATTTCTTCTTGTTTAAAATAGTTGTCATAAATATAAGAATGTTGTAAAAAGTCACTGATTAAAATCAACAAAAAATATCACATAAGATGCACTGTCCTTTTAAAAATATGAACATGTAAAAATTCCAATTGAATGTAAATTCCTTTCAATTAAAGATGTCAAATGAAACGGAGCAAACGACACAGCAGCCTATCAGCCGCAACACATCAACATCAACTCTAGCTGAGAGGGAAACAGTCAAATGTATAGTTAGCTTTTGGAGATGATATTTTTTTCCTTGTAAATCATCTCTCTGTTATGCATTGTATTATGTTTTCTTTATATTATATACGATTTGTAAAACATTTGAGTGTATTCCTCATAGTGGGGACCTGTGTTTGTGTCTAGATGAGACTTTTAGTGATCTCAAACTAAGTACTTTGATAGTGTGGTCTTGGAATCTACACCTGTTTCTTATTTGAACCAATTCCCCTTTGTCTTACCTTTTCTTGGGTGCTTCAATTGTAATTCTAGAACTTTTTACTATCCCATGTTCTTCCTTTTTACTGGCGCTGATATGACCTTAATGTGTTGCAAGTGCTGTAAAACCCTTAAAAACAAACAAAAACAAACAACGGTTAATTCTACCTTCCTCCTTTCCAACTGCACCACTGACAACCACGAAGTGCACTTCAAAATTCAAGTAGTGCACAGTCTCAGCCTCAGACTTCACATAGAGCTTCATCATCTCACTACTCATTGGGCATAGTTACCCATCAGTCAAGAGATGCACATCCCTCACTACACAACGTACACAGAGAAACGTCAATGGTACACACAATAACTGCAATTTGCTCTCTCCCACCTCATCTCCGCTCCCTATAAGTTATGTGTGTCATGTGTGCCTTCTTCTTTTCTTCTTGAGTACATAGTTTTTCTCAATTGGGTGCTAAGCTTCCAGCTCACACCCCCGTTGTTGCCGTGTTCCAAGAAATATTTCCCCGTTATAGCCATGCTTGCTTTATATGAACTATATAGGCCATAGAACAGGGATTTTAAAATTTCCCGTTGCAACTGTGGCCATTGTAGGCAAGCTGTACTGTATAAGACATATCTCTGAAACTCTCTTTTGGGATTCTGTTGAGTGTGTAACACAGAAAGGTTGAGGGAGAAGAAAAAAGAAATAGCCAAAAAGAAATATTCATTGTGAAATATTTATTTGTAATCAGTTTCCTTTGGAAACATGGGCACCCAAACCATAAGCCATCAACATGTGATCTTTTAAATAGTAAATCTGGTAAACAGTGAAAGATTAAGGATTGTAAACCGCCATCAATAAAATAACGAAATGAAATGAGATTCTGTTAACAGTATTTTATAATACTGCAAGTCAAAGAAACCCCTAATTAATGATATACTTTTTACAAATCTCAAATATTTGTACATTAGCATGAAGTCAATCAACCGTGTTGGGCTAAATGCAAGTGTGAACGCGTAATTGCGTGTGATTAAAATGGTTTTGGCATTTATTATTCTTTTTATTTGCCAAGTTGATTTTGGAGTTTTAATTCAATTATAATTTAATAAAAAAGAAAGGAAATCAAAAGGGATTTTTAAAATGCAGTATTATATTTAAAAAACTCGTTTCTTGAAACGATTCCATGGCATAATTTTTTCATGTGAATTTAAGCATAGGAAAAAAGAACTAAGTGTTCTTAATCATGAGTCTTGTTATTCACATGGAAATAATCGGGGAAAAAAGCAAAATGTGTATTACAGCAATGATAGATTATGAGTCCATAGTTTACATCCGGTTGACGGACTTGTACATTTGTACATGCAGGACATAAATGAATAAATAAATAAGTAAATAAATTACTTAATCAATAATAATACTAATAACAATAATAATATTAATAATATTAATAATAATAGTAATATTGATATTAATAATAATAATAATAATAATAATAATAATAATAATAATAATAATAATAATAGCAACATCATCAGTATATATAAAACTATAATTTGTATAATATTTACACAAAAGGTCAGCAGTTTAGTTTTAAAAGTTGAGCCACATGAGAGACTTCATTGATGTATAAACTTGAAGACAACGAACTCTGCCACTAACAGGACAATAAGATAGAGTCTGGCGTAGAACATTGGCATGAGATCCTTTCAAAAAAGGAAACGCTAAATGATTTCCAACATGCAATTACGCTCATAAAAAGCTGCTTTTCCTGAAAATACAGCTTACCACAAACCTTACAGGAACCTAGCAAGCCAGCTAGGACTTAGGCAAAAATCTAGACTTACAATTTCACACAAATGCAGAAGGCTGTGCAGCAGGGGGTATTAGACCATTTTATGCCCTTGTCTCTTGCCATTTTGATAAAATACAAATTATCAAATTGGGCGTTTATTAAATTCATTCACAGTTACGTAATCACATTGCCTCTAATCCCAGCAATTTTTATTGATCACATCATCTTCTAGATTAAATTTAAACCAACAAAGTGACTATTATAATATTGTACATCGAGAAGCATTTTGCTTGGTGAAGGTCACACCTTTCTTGAAGCTGCATTACAATTACAAGAGGAATCGATGTATTATTTGAATAGTTTTACTTTATTTTTAAAAAAATTGTTTGCTTGTTTCTCTCTCTCTTTTTTTTTTTTTACTTCAATTTGGTTTGTTGTTTTACTTCTTTTTAAAAATTAAAATCATTTTGGGTACACATTGAAAAGAGAAGATAACTATTTGCACCTACCATTTTGCTATAGAATGAGTCATCGTTTTCTTAAGCATATCCTTTCCTTTACTGTAAATACTAGAATGTATTATTAAGTTGGCCTGTTGTAATTTGTTCTTGTTAATAAAGAGAGTAGGCTAAACCAAAGAGGATGATTTAATTATCTGTGATGAAAACACTGTCAACAAGACAGTGAGTGCATGTGTTAACAAGACATTTACCAGCCCCACAGACTAACTGTTGCCTACTGAATTGCTATCCCTATCAGGCAGTAGAGGGTGGTTCCGAAATTGGGGTTTCTATACTTTATGTTTATTTAAGCCTAAATTATTTGGTAGAAATGAAATTAGCTTAAAGAAAATAGAGTGCAAATAAGGAAGAAAAAGTATGTTCCCAAATCACCAGATGACAGGGTTTGGAATTACTGAGAAGTGACAGGAGGGGTAAAAGTTGTAATATAACAATTAAATTTATATCACAAATGTTTATGACATTTCATAATTTTTTTACAGTTGATCATAAAAGAAAAAAAAAATCATTTGAATCACATTCAGCATAAAAATGGCTTTGGTCGCAAACTTTTCAAGAATATACAGTTCTCTCTAATGTTTGGCCAAAAAATCACTTACCATCTAATAAAGCATCATAAAAAATCCTAATATATATTTGCTTTCTCTCACTTTTATAAAAAATAATGTCATAGCCAACTTTCATTCAGCATACAGACCAATGTTTCATGTAAATCTTATAATCTTAAAAAATGAATGTCTTTTAAATAAAAGAGGTCTATCTACTTAAAAACCGGTGTCCACATAGCTCTGTCAAATAATTTTTTTATATATAGTCCACTTGTCCTTAAAACTTACCAAATATTGGATAAAACTATCCGATGAAGAAAATGCTTTATTTTGACTTGTGATTAAACTGTTCTTATTCATTAGACCGGATAAATGGGTGTTCCAGAGTTGAGCAGTTTGCAACTGAAACCATCTATTTTAAAGTTATCCTCAGCGGATTAGGAACATTAAAAATAACACATTCCTTGCAATAGAGACAAAAATTACAACTCATGCCTTTATCTATTCAAAATCAAAATCTAAATATATCGATCAATAAAATTTAAATTGTAAATTTTCAAACAGTATATATGTATGTATATAAACATTTTAAATCATTTTAAAAGTAATTTCTTAAAACATTGTATCACAGACCATAAATAATCATATACCTTTCTCAGAGTGTCAATTTACCTCAGTTCTCTATCTTTATATGTGTACAAAAAATGGAAATGACATAATAAAACCATGTGTTAAATGGAATGATAAATATTAAAATTTTCATTTCTCTTTTTTGCATGGTGTCCAACTTTTGAATTGCCATACAACAATATAAGCGAATAGCGTCCTTGAGCTGCTATTTTAAATCAATAAATATTCTAATCATTTACATGCCATCAGTTTGACTTTTAACATCCAGTGTATGCAAACTCCAATAGAAAGACAGAAAAATGACCAAAAATTGGTGTTCAGCAGAATGAGCATATCACGATAAATAATAAATATCAACATCAATGTCTTTCAGGTGTCCACCAAAAACGAATGAAAATGAACTTTGATGCACTGCTTGAGTGAAAAACTAGGAATTTGGTATATAAGGCCTAGATGGAACAAACAGAATCACATGATTTGGAACATTGGCGGTCTAGACACTTTAAAATCCCAATACTAAACCCGTTTGTTCAACCTTAAAAACCGTGATTAAGACAACATAAGAGAACATTTTTACCAGGGTGATCGTGACTCAAAATAAGAATTCAAGAGCATTATGGCAGTATAGCTGTATTGCGTAACTGTCAACTGAGGATGCCTCCAAAGAAAAAGAAAAATAGTTGCAAGATGGTGCATCTGGATAAACGTTTTGAAAAACTTGTATAACAAATTATCAATAATTCTTTCTCAGCTTATCATTACTTGTCCTATATTTACTCTGCCTTCTTCATTCACTATGTACGATAAATAACAAAACTTTGAATTTGACATAATTAGTTTAGTGAACGCATTTACTGAACTTTGATCCCAAAATAGAACAAGATAAATCAGGAGGCAGGTACGAACTATAATAATGCCTAAATAGATCCAGTTATGGTATCTACATAATCTCTCAGTTTCATTTGGCAATTTGTGCAGGTGAACCTAATTGCATTTGTAATGGTGAAAATTAGATTCAAATGATCAGAATCACATTTATTTTTCAGTTTAATGTTCATATTCCTCAGTAAAGGCATAATAAATTTGATTAAAATTCTCTGATTGAAACTTGACACAAACTTAAGATTTCAATGTCTGTTTCACCCCGGCATATTTCCTGATAGGGACAATAAGTTACACATGAAAGTGAGCCAGTCTAACTCCTATTTTATTTTAATTACTAGTGTTGTTGCTGTATCTTTTCATCTCGTCTTGAAGTGCTGTTATTGCCGCCACTTTCTGATTCAGAATGTCATTGACCTTTTTTAAATAGTCATCAAAACCCTGAAAAATGGAGAGAGGAAAAAAGTCAGAAGGAAAAATTATGTAAAAAAGCACTAAATGTCATCAATTAAACACAAATGCACTAATGGATTAGTAATACCAATGCCATCTGCAAAATCCAAGTCAAAAAATCGTCTTTATCAATCACAATGCCACAATTCCTTTTGCTTTATTCACTTGCAAAGTTGACCGAAATTAAAATGATTCATGAAGGTGATTAGAAAATTTGATAGCATACACCCATATCTCATGCCCGTATTTACTAGGAATGCTTTTATTATGAGTCATCATAGTTAACAACAGTCAAAACAGTAATCACACAATGCAGCAGCAACAACAGTGTTTACTCAAAACATCAACTATAAGACAATCAATTCAATCATCTGTATCGAGCTTGAGTGTGGGATCTACTGAGTGGATGAGGCAATTTACTTACACCTAGAGGATCAAGGTGTTGGCCATGCTCTCATCATTTTAGTTTTTTTCCTCGCCCAAAATTTAGCCCTTATAGTCCATTTTACGGCAATGTTCTACCTTTGACACTTGGGTTACCTTTGTCTTTTGTTGAGATAAACCAAAAAAAAAAAAAAAAAAAAAAATCCCTGAAGGATAAAGAAAAGGAATTTATTATCTATTAATTTATTTTTTAAAAATATTTAAAAGACATACCCTCCTGCCTGTAGCCTTCTTTGCATTGAGAAGCAAACGCATCTCGTACTTGCACAATGAAGTTATTGTAGCAAGTTGATCCTCATGCGCAGATACTAGGTGCAGTCTAGTTGAAAAAAAAATGAAACGACATAAATCATGAGAAAGATATATAGAAAGATATATATGCTTTATTCTTTTTCATCCAGTTATACGCGTGAAAGAAAGAGAGGAAGAGAGAGAGAGAGAGAGAGAGAGAGAGAGAGAGAGAGAGAGAGAGAAAGAAAGAGAGAGAGAGAGAGAGAGAGAGAGAGAGAGAGAGAGAGAAAATAAGTAGGAGTGAAATATCTGTTCAATGTTATAGTTATCATATAACGTTATAACAAGTGTAACTAAATGACAAATTGCCATATTTATGGACAATAAATATCTATTATTATTATTATTATTATTATTATTATATTATTATTAGAAGTCATAATTATAAAGAAGAACATAGTTATATCAAATCCTTTT
The DNA here is from genome assembly GCF_034508935.2 of Berghia stephanieae. Taxonomy (NCBI): domain Eukaryota; kingdom Metazoa; phylum Mollusca; class Gastropoda; order Nudibranchia; family Aeolidiidae; genus Berghia; species Berghia stephanieae. Next base: position 124,577,721 of record NC_088361.1, read on the forward strand.
ATTGGTGAGAGTAACTGTACAATCTGACATAGAAAAAACAAAAGATTTTGTAATTCTTGCCATTTTAAATTCGAACTATTTTTCCCCCATTAGGTTCATTTCCGCATAATACAATTTTGCTAAAAAGTCATCTCTTTCTGTTATATTTAGATGTTATGTGGAAAGAACCACTTGAGCATTTATCTATTTTTAAAATAAATTAAAGTTGAAAAATAATGGATAAGCAATTTTCATAATATACCACAAGGTTTAATTACATAATTTTTCTAGTCTCACCGACCTCATAGAACATATTTACCGTAATTTACATTATTGAAAATAAATCCGTATTCTCATCTTTTAAATATTGTTGATTATATGAAAGAGTAATTTTTTTTATGATATATATTTATATATATTGCATGCTGTATATATTGTGCGCCTAGAGCTATATTGTATGGAAAAGGTGCTATATGAATAAATTACATATTTATTATCTATTATTATTATTTCTTGCTACAAATATATTCCACAACAATAAGATTTGTTTTTTTTAATGGATTACATATAAAAAATTTGTGGAAAATCTAGCAGTTATGAATATGGGATTCCAACGGCAATGTAGATATCAAGAAATAAAGAAAGCAGAGTCAAACTCAAACCTTGCGTCCATGGTGGCTTGAGACAAACCCTCCTGTACACCAGAATCCACAGAGCTGCCAATCCATGACATAGCAGAAGCCGTCACAGGCGTGGGCTGGAGGAGTGCAGAGGAGGAGGATGATATGTATGTAGACGGAGGGAATGATGCTGGACCCATCTCAGATGATAGTAAGGATTCTCTTGTATTCTTTGTTGCAGCGCTTGTGACGGGCTGTGGGTGAATGGGGGAGAAGACAGCCCCTGAAGCCAGTTTCTCGGTAACAATGGCACCTCTGAAATAAAGATAGAGGTAAATTAACATTATTTATTATTGGACAACTACTGAAGACTTGACTATTACCACCGACATAAAAAGAAAAAAAAAACTGAAAAATTATTCACTTGTTAAATTAATCTAATTCTTGCTAATTTTTAATACCATTTCAGTGATATATAAAGAATTGCTAATATTTTTTTACGATAACATTATTTAAAAAAAAACTGTATAACTGTAATAGATTTAAGAATATGTGATTTAGGAGATAATAATCTGACAACATTTTTTTTTTCAAAATAATAAACAACGTAAATACGATTCCAATACTTTCCAGCATAAGTTTGAAAGAGAAATGACGACAAGAAAGCTAGAAAAGCCGTGTTTTGTGTATATGATAAACAAATGCCAGCATCTCAACTTATTATATTAACTCATTGACAATGCATCAGACAAATACGTCCGACAGGCTAAGTTACACTAACACACACACACACACACACACATATATATATATATATATATATATATATATATATATATATATATATATATATATATATATATATATATATATATTCGGCAGGGTATTTATTGATTTTCCTATCACTGAGCATTTCTAATAGACATGAAAGTGAAAAATAAATGAATAATAATCAGTTGTTTTTGTTTTTCAGATGTTATTTTCAATCAAATAAATCAAAACTAATTACGGTAAAATCATTTACTTATTTCGCAAACCTTAATTCTACAGATTTCCCCAGAATTGTTTGTAAACAACTCTGTGATCAAGGTGAATCTACAATATCACTGAAGTATTCTCATGGAGGATGGTACAGGTGGTATATAATTCATTGTTTTCCTATAAAGACGAAGACAGGGATATTGTCCCTGTTACTGTATAATGGATTTGGTTTGTACAGAGATGATAATGAAAATTACCGCCCAAACAATAACGTTTTGAAATTTGTGGACATGATTATATTAAAAATATTTTTAAAATAAAAAAAATCACATTAGAGCAAAGCTGAGATCTGCATCTTCTAAATGCACAAACAGTTTTAATTTATTTATAGAAGTAAAAAAAAGCCTTGCTGTGGTAAAAAGGTTCAAAAGCTTGCATCACTGGAGGTTCACACGGGCTCTATATAACTCTTCAATAAATTAAAATTTCAATTTACCATGATTATTTTCAAAGATAATCACTGTTTCAAATTGACTTTTTTTTCAATTTCATTCTTCTCTCTCCTTGAAAGTAGCAATTAGACGTACAATTGGTAATTTCTAACTCATTATTGCAGTGTAGTAGAAAAAGTACAGCATAATTTGTTGTGTAGAACTTACTGAGTTTTTACACTTGTTTCTGACTTGGTATTTGGTCCAGGGAATTGAGCAGGCAACCACTGTTTACTCCCATCTAATCTGTGAATCACGATTTCCTTGGGCTTAGAGGAATCCTTTTCTTTAGGACTCATTTCATCTCCATGACCACCGCTTCCAGATGAATACCTCCTGAGGTCCTCCACTGTGGCTCCAGAAGGCTCTCCACGTCCAACTTGACTCTCAATGGAAACGTGATCTAGAGATGACTCAGAGTGGCTGTGATAATCCCTACCAGGGGAATTCAAACATAGGTTTTGTGACTTTGGAGACGTTTCCATTTCAGTATGGACAACTTTCATTCCTGACATAGTTTGAGGTAATCCAGTCTTTGGAGTGTGACCACGAGTGAGTTTCCTGACACATAAAAAAGACCAAATAGAAGAGCAACTCTAAAACATTAAAATTGAGGATAGTTTAAGTTTATACAGTAAAATTACTTTAAACCGAAAGATGCTAAACCGAAAAATACCTTAAACCGCAAAGAATTTAATAAATTGTACGAGTTTCTTCATTATCTTTGTACTAACTCTTACAATGAACCGAAATACTTCTAAGCAGGACTTTCTTTAAACAGAAACAACTTGAGAGCACCTTCCCTTTTTCTCTCTATATTTTTCTTCAAAAATTCGGGAAGGAGGCCACACGTAATAATGCCCGGCGATATTAAACAGAGCGTAAGTATAACATGAGGGTGATGGGTGGGGTGGAGGCAAACTCTTCAATCACTGCACTTGGGCTTGGCCAACACCACAATCGCACAGACTGGAAAAGGAAGACAGCGGGTGACTGACAGGCGAAAAATGAGGAAAGAGGGGGAGTTGGGGTGTAGAATAACGCAAGCGAGATGTTCTCGCTCGTGTGTTGATGCTTTGGAACTGACTGGATTTTCAACACGACGATAACTTACCATTGAAATTCCATTTCATTTCCACTTTGTTTAAATGTGTGTGAGGGGGGGGGGGGGGGGGGGGGGGGGAGGTTCTATGTAATTAGGCCTTTGAACCTAATGGCTTTTCAACAAAAGAGGGATGTGTAGTAGACAGCTTAGCATTGACACGTCTTTTCATTTCCATTTCACTTCACCTCTGAGTAGTTGCGCATCATTCATTATCAATTATCACACAAGAACTCTCGATCTTATTTTAGCTTTGCATTTTACTAAAAGATGTCTAAAAGAAAGCACTGTGCTTACACATTTGAGTTTAAAATCAAAATACTATGTGAAGTCGATGAAAACAAAATTGATCAAGACGGAGATATGTAAATTACACGGCATCCCGAGATTGAGAATATTACACATGTAGAAACACGCATGATACAAGAATTGCATAATAAATGACATGGTTCCTTCACTTCCCCAACTCTTTCAACAATTTTGAATTGAAAACGAAAACCCCCAAAAATATTTTTAAAAGACACAAAAATTATTCTTTTTAAATTAATGGTTATGAAGACGGCATTTATTCAACAACTCCATTTAAGGGGAAACCCATGATAATGATACGATTAAATGAGCAAATTCCTTAAATAGTTACTACCCTTGAAAAACATTGCAACACGGGAACTTACTTTAAACCAAAATGTCTTTAAACCGAAATGGTTTAGAAGGTCCCCAAAATTTCGGTTTAAAGTAATTCTACTGTATTTCAAAGTTTATGTTTTACATTTAAATCATAAGCATACACATAAATTAGGTAATAAGCACTTAAATAATCGTGTCAGGAATGTCATTAAGATATCATATAAATGATATTCTTGCATCCGGGGTACAGATGCTAATTTAAAAATGAACATGAAAAATATCTTTGCTCACAAATTCTTTATTACTCACTTTGAAATGTTCTGTGGATCAGGCAATGTGTGTTTTTTACGTTGCATACTAAGAGCAAGCATTGGGTCACTCCTTTCTTTCCTCATTCCCGTCCTAGACTCTCCACTTCCATGTTGATTTTTGGCCGGGCCTTGGTCAGACTGGGAAGCTCTGATGCTGTCTGTGGAGTCATCACTAACTTCACCTGTGGGTGACTGAGAAGCTCGTCTGCGACGCTGGCGAGTTTCAGAAGACAATTCCAATGGTGGATGGGGTTTTGGACCTTGATAGTGTACTGTATTATCAGACATGGGGGATGAAGATGTGTGAGAATTGTTTTGCTGTTCAAGAGTGTGATGACTTAAGGACCCTTGCTGACTCTGCTGAGGCTCGTAAAAATTGGAAGGAGAATTGGCAGTAGGGTTTTTAGCATTTGAATATTCTCGTCTCACTCTTTCTGCATTTCTTGAGAATGGCTCTTCTGTTTGTAGAGATTCAGTTCTATGGATTTGTCTGTCATTTGATGGCTTATTTATATTATTTGACTTTGAACGATCTGATTGGGATAATGATGGACGTTGAGTAAATTTTGTGAGATCACTGCTATTGGCTGGTAATGGGATCATTAAATTCTTATTCATGAGGACTAGACTTCCAGCTTGTGGCACTGTTAAAGTTTCTCTAGGTTTTGAATTAGTGGTGGTTTGGGCAAGATTGTTAAGTGCTGGCGATGCTTCATTATTCTTAATAGAACCCTCTGCAAGCATTTCCTCCTCGTCCATGCTGTCACTGCTGAGAAGTTCACAAAAGTTGGATTTTTTGGGAAATGTTGGAGAATGCT
>NC_088361.1:124590149-124605149 GCF_034508935.2 Berghia stephanieae
ATTATGATGAAAGGGAATTTCTAGGATTAAAAAAAACAATCTTGCTTTTTGGTATCAATTTACTACTAAGTGAATGCCACTGTGATTATGAACACTTCACAATTCTAATGTGAAAGTAAATGTATGGTTCATTTTTTTAAGGTCTTGGCCATGAAATGAATATGATATTAGGTTTATTTTTTTTTACTAAATATAAATGGCCTCTATTGCAATACAAAACCCACAATTTCCACACAGGGATATCAAGAAATATAAAATTTACAGATATGAAAATGTCAAAGACACATAACATGAAGGAAACTCAACAAATAAACCTGATGTTGAAAGAACACATGGTAAACGAATGCTACGCTCAACTTATAAATTGATTCCATAATTGCTTATGAGTAGACAATTTCTCAATACATACCCATTAAATACACAGCTTATTAGGGGTCTGGCAGCTCTGATGTACACATCTTGGTTGGAGCAAGCTTCATCAAATACCTCATCAAAAATAAACTCATGCTGGTAATGATATAGAAAGTTGCGACAAAAAAAATATAAAACCTTATTTTATCAATAATTACGAAGACTAGATCAAAGATTTCTGGTAAAAAAATGTCAATTTTTAGCATTCTGAAATATTCAATTTTATAAATTCTCATCATTGGTAAGTTAAACAAAATGAAATGAAAAGTTAATCCCTTAATACAGAAGAAATAGATTGTTATGTAATGAGATTGTCAAGAGGAAAAACAATGTTAAAAATATAACAATAAGATGAGGAATTACATTATTTGAAAGTAATAACATGGCTACAACAACAAAAATAACAACGACAAAATTTAATGTCACTTTCAGAAAGTTACTTCAAGATAATAATATACATTAACACATTACAAAAATTTAAAGCTCAATTGAGAAAATTTACCTGGAGTGTGTAAGCCTTGAGGTCAACAGCTAATTTGGGCTCATTCACAATCAAGGTATTTGTGCTTTCAACAGAGACAATATCTTCATCCTTTGCTCTAATCTCTCTCCTACTTAAACCTCTTTTCCTAACACAAACTCTTATTCTCTCCTCCCCTGTAAGGTTTCTGTGTGAGCTTGAACTTGTTCGGCCTGAACGGGGCTTTGAAGTTGAGGTGACCTTATGAACTCCATAATTATATCCCTTTGTTTTTGAGTGTTGAATGCGTTCTATTGGACCTCGTGCTATTGATGCTCTCATAGCACCAGGTGAAGAGGCTTGATGAACATTCATATTTATGTGCACCTCTTCCCCTTCTTCATTGGAATCTTCATCAGGAGATTCTGATTCACTACTTTCTGTCAAATAATCTATCATATCTGCATAGGATGCTGCAGAAAAATTGGGAACTCTTTCGGAAACATTCCTTCCATGTGAAGGATTTCTTTCAAGCTGCTGGTCATCAGCTTCAGCACGAGCAAAAGATGAAGTTGGCAAGTTTCGAGAGGTACGTCTCGACATCATTGGACTGTTTGAAAGACCAGAGTTATGTACTGATTTAATAATATTTACAAGCTCACTTAGCCGACGTTTATCTTCAGTCCCTGTAATTCCCAGAGCACTGAATTCTGGCATGCCCAAATTAATAAGAGCTTCAGATCTGGTGATGCCATTTGCCCTGAATGCAGGATAAAACTTTTCAAGCCTTGCTTCACGAAGACATTCATATAAAGTACCCATTGGGAAAACAATCTGAGAAAAGAAAATGACAATTGATATATATATATATATATATATATATATATATATATATATATATATATTATATATATATATATATATATATATATATATATATATATTATATATATTTATTAATATATATTGATAAACAATTAAAAAGTTAAGTTTATTTGTTTACTTTGCAAGTGTCCATCAAAAATAAATACATTTTACTAAGTTCAAAAGCATTAGATTAAGATAATCAAGTGTCTGAACCAATAATAATCACTTTATAAAATATGTTAACAATTTTCTACCTTTCCTTATTTTGACCTTTGACTACGAAATATTGATGCACATTTCATCATCATCATCATCATCATCATCATAATCATTACCATTATCATCATCATCATCATCATCATAATCATTACCATTATCATCATCATCATCATCATCATCATCATCATCATCATCATCATCATCATCATCATCATCATCATCATCATCACATAATTATTGACGAAGTAGTAGTAGTAGTAGTAGTAGTAGTAGTAGTAGTAGTAGTAGTAGTAGTAGTAGTAGTAGTAGTACTAGTAGTAGTAGTAGTAATAGTAGTAGTAGTAGTAGTAGTAGTAGTAGTAGTAGTAGTAGTAGTAGTAGTAGTAGTAGTAGAAGAAGAAAGAAGAAGAAGAAGAAGAAGAAGAAGAAGAAGAAGAAGAAGAAGAAGAAGAAGAAGAAGAAGAAGAAGAAGAAGAAGAGAGAAGAAGAGAGAAGAAGAAGAAGAGTGCTGATGTGGCAAACATTATAGGTTTTAGCATTATCTAATTGTTAATATTAACATCTTGAGTCACATTACACTTAGTATCATTATTAGTTCTTCAATTTCTTTATTCTATTCGATTCACTTCAATTGCTGATCTCACTCTGAACAGTTGCAATCAACTGTTAATATAACAAAGGTTATTTCTCATTTTTATTTTTAGATATTATTGTCCTAATTTGTATACATCGAAAAAAGTCTTTATACGAGACACTGTTCTGTACCATACTCAGCTTGTTCTTGTACTTGTATGATTATTAAAGTCAGCAGAGATTTGTTTTCCATTCGGTATTATTCACATGAACATCAATAGAATATGAAACATTAAAATACTGAATTGAATCACAAACAAATTACCTATTTTCAAATTATACTCCAATCATCAACCATAAATAAGTTCGGTTTGTTGGTAAATAAACATTTTCATCTTGACCAGTATTATTGCTTCAACACACATAACATTTATAACGTTGACGTTTGATCTATCACAGTTCATGTTTTTCTGATCGAGAGGAGGTCGATACAAACATTCCGTGGCTATTTATTTGAGTTCAATAAATAATAAAAGATTCCTTCCTGCCTATTCATAGTCACAGCCTTAATTTAGCAGGCAGGTTTGGACATGCAACTTTAGCCTATTTCTATTGGCTGTCATTCCCAGGAAGATAAACGAAATAAATATTCTGGCACACAAGTATGCTTTAATTCATTTGCGATACGTTCAGATTTTCCACATAGTTAAGACACCGGAATTTTTTCACATAAATAATTATGTCTGACAGATTATTGTTTATAAATATCCGCCATTTTGAGCTTGCCGCTGCCATGGTTTCCAGAGAGTGATAATCTTGGGAGTGATGCCCGACCCCAAAAAGTTCACAGATAAAATGACTATGAGATTATGGATATGGAATCCTCACCATCCACGAATTATAAACCATGAAAAATTAGTGGCAAAGCATTATGATAGGTTAACAATCTTAAAAAGTATTCAATTTGGAATTCTCAAAATCGACATAATCGCCAAGTGTTAAAGCGAAATCACGTGATCGCTTTATATAGATTTTTGTTGAAAAGGAAGTGACCTTTTGTTTATAATCGATAAGGCAAATCAAAACAAACATGGCGTCCTGGTTCGCCAAACACGGATTGCTTCTTTTCTCTCCCATGTTTCATAATGTACTTTGTTGAGTTTTTAGCAAACATTTATTGCCTCAATAAAAGTCAACATGTTTGCCAATGAAAGCCTTTCGACACGATCGCATGGGAAAGAAAAGGATGGAACATGCAACCGAAGCTTGCGTCATAAAATACGTGAGTTCATATCCATTCATAAAATCCTAATCACAATCTCAGTCAAATCGATAACCATTTATTAATAAGAAAGAAAGAAGACGAAGTGGGGCAATTCGGACTAGAGTCTGAATAGTCTCCAGTGGATATTCGAACTAAAAGAAAAAAGTTTCCCCCCTCCCAAACCCCCTACTAGAACATTATAAAAAACAAGAATACTGGGGATGTAGGAGTAGGAGCTTTCGGAAGGCCTCCCCAACCTCACATTTGCGTGCGCAAACACAAGGTGGACACAGTGTGGACTGAGAGTGGAACTGATAGAGGCAGAACAATAGAAAGACTCATGACTCATGAAAGAAATTCTGTTTTGCCCATGTCATCATCAGTATCAATCTGACTCGACTCATCAGCATCAGCTGATATTTCTTCATAAGTCATAGGTCCTAATATAGTCTAATGACCTAATGGACTGTAGAAGGATTTTTGCCTGTCTAACACTATCAGAATATTTATTATTCGTCCTGATTTTATTTAGACATCATGTTAGGTTGTTGCAGTGGAGAACACTGGAGAGTAGGCGGAAAGAAAAACACCTCCAACTTCTACACAGACACAGAACAGTACATTCTAACAAAACCAGTATCTCTGCCTCTACCACAGTATTTCACAACAACACCGTACATTCACAATAAATTATCATAACAGTAAGTTCACAACTCCAACACACAGAACCAACACAATTAAAAACAGTTTCTTTACAAAAAAAATATCAAAGAATGGATATTACCAACAACAACAAATTTGATCAACTCAATAACACAATAATGGCGAAAGCCACCACATAAATGTATAAAATCTGCAGAGATGGGCAATCCACTTTTGCAGATAAAGACGTGGAACTGAACTGAACTGTTATAAAAGCCTTCCTTTACTTTAGATTTAGACCACAGTTACTTTGACTTTGACAGACTTATGTTACTTTTGAAGAATGGAACTTTTGAACTCTTTTTCTTTAAAAAAAAAAAAATATATAACTTGACTTCCAATGGGGTTGATCTATATTACCTTTCCTTGTGCTCGGGTCATTGGTCACATTGTAAAATGTGCTCAAAGTGACCTACATAGTGAAAAGTGTTCACAGTTTTTGAACTATCCAATATCACAATAATTGGTCATTTTGTTCAGCTTGACACGTGTGTGTGTGTGTTTACAACTTTCATAAACAAAGCAGCGTGTTTACATTTATTAAGAAATGTTTAATCCCTAGACAGAAACACATGTGATCAATGACTCGGTTGGACGAAAAGCTGAATATAGATTTTCCCATTGATCAATGATTTTGTCTTTCACATCATTCAAAGTGGGTTTGTGGTCTAGTGGTATGACACTCGCCTTTGGATAGAGAGGTCCTGGGTTCTAGCCCTGCTCTGAGCAGTGTATATATAGTCCAACGAAGTAGGCTTTCAATGCCTTTGCTGAGCTAGGATATGAATAATTCTTTGCAGTCTTGTCGGTTTGATAGGGGGCTCAACTAAGCTGAAACTATATGGTTGAAACAGTTGCTGTCAAATTTCCTCTTGAAGACGTTGAGGTCTGGAGCTTCCGCACATGAGATTGGAAGGTTGTTCCATCAATCAATTACACTCTAGCTAAATAAATGCTGCCTGAGTGATGTTTTGCATCCAGCTTTGTTCAATTTTATATTTGTGACCTCTGGTGTTACTATCAGCAAACACAAATAATCCCTTCTGGACTTGTACAGGTTGTGCATAAATTTATATGTTTCTATCATCTCGCCTCTGATACGTCTATATGCCATACTGGGAGTTCCAATAATTTTCAGTCGTTCCTCATAGCTTTTATCTTTTACGCCTGGTATTATCTTAGTTGGTCTGCAGAGCACACTTTCTAACAGCTTCTGCTACATTGAGAAATGGACTTTCTAATGAGTCCAAGGATTCTATTGGCCTTATTTACTTGGATCTCAAACTCAATGTGCTTTGAGAAATGAAGCTTAGTGTCAACGTTAACCCCCAGGTCTTTTTCAAATTTAGATACTCAAAGCATTGTAGTGGTGATTTCTCATTTCATAATTAAGATGAGAGTTTTTCCTTTCCTAGGTGTAGTGCGATGCATTTCCCAGTGCTGAATCTTAGTTGTCATTGATCTAACCAATCAACTCGCTTGTTAATATCTTTCTGCAGATTGTCATTGTCGCTTAATTTGTTCACTTTGCTGTATACCTTGGTGTCATCAGCATTCATTGAACACCTGGATGAGCTAGATAGGACACTAGGTAAATCATTAATGAAAATGACAAAGAGGACTGGTCCAAGGACACTACCCTGCTGACCACTTCTGCCCAGTCGGATACTATGCCTTAACTCTGTTTTCTGTCTATAGGAAAGTGTCTAAACTCTAATCCAGCTTAGACTATTCTCATGAATGTCATACGTTTCCAGATTCTTTAAGAGTTTTTGGTGTGGGACAGACTCGAATGCCTGAAGTAGATTGCGTCGATTGATGATCCTTTATTTAGCATTTCTGTCCAGTCGTTTAGTGTCATTAAGAAGTTGGTAGAACATGAACGGCCAGAGACAAAGCCATGTTGACAATCTGATAGCAGCTTGTTGATTGTTAAATGTTCTATGATGCTGTCTCTGACAATATGTTCCATTACTTTACATACAATAGAAGTGAGACTAACAGGATGGTAGTTCCGGATTGGTCTTATCTCCATTCTTGAATATTGGTGTCACTTGGGCCTCCTTCAGGTCAGACACACCGGACAGTTTCGCACACTCGTCATAGCCAATGGTTTTGGCCATTGCATCGATTGGCCTATACGCAGCTATTCTTCAAATTTACAAGCATTGATCACTGTAATCCTGGCATTGTGTTAGATGCAACTGCATTTATTAATTGATTATGTGTTTGTGTCTGTATATGTGTGTGTGTGTGGGGGGGGGGGGGGTTCTATAAGAGATTTCACTAATGTCTTTGTATTTACTTAAATAGCCACAGCCATAAACTCCAGAACCATCAACTTTTTTTACTATCCAATTTTCATCCTTTTTGCTGGTGCTGATATGACCTAAATGTGTTGCAAGCGCTGTAAAACCCCTTAAAAACAAAAACATAACAAACAGAGGTTACAAGTAATATGAGACATGAAAAAGATAGTCACAGTTGCTGCCCATTTTCTGGATACTTTGTAGCCATCACATGGGATTTCATAAGAATTAGCGGCCAACTGTCCAGATTTAATTTGGATTGGGACTGACTGTCCCTATTTGTCAATCTGGGGAAAATATATTTTTTGAAAATTGGAAGGGTTTTAGGTTTGAAAATGACCCTTAGATGTTCCATGATTATGCTTTTTTTTGTCTAGCAAATTAAAATAAAGAACTGAAAAAGCTCTAGATCTAGATTATATAATAGTCCAAACATACTGCTGTTTTGAGTCATGGTGGTATTGCTTATTAGGGTGTCCTGTTTTAGCTCTTTTAAAAAGTTGGCCGCTGTACATAATATATAGTCTTGTTTTTATCACATGATCCTTCAAAATTGGAAAGTTCCTAACAGATTGTTTTACAAAAGAGATTGAGAGCCAAGAGAAATCATCCCAATGGACCACTGCTCGTCTACTGGGATGGTCACTGGTGGACCTTTGCCCCTGCAATAAGCACTTAGGCACTCTCACTACGACAAGGCAGTAACCCATTAGGGGTGAGGGTATGGCATGAAGCCCTTTGGAAAACAATGAGAAGCTACTACTTTGATAAAAGGACATTCAGACAAGAGAAGCACTATTTATAAGGATGCTACCAATGCTCTCCTATATGACAGCCATTAAGGATCATTTTTTTTTTAATTGTGGGAATTAGACAGGTATGCATACTCTCTTCAACTTTATTTGAAAGAATATTACAAAAAACTCCAGAACCATCAATTGTTTGTCACTATTGTGGGCACAAAACAATGTAACTTAGAATGGTGAGTCAAAAAGTAATGGGACAAATTATGTCCTACTGAGTTCATTTCTTTTTCATGTGACGTCATATTTTGCTCAATTGAATTTACAATGTACTCTTTAAACCAAAATTTGACAAAATTAAGGCAGTTCAAAATGGCCCCCCCCCCCCCCCATGAATGTCTGTCAGTGACAGGAAGCTGTCATTGAATTTCTTGTTTTCGAAGAAAGCTCAAGTAACATCTTTAAACGCCTTGGAAAATCTTTAAAACTCAGGCATTTTGTAGAGGCAGTGTTTTTAGGTGGGTTGAACGTGTGCAATTAAAAACCTAACCTGAAATCCCCTCATCCATGTCTTTATCTGACAAATCTTATGATGGTCGCCGTCTAAGCAGTGTTAACTCAGTGAATCAAATAAATACAGAAGCATTGATCAGATCTGACAGAAGAACTCTTGATGAGATAGCAGGTACAAATAGACATTGAAATGACTGAAAGCAAGAATTTGTCGAGTTAGGCCGGATTTGGAGATGGAAGGAGTACTGTTTCTTAATGAAAATGTCCTTCCACACACAAGTGTCAGGAAAAGAGAGGTAATCGATGGACAACGCTGTCTCACCCTTCGTATTCACCACTTTCAGGCTTCCATCTTTTTGGCACACTAAGGAGGCAATGAGGGGACATCACTTTGAAGATGATGAAGAAGCCAAGACAGGAGTGAAAAATTGGCTGAATGTCCAGTCAACTCAGTTTTTACAAGGACCTTACAAAAAGGTGGACTGTGGATATCTAAAGAGTCTGAGACTATGTTGAGAAGTAGCATTCTACTCGGCTAATGCCAAGCTTTAATTGTGAGGTGTGATGCATGGTATTGATTCGATTTATTTTAAAGTAATAAGCAGAGTCCGATTACTTTTCGACTCACTCTCATACATTTTGCTGGTGACATTGACCTTATCACACACTGTGTGCAGGAATCACAGGTTCTTTCAAACTTTCTTAACCAGGCAGTATCCAAGTATAGTATGGAAATCAATACAGGTAAGTCACAGATTCTAGTCAATAGCCAAAGTGATATCAAAGCTAAAATCACAATAAATGCCACAGTAGGTTACATACTTCAAATATCTAGAAATGGACTGAAGATGGAATGAGCACAAAAGAGGTTGAATCAGGGGTAGGCCTGGTAATGGGTTACCTCAACAAAATCAGGAAAAGCCAGATGAGCTTTAATTCAAAACTCAGATTATACATGTCACTTGCTCTGTCTTTTATGGTTGTGAGGCCTGGAATGCATAACTCGAAAGGCGAATCAATGTGAACAAAAGTTACAAGAGAATCCCAAGTGTATCAAACCTAGAACAGAGGACAGACATGTCCTTGAAGAGGTGGAAAAGGTGACGGGAAAACAGAAATCACTGCTTGGTTGTGCATGTCCGTTTGTGCAATATATATATTTGAAATATTTTGGATATATGCGTGGTGAAGTTAATAGTCATTTGAGAAAATGCAAGCCTCAATGCTATTTGTCTGTCCTCATGAAAGAGAGTTCTCAGTGGACGACTTTTCTTCATGAATATAAAAAGTGACGTTCTACTTCAAGTTGAGGCTCAGACTCAAAATGAATCTTATACTTGAAATTTAATATAAACAGTAGCTCTTTAATTTGAAATGCGTTTGGTGTTACAGTAGTGATTAATAGAACTTTTGGCATGTTATATTTGTATAAAGAGCTGGAAAAGTGTGTATGAAGCAGTGTCAGACAAAGCAAAAAGAAAAAATACAAGAAAAAAATCACCCCAAATAATCATCCTGCTTCAACTGGGGATCAGACCTCAGACCTCTTCATTACGGGTCAGATGTACTATCATGACTCCCCAGAGGTTACCTGAGAGTTGGGAAGATTTAATGCCTATATTCTTCACAAGGGTTCAAGTAACTCCATTTTTATTTTTGAAAATAGCAAGGTGACAAATTTAGAGAGCAGGCACCGACGTAAGATAAAGACCTGAAAAAGTGTGCATGAAACACAGTGCCAGACAAAACAGAAAGAAAAATAAACACCCCCAAAAAATCAGCCTGCCTTGACTGGGAATCGAACCTCAGACCTCCAAATTACCAGTCAGACACGCTGCCATTACCACACAGAGGTTACCCGAAAGTTGGGACGATTTAGTGCTTTCAATATGCATCTCAAGGGTATGCATTACCACTGTGAAGCCTCACTTGCATCACAAAACACAAACATTGAACACGAGTGGACGAGAACAAAAATATTAGAGTAGCTCCATTTTTATTTTGAAAATACCAAAGTGATGCCGAGGTGTATAATCACTTGAATCCTTGAATCCAGTTTCAGTTGTGTTTTGTCTCCAAGACTACTACAACTACTACATCACAGCTGCACATAAGTATCATATCTATTGCAGACTTGAGCAAATTTCTAAATTTCTCAGTCATATATAATCTCTCTTCAAATATGTCTCCCAGACATCCGTTTATTAAGATATGTTATTTATTTTCTTATCCCTTCTCTTTTTTCTCATATTTTTTTATTTTGATCTTAATTTCATCAAAGTAAACAGTCTTCAATATCATCAGATTTTGTTAGCCGTGATTTGATTTTTAAATGAAAAACAGTGGGAGATAATAACCACATTTTTTTTTTTTTTACAGCATACAGATTACTTGGACGAAGATCAATGGGAACAAAGAGGCTTGTTCTCTCGAGCAAAGTTTTACTGTCTGCCATCCCAACCCATAACTGTGATGTTGTTCTCACGTTTCCTGCCAGCACCGATGACTCAACTCTCATGTGGCTCTTGGCCAGACTTAAATCAAGAAAACCGGCTTTAACTGTTAGTGTAAGACATCACAGCAATAGTGGAATTTATGGATTCTATTTGACAGCAGACTATGATAGGTATGAGTTATATTTTTAAGTGTAGCCATTGAGAATTTGAATGTCTTGTGAACATCATGATATTGTGTCGTGTGCCCAGGATGGCCAAAGTCATTAGGGTAGTGGATTGGCTTGCCATTTAGTTCATGTGCATTTTGGGTCGTAGGGCTGGGTGGGGATGTCCTGAGAGCTCAATTGATAGAGCCAACGACTCGAAAGCAAAGGGATTGGTATTATTCCATTGTGAGTCCAAATGTTTATTGGCTCCTCTGTCCACTTAGGAGTGGTTGGGTTAGCTGTGTCTATTTAATCTGGTGGAAATATCTATATGATAGGCAAGCTTCTAGCAAGTAACTGTTAATATGACTGGCAAGGATAAACATCGCATGATGCGCTTTTTGGCTCAAAATACTACTCACTAATTTATATTGTATGCACAAAAATATGGAAGTCATAACAAATTCCAGAGGTCAATTCTCTATTCTCCTAGTAAATTTCCTCCATTTGTGTCTCAAATTGTAGATCACCTCAAAACCATGACTCATGCCCTTATCATTAAGAGATGTCTATGCTATACTAATTTTTGATAGTATGCATCCTGTGTTAAATTCTTTTGTTAGCTTGAAGTGGAAAAGGGAAATATGATATTTAGACTTTGAGCAAAAGTAGGGTGCTAAAATTAGATTGTGCAAGTAAGCTCAGTTTTCTTTATATTATAGCATAAACCTCTCACAATAGTTAGCTCTTCATATTTAAAAAAATCATATTTATCATATACTGTGCATCCCACTTATAGCGACATTCGTTATAATGACATCTTCTCTATCGCGATATGGTTTGCAAGTCCAATTATTTTTCCTATATATCATTAGTAATCCAAAGTTCACCATAACTATAGACCTTTTGGTGATAACCCTGTATAGTGTCACAGTATGGTAACCAACAACTTCAAATTTACAGTCAAGGTCAAATTTCCGTTTTAATGAAAACGCTTGCTTTCTGTACTTGTAAACCAATGAAAATACTTGATTGACCAACTGATGATATCCAATCCCCTCTAAGGTCTGTTGCCGGAGGGTGTACTGTAGTATACAGCAGGAACCCTCTCCACCCTTTCACACATACTCACACACACACACACACACACACACACACAAACACCTATACGCACATCAATAAGCTAGCTTAGCTGTGACACTTCATATTGCACAAAAATTAACTAGCCAATCAACTGCTGTGGTGTGAGTGAGCATTAGGGAGGTTGACCAGCTAGTGAATGCTCCTCACCACGGGAACACACTTCAGATATAAGAAACTGTGCAGTAGACCAGCCATCATAATCTCAGATCCCTGATCATCCACATGAATACGAAAACAAATCAAGCTATCCACTCTTACTTCTACTTAGTTTAAGAGAAAAGCACTGACTAAAATACTCCTCTATAATGACATTTTTCTCTGGTCCGGACAATGTCATTATAGAGAGGTTGCACTGTAATTGTTTAATTTATTAAAAAATTGTTTACTCATTGCAGTCTTTTGCAAGGTGCTGAAGAACTGGCTATTCTAAAGCCACTGAAGACAGAATATGGGGGTGGGATGAAAGAATTCGCGTTTGAAGACCAGGACTGTTTTGCTGGGGTGGAGGATGAAGAGACATTTCTCACCAGCCAAGAACGACAGAGCATTGTGCTTCAGTTTTTAAATGACCTCCGAGCAACAGGGGATGATACTCTGAATGGAATAGCCTTTGTTGAGAGTCAGCCAATTGGTAAGTTGTTGAGAAATAGAATAGATTTTATCAGAGATGCCCCTTTCCCATACTAAACCCAGAAAACCGTTTTTTAAAAACGTTTCCGGCTGACCTTGTTCTCTATTGGTGAGATTATATTTTTAAAAGATGAAAGCATTGGTTGTTTACAGGCAATGCTTAAGGTGAAACTAAAGAGATATGTATCCTTTTCTATGATTTGAGGATCATACTTTTGATGAAAAGAAGCTTTGCACAAAATATTTTCATCTATGTTCTTAACAAGAACAATTTTCAGGCTTTTTTTTTTATTTTAGCAAAGGGCATCCCTGTATTGTTTTCAAAAACTTTGTGGTATTTGAGAATAATAGGAATGAGTGAAAAGGTTGCGTAATATTTAGCACACTCACTTGCCAACATGAAATGCCTGAATTTTATTTCTTTTTAACCTGTTTTTAATTAATCTGTTTATTAATTTATTTATATTTATTTATTTATTTATTTATTTATTCATTCATTCATTCATTCATTCATTCATTCATTCATTCATTCATTCATTCATTCATTTTCACGACTGATGTCTTCATCCAATAGGAATTTGTTTCAAATCTGACAAAAAAAACAAACTAAAATGACATGGTGAGGAACTGGTAACTCAATTCTCCCAGCATTTAGACTGCTTACGTGAAATCTCCAGTTGTCTGTTTCAGGCCTTTCATTTCATTTCAAATTATGATGAATTTGGAATGGGGATATTATTTGTTGAATGACAAGTCTTTGATTGATTTGTATGTAACTGTTTTGTATTTGTAGTTTGTTCATTAAAAAAGAATTCATTTTAAACATTAATGTTATGATGTATTACATAAAAGATAACAATCCATGATAATGCAAATTTTGATATTTGTGATTGGGATGGTGGGCATTTATTGTTAGGATCATGGGAGTGTTTCAAAATGTTGGTTAAAACGTGGCGAAAGGTGTGTGTTGGGGGATTCTGAGACCTCAGTTAAGAGAGTATTCGATCCACAAGCAAAGGGATTGGTTTCAAATCACATGAGTTATATATCTGACCACTTTATCCGCCAAACTGTGATTTGATAGCCGGTTACGATTAACAATTGAATTGAGCCATAACCATAGGAAAGCAAGCTGAAGTTACTATTTGTTTAATGTTTAATAGAACTTGTTATCAACCAGATACTCGTTTTACACTAAGTTGAGGTGAGAAAATGGGATTAAAGAACCTTTTTTTAGGATTCAACTTTGCTCCATCAAATCGAGACTCGAACCAGGGACTCTCAGGTCAGAAGTATGGTTTAATACCTCTAAAACACAAGGTTTTACTATATTGTTATGAGAAGAATTTTTATACAAAACATTTTCACTCTGTTGAGGAGATAAACTTAGTATTGTGTACACTGTAACCTTGGAAAATATACAAGAATATTTTGCATAATAGCATATGTTTCAAATGAAATGAACAGATCTTATGCAATTTCAGATGTAACATGTCAGTCGATTTGACATTAATTTTTATATTACAAATCTTCGTATGACTCAGCTTTATTGATTTTCTGGATCCCTAGATAATTAGATACAGTTTGAAATAAAAATACATGTTATATTAGGCCACCTTATAGATAGGGTGAATGATATCAGGGTATTTCTTACATATGATGGAAAAAAGATAATATAGAAACAAGTACAAACCGTATAATAAGGCTAAATTGATAAAGGTAGTCATACATCCATTTAAACTCTTTTTGAGGAGACATCGTATGTATTAAAACCTGACTTAAGTCTTTGAAAACTAGTCATTGAATTCAACTACATCTTCTTTTTTTTTTAATTTTAAAAATCAAATTGATGGATTTTAACAAATAACTTGTTTCAGTGCCTTTGCTCAAAACGAAAAAGGTCATCTCTCAGGTGTTTCCACTACACAACAGTAATGATTTGAAAGAACTTAGACAGACCTGGGTGCAAGCTCTGTTTTCTCCCCAGCCTCTAGGTATGTACATATTTCACACCGTGGACATCAAATCTATTAATCAAGTAATAGAGAAATACAAAGGTAACTAGGTAGGAACATTGGACGTGACGCTGTGAGAGAAGTAATAGATTGTACATTGCATGAAGATTGAATATAGGTATAATCTTTTAATTGTATGAATGAATATAGGTATAATCTTTTAATTGTATGAACGTTTTAAGTCTACTTTTAAATTATCATTGCTGTAAGCTTTGAAGGTGATATTTTGTGACATTTATTATAATGAAAAAGGGTGAGATATGGCTTTATGTTGCCGCACAATGTATTGATATTTTTTTTTTCTAATATGTTACCTGTGAGAGGATTCGAGATATTGTTTGATCACCATCTGTTATTACTTGTTATTGATCTTGTTGGGTTGTTCAGTCAGTCATAGGACGCCACATGTTGCAGGGTTATATTATGAGTAGCAACTTGTATTGTAATGGTAATGGATTGGAGGTTGGATGGATAGGTGTATGTGATGTGTGTGTGTTTGTGTGTATGGTTATGTGTACGTGTGTGTGTGTGTGTGTGTGTGTTTGGTAT
>NC_088361.1:124610149-124630149 GCF_034508935.2 Berghia stephanieae
AACGTCAGTTTGGTTTTTCTCTCATCCTCACTTTCGGTGAAGTGTCTCAAGCCGCTCTCACCGGAAGCGAGGACGAGAGACGAATGCACAAAACCAACATGACATTCTCTCTCTAATAACTTTTCCGCCGATGACGTCCAATCAAGGGACGCTAATCTTCCGCTAATCTCATTCCCTATTGTTTCCTGTCATTGTCTTGAAATGAGATTACTCAGTTTTGTCCTGACCCTGGCCAGAGTTCCTTGGCTGGGAGGGAAACAGTCGAATGTATAGGTACAGTTTTGGGAGATGATATTTTTTTCCTTGTAAATCATCTCTCTGTTATGCATTGTATTATGTTTTGTTTGCATTATATGATTTGTAAACATTTGAGTGTATTCCCCTTAGTGGGGATCTGTGCTTGTGTCTGGATGAGACTTTTAGGTGATCTCAAACTAAGTACTTTGATAGTGTACTCTTGGAATCTACATCTGTTTCCTATTTGAATCAATTCCCCTTTATCTTACCTTTTCTTTAGTGCTTTAATTGAAATTCTAGAACTTTTTACTATCCCATTTTCTTCCTTTTTACTGGCGCTGATATGACCTTAATGTGTTGCAAGCGCCGTAAAACCCTTAAAACAAAAATAAAACATAAACTAAAGGCAGGGTTCAAGTTTACTTTAATCTGCCTTGATGTCTTACCATTTTTACCAAGGGAGTTGTAACAGATTTGCAGCTTTGTGTTCTTGTATTATGACCTGACATTTAAATTCTGACCTGTTGGGCCCAAGTTCGAATCGTGCTGTTAAGGGTGTTAAGTTGAATGCTTTAAATAGCCTCCTCAATCACATTCTCTCGTCATACTCGGTTCTAAAAGAGTAGGCCAGTCACAGCTTTCAATTAAAAAAACAAAAAAAACAAAAAAAAATCTCTTAATTAGGCCTTGTCTCGTCCATCATGTGAAATATTACTGTCGACATGGGACCTTTATAAGGTAATTTTTTAGCTCATTTTAGTGAGTATTGCACTCTATGAAAACCCACATTTTAAACTTGTGACTTGGAACTTGGAGGCCGTAATAGCATGAGTCATTTTAACTGTATTGCATCGTTGTTACTGCTAACTCAATGTAAATGGGCAGATATCATGTCTGGTTACAGTTCTTTAATGAATATTGCGGGCTCTGAGGTCAGTGTAGTCCCCTGTCATACTGAGCCGTTTTGTTTACACTGATGAGAATGAAATAAAAGTTTTAAAAATGAACGTACATATAAATAGCTCAATATCCACTATGTGGCTATGTGGTCTTGTGGTATGACACTCGCTTTCGGATCAGAAGGTCCTGGGTTCGAGCCTTGCTTGACGCATAGTTGAGTCCCTGGAAAAGGCTCTTTCACCGCACTCAGGTGTAAAATGAGTACCTGGCCGTTAACAGTGTTGTCTCTGTCCGAAAAAAAATTGTAATATCGCTTAACAGACATCATGTCCCGTCCTAAATGTTAAGTGTTGCTGTTGTCAGGGGCCCCTTGTAAAGCGTTCTGAGCACGTTTAGTGGATATTGCGCTATGTAAAAAGCTCAACAACAAAAAAATCCACTAAATGTGCTCAAAGCTCTATACAATGGGTCCCTAGCCAACAACAACACAACATGGAGGACGGGACATGTCATCAAGAGATATTACAGGGTTTTTTTTCAGACTGAGACAACACTGTTAAAAGTCAGATCCTCATTTTACTTTTTTAGTAATGTGAGAGAATGTGATTAAAGTGCCTTTTCCAAGGACTCAATTGTGCACTTCTCAGAGCAGGACTTGACCCTGGACCCATTGGTCATAAGGCGAGCATCATACCACTAGATGGCATAGCTGCTCAATTCACAAAATAGTTCATAATATAATAATAGTAATAATAATGATGTACATTTGTTTGTCGATCATTCATCCCTCCAATGGAGGGTTCTGGGCCCGTAACAATTATTTCATGTTGTTCCACACACACACACACACACACACACACACACACACACACACACACACACACACACACACACACACACAAACACCATTTGTATGTCAGACAATAATCTCTGTTTTATTGTTTTATATCTTTTGTTTCTTCAAGGATCTTCATCAGGTGGCTGGTTCACCAGAGTAAGCTGTATATCTTAATTTTGTTATCAGCGTTAAATGGAAAAAAACTCACAGAGAATAGTGTAGTACACAGTACAGTGTTGTATTTTAAGATATAATCATTGCTAAATCCTCATATTTTTTCTCGGTCTTTTTGTTTGCTTTGAAAGTTTATGGAAGATATCTCCTTCCTTTGCTTTGCTTTCTTCAATGTGATTTGGGCGAGTCTTTATCTCAAGTTTTGGAGCAGAGCTAGCACAGAGTTTTCATATCGACTGGGAATGCTGGAGAAGAAAGACGATTTGATGAAAGATCCGAGGCCACTTTTTAAAGTAAATATGATTCACTTAATGTTCTTAGGTAAATTATATAAAATATTTATATTATAGTATCAAAGTTATCTATTATCTACATGTGTTGTTGTTCTTTTATCTACTTTTTAAACATTTTAGGATATCATCATAAAAAGGTACAAGTAGAAATAGGATATCATTGGAAATCAAGAAATTAAAATTGATGTGGATACGTGAAATTTGATCATATGTTTTCATTCAAATCAAATTTTATTTTATTATTTTGAATTTTACGCTGCTATAACAATTCCTGCTGCTGATTACAATTTCTGAAGTACAAGTTAGCTGTTAGGATCTGTATTTTATAGTGTCATTCATTTCTGTTTATGAGAATTCATTCTCACTTAAGTTGCATGGGATAATTGAGCTAAATGCCTCCTTAACTCCATGGCCGTGGACAAGATGCAAAAAGTTTTAACATATGAGTTTTTACTAAACGATTGAGGGGGGGGGGGGGTAATTCGAAAGTGAAAAATTGCTAAAATAATGTTAATAGTTGTGTAAAATGCAGAACCAGATAAGATTGCTGGCCAGATGAGTTATCATTAATGGTAACAGAACTAACTAATAGAATGTCTGAGGTTTGACCCCTAGTCGAAGACTGATTTTTAAATATATATATATATTTTTTATTGTCATAATTTTCCTTATCTGTTCCTGATACTATATCTTAAAGGCTTTCTCAGATTATTACGACAAAAATCTGAAAATCCCATTACATCTTATCCGACTCCAGTGCTCATTCCTCAATGTTATATTCACATTTTTGTCATCGATTTATACACTCAAAACCAATGTAGACATGGTAACAACTCAATCCATAGAAAGATGACATGATAACAATTCTCAAAAATATTTAAACAAATTTCCACAGGGAGAGCTGATGAAAAGTCCAGTGACTGGCCACCTAGAGCCAACTTATCCGGCTTGGAAAAGGTCCCTTTTCTTCTACACTATTACAGCTCCTATAATCGGTCTGTGTCTTCTTGTGGTGTTTGTGACAATGCTCCTTTGTTTTGAGTTGCAGGTTTGATTCAGTTTGACATTTATATCATTTTTTTTATTATCCACACAATTCTATTAATTTCTTGACATTTTACATTATTCAGCATGCAATACAAAACCCAAGTTCTTAATTTTCAAAATAAAGAAAACAAACATTGTTTATAAATTTCTTATTACTTTTTTTAAAAAAAGTATTTTTTTCCCCTAATTATCAATTTTTAAAACTTAAATGTTGATAGTTCAAAACACATTTTGATTGATAATTTTCTTCAATTCCCATTGCTGAATTTCTCTAGTTTTGAAAAATAGATTAAAAAAAAAATGATGTTGTTTGTATTCATTTACGATTTAGTTTATTTATTGCAATATTTCCTAATCTGTTTATTATATTTTTGTTTTGGTTGAAAAAAAATTCTCTGGTTCGCCGTAAGATCTTGTTTTTTTTGTTACCTTAGACGGATGTCTCTTATCTTATTTCTTTGATATAATTGACTGGAGAATATCTGTTTGAGATAAGTGTGGCAATTATTTTTTTCGCCAGAAAACAAAGGATTTTAAAAACCCCATAAAGTGCTTATTACACCTTTATTGCAGTATATAAAAGCTCATGGTTTTAAAATTTAGTTTTATTTTAGACTTTTTAAAATTTAAAAAAAATCCTAATGGATGCTTAATAATACAGGGTATTACTGGCATTATTATGTGTAAATGAAAATAGTTATACACAGTAAAGTGAAAGCTATGATTCTTTTTTTCAGGAATGGGTTAATGATCTCATGAAATCATCGGATCTTCCTTATGTCTTAAGTTTTGGTCCAAAGATTTTGCTAGCAGTTGTTGTTTCAATTTTGGATGAGATTTACAAACAAATTGCTCTTTGGCTTACTGATAAAGGTAAGAATGTTGCTTGTTATTTAATCCGTTTTCAGACCAACCCTTTTTTTCACATTATAACTTTTATTTCAGACAGTGTCATAAAAAAACATACATCTCTTTTCACTATTTTCACATTGTGAGTCAATTTACAGTATTCAATGAACAAATGTGAGGCTTTAGGGAAATCATTCACGTGTCACCAGAAGTTTTTTAAATTTTATTTTTTATGTTTTTGTTATGGCTAACCTAATATGTTTTGGGAATTTCCTATGTAAATTTGAATTGTTGTATTCTAATAATATAAATAAAACCTGAAACATGTTTTTTCTATCAATTTTTTTTATTATCTCTTTTTTTGTGTGACTATTTTCTCTCATTAAATTAATCTCTTTTTCTTAAAACTACATGAACCCTCTCCTTACCATGCTCTAGGATAACCGTCACATTCGAATCAATTAAAATGTTTTCTTATTCAGATTTGTTTTGTACATCTCAAAATTTGAAAAGCAATCTTTGTTATAACTATAAAAATTTAATGCTGTTTTATAAAGCGTGTAGTATTGATCAAATTATCTGTGGTATGTAATTATTGCTATTGAGTTTGATTTAAAAATATTTTTTAATTTTTTATGTTGGGTAAATATGACATTTTGGAAAAAATATCCTAAAAAAATGTCGGTAATGGAGAAAGTTAAAAAAAAAAAAAAAGGGAGAGAGCAAATTTTAAAAAGTTTTCAATGTTTTTCAGAGAACTACAGACTGGAAGAGACTTTTGAGACAAATTTAATCACAAAGCTGGTCTTGGTGTGTAATATTTTTCATTTTTCTTCTTCTTTATTTTATGTATCAAATCTCTCTTTGCAAACAGATGCATTATTTTGAAGAAAATTATAGACCCGTTAGTATTCTACCAATCATTTTCAAAATAAAAAAAAAAGTCTCCTTTCAACAATTGGATTCAATAGTCTGATGTCATGTCGCCCAGCAATGGCGGCCATCGTGGTTCTAAACAAAGAAAATTGGTACTTTTTATTCTTCATGCTGGCTAGAACTTTTCAAATGTCTTATGATCTGAATGTGTAAAAGTCAAAACATGATCGATTTATAATGTTTTTTTTTTTCCTCTGGATACACTTTTATGCTCGTCGGAGAAATATTTCATAAGGGCGTCCGCCATTGTTCCGATAGTTTAGAGCCAGTTACTAAGTTACCAAGCGTCATTACGAGAGAAGTGACATTACGACTGTTGAAGCGTATTATCAGATCATTTTGAAATTATCTTTCATGGGTATTTATGTACATTTAGGAAAAAACATGGGTGTCAGACAATACTTTTGAAACTAATTGAGGACTGGAAAAAGGCGTTAGACTATAAACAATATGTAGCGGCAATCCTGATGGACTAATACTAAGAAAATTGAAAAAATACAAGAATTTGCACTCAGATTTATCTACAGTGACTATACCGACACTTACAAAGACTTATTAACAAAGGCTAAAGTTATCTTTCTTGAAACCAAGCGAATGTAAATTATGGCAACAGAAATATTCAAAATTCTTCACAAATTATCCCCAAAATGTCTAGAAAATTTAGTAACTTTCAAAGAAAGAAAATATGATTTTAGGCACATCAATACTGTTAATGTCCCCAAACATCAAAACAACCCATTTCGGTAAACAGTCCTTTCGTTATACTGCTGCAGTTTCGTGGAATAATCAGCCAGAGCACATTATGAGAACGGAGTCAGATTTGAATAGGTTTGAGAGTCACTTATGACAAAGGTGGCAGCTTCTCAGACTGGTTCAGATCTGTTTTCAGTTCCCCTAAGTATATTTGATATTCATATAGTTTAATGAAACAGTGAGACATGTCAATTTTCATGCATAATATTTAGTATTTAATTTATGTGCAAAGTGTTTTATTTTATTTATTTAGTTTTTAAAATTCTTATGTCGGTGAAAAGCCTTAAAATAATGTAATCATTCATTCATTCAAGAAAAACTAAACAAACCAATAAATTACCCTTTTTTAGCGGGACCAATTGGCAAGACGAAATTATGACAATTCATTCGTCACAAATAAAGCAACATCTATTTGAAAAAGTTGACGAGATCTCATTCTCTTTATTCAAAACAACTTTTTTTGTGCTTTATCTTCCATATGGAACATGTTAACGGCCAGATATTCACTTTACAATTGAATCTTTTGCAAGAACTCAACTTCATGTCATGGAGGAAGGGGAGGTATAACCCTTTAACCAGTTTGTAATGAGTAGGTTTTCAAACTAGAACTTTTTTTTTCCTCAGCATTTGAATTTCATTTGGATCAGTTTTATTATTTCATCCATCATTAAAGAAAGTTTAGAAAAGAAAGAAGAAAGCTCTTAAAGCATTGTTTTTGTCATGGATAAGCATTATATAATTTATTTATTTCAAAATCACATACACATTTTAAATTTTTTAAAAGAGAATCCTTTTTTTTCCCCCCATCAAAACAGTTTCAATTCGTCAACTCTTTCCTGTCACTTTTCTACATTGGGTTTTATCTCGGGGATATGGATCGTCTCAGAGATGTAAGAATGTTTTTAAAAAATGTATTTTTAACATTTTATTATATTATCAATGTTTTGTCATTAGAGATACACAGAGCTGCCAACCTACCGCAAAAAATGCGGAATTGTACGTATTTTCAGCGATTTTACGCTTGTACGCATTTCCCCCAAGATTGTACCCATTTTCAGTGTACGTATTTATAGCTCTTCATTGGATGTTGTGTTACGCTGTTATTCATATTATTACTAGCCTATTGAGAAACCTTGGTGATCAAGTGGATATTCATTTTATTTTTGACCAATTATGATCTTCATGCTGGGAGGTAGAATTCTGAAAGGATTGGATTATAGTCTTGGGAACATCATTGTTGTTGCAATTGAGCTTGTGCGGTGTGACTTTATGTAATTATACCTTCCTCTTACTTTCACAATGGTTAGTTTCCGTCGATTTCAGGATTTTACCCATTTTTATGAAATCTCCCCCATTTTGAGGTCCCATTGTACACATTCTCATCAGAGGTTGGCAGCTCTGGATACATTGTTATTTGAGATGTTATTTGTCACGAGATGATGATAATTTTGAGATAACGCTGTTATTAACCAGGTACACATTTTGCGCCAAAGACGATGAAAAAGCAATGGTTTCATTAATCTAAGTCACCTACTAAAGTGAAGAGAAATTACCAACTGGAATTTCATTTAAAAAGCGGCCATATTAGAGGACCATAAAAAAACTGGGGCAATAGCAATAGGAAGCAACCAAAATTATATCTCAATTAACTGAATATCATTCAAGATTTTCAAACCAAATGATTTCAGGGATGATGTAGCAGTTGCATTCATATTTTTCAATTAGTTTAATGGTGTGGTGGAATTCTATAAGTGGGATGATGGGATTTGGCTTTTATCTCAATCATCTACTTGCATTTGTTTTGTGAGATTTCCATACCACCACATAGCATTTTTCTCATCAAATACCATGTATGAGTTAGTCTTTAAATCAGATTTTCATTTTCAAGTTCACCAATACATAATGTCCGATTGAGGCAACGAGCCATGTATTGTATTTTGTAGAGGAATAGTAATCAAGATGAAGGATGAAATCTCCTTCCAACACTTTTTATCCCTTGTACAATGTTCAATGCATTCACAGCAACTGGCAGCTCTTCTCATCACTCGTCAAGTCCTCGGAAACTTAAAGGAAACTCTGATGCCATACATCACATGGAAAGCCAAACTGTACACTTTTGGCTATCGCATCGCCACCAAGATGTCTCCAGACTCTGTTGAGAAGGAAGTACGCAAAATGACAACTCGCAAGCGTTCTGTTGCTCATAGTACCCAATCTGTGGATAAAAGCGCAGGAAAGACACCATCTGATGGAAAGGTGAAGCAGTCAGATGATGAGAGTAGCACTGGTGGAGAGGATGAGGGGATTCCTACTCTTACTCAGGCAGAAGTTGAAAGTGCCATGAAAAAGGTAAATAGACCATTACTTTAAAAAAAAAAATCCTTGAGATTTTATAAAGTGCAATATCCACTAAACTTGCTTAATGTTCTTTACAAGGGGTCCTTGGCCAACAGCAATGCATAACATGTAGGATGAGACATGTTACTTGTTAGGAAATATTACAAATTTTCCAACAGAGACAAAGCTGTTAATGGCCAGGCGCTCAGTTTACACCTGAGTATGCTGAGAAAATGTAGCGAAAGAGCCTTTTCCAAGGACTCAACTATGCACCGCTCAGACCAGAACTCGAACCCAATCTTTCGATTCGAAGGCGAGTGCCAATTCAGGGGGGCCAAAATTTACTGAACTTATACGCAAACACATTGACAGACCCCTATCTAAACACTGGACTCCAGTAAAAAGACATTACATGCTTACTTTTCAATACACGACATGGCATTATGGTTAAGGATAACAATAGGTCATGTGTGTTAAGGCTTGTATCCTGGTGCACATCGGATGGAGGTTCGTTATCTAATCGGCTGATGTTCCGTAAGCTTTTGAATTCCACTCGTCCTGTAAAAGAACTTAGGCTAGGTCACAATTTTATAACTTTTCAGCTGTCAGCGATAAACTTAAAATTTTCATCTTAGTTCACTCACCAATTATTTTCATGATAAACATAATCCCTATCTCAAAACTATAAATTTGTTTTTTGTATAAATCGTTTAGGGTAATCCAAACTTTAACCACCATTTTCTCTATTAAAAAAAAAATGGTGCATAATTTCCAATTTTAATTTTTCTTTCTAACTCCCTCCCACAAAACTGACTTTCAATGATATTTATATTTTTGTCCTTACCTTCTATTTCTACATAAATTTATTCATCTCATCTCGTCTTGTCTCGCTTTTTTTTAGTATGAGGACACACTAGACGACTACTTGGAAATGTGCATCCAGTTTGGATACATCACACTGTTTTCATCCGCCTTTCCACTCGCAGCCTTGTGTGCTCTTGTCAATAATATCATTGAGATCCGGTCTGATGCCTTCAAACTTTGTCTCACCTTTCAACGTCCCTTTGGTCAACGTGTTGAAAACATTGGCATCTGGCAGGTATGGTTCTCTCCTTTTAACATGTGATTTGTTTGACATGATCCAATGGTGTTTTATGATTTTTAAAAAGAGTATAGTCCAACTCGGTTTTCAATACAGATTTATTAAAATGTTCTTTTTGTATTTTGAAGGTTCATTTGTGATAGGACTGCACATTGCCTTTTAAACAAGAGAGTCATAACAAAAATCAGAGTGCTTCTGCTTGAACTGAACTTATTGAAAGTCTTAAGAATTATTTTCTGGGATACATGTGTAATGTTCTCATCATTCATTTTAATTATTTTCTCACAATGATCAATTTAATTTTATCATCAAACTTTGTTATTCATGTAACAATTGTAAAATCAGCTGTCTTTGTAATATTTTAGATAAGGACATGATTTTGATTGTAGTTCACACCTGGATAACAAGTTGATTGAATTATTGAATTATTGCAGCTATCTTCTCTTTAGATTACTCAATTGAACAGCTGAACAACTTAGGAGGTGCCAAGCAGAGTGGGCAGGCCCTTAAATTCTCAAATCCTTGTCTTTTAGATGAGACATTTTCCACAATCAAATCCAGATTGTTTTTCTTAAAAAAAGGCTACCCCAAAGTTTAAAACTTATAATCTTTAAAATTGTCATAATTTGCTGATATGATTGAAATCAAAAGAAGTCCTTAAATTGATTCAACTCATTCTTGTTTCATCACCCCCCGTTATATGCATCTGTAAGTTACTTTTTGATAAACATGGAAAGATATAAACTGATCTTGTACTGATGTAGATAATTGTCTTGTTGTATGGCACACAGTACTTTTTTTAATAGGAAATAGTACTTCATAACTTTGTTGTTGTTGTTATTATTATTATTATTATTATTAATATTATTATTATTATTATCATTATTATTATTATTATTATTATTATTATTATTATTATTGTTATTATTATTATTATTATTATTATTATTATTATCATTATTATTATTATTATTAATATTATTAATATTATTAATTTTTTTACTCATTTATTAATTCCCTTTATTTATTTATTTATTTATTTATTTTTTGATATAAAAGTTATTGACAAAGTTCAATCATGAACGTTTACCATTTACAATTATAAATATCAAGGTTCTGTTTTCATTTGAATGTGATTTATTCACATATGATGTAAAAAAACAAACGACCATTTACTTTTATAACTCCCTCCCTTTTCTTCTCTATGAAGGATGTGCTTGAGTATATTGCCATCTTGGCCGTGATAGTCAATTGTATATTAATGAGTACAACTGGTGTGTTGTCGCGGCTTCTGCCAGGACTGACTCCAACAACGTCCTTCTTTGTACTGGTCGTCATTGAGGTAATGTTAGCACCGGTTGACTTTCACCAGCTTTCTTTTTCTAATTATATATTTTTTTAAATATTAAGAATATTTTTTTTTCTTGAATAAATTCCTTGTTTTATTGAGCTGTATGTTTGATTTTAGGAGTTGAACGGCACTTGCGACATTTCATAATATCTTATCAGCCCCAAAATTTGTTACATTAATGTCAAAATTGATTGCATTTATATTGTGTATTGACTATGTGATTAACTCAAACATATCACTTTTGACATCATCATCATCATCATCATCATCATCATCATCATCATCATCATCATCCTCCTCATCCTCACACCACTGCCTCTACTACCACTGTCACTTTAAATACAACCAGCATCATCATTTTGCTATTGTTTTTTTTTTTTAATGGAATTGTTATTGTCCCCAGCATTTGATTATAACATTGAAGCTGGCCATTGCCAGAGCCATCCCAGATATGCCTCAAACTATTTCGACTGAGATGGCAAAATTGGAATATCAGCGTCGCGAAGCTTTGAAGGTATTTTCTGTTGTATGAAGTTAATCATCTTTTTATTAAAATTTAAATAAAAACATTTTTCCATTTTGAATAATCATGTTGATATTCCATGATTAACATTGATTTTTCAGCATCTATGTCCCTAAAAGGCTGGCTGGTCAAATTTATGTCCGATTTGTTTGAAAATAAAGGATAAACAATATATTTATTCAAACTCTGTTGCACTGTGGTAGGTGTAGATTTTTGTTTTATTTGACCAATGACACTGTTTTCAACCATTTCATTTTGAAAATTCACATCATTTCCTTATACACAAAGGGAGAATGCACTCATTGACTATATCCCTTACCTTTGTCCTCCACTAAGAACAATTAGACAGTTTTGCTGTCATAATTCATCCAACTTGTTGTTTTTTTAAAGGTTGGTTAACCTAATATTTTGGATTATAGGCATCAATTTGAATTATATTTGAACAAAAGTTTTTAAAAATTAGTCTCAGCAGGAATACAATCTTTTGAAGCCAATGAGGTATCAAACTTTTCTCTCTGTCTTTGTTAAAAATGAAGAGAAGAAAGTTTAGAAGCTTAATGCACTGCACAAGTGCTGTTCAGTGGGAATGGTATTTGCTTTTTTTATTTTAAAGTAAGATAACTTGATTCGGAAACATGAAATGCCATTATTTTCCAAAATAAACCACCTTTTAACAAAGCATGAGCACGTGTATATAGGGCAATATTCTTTCAATGGTTTTTAAAGCTTTTTACAAGGGGCCCCTGGTCAACAGTAAATATTTTTAACATGACACCTCCTAGGCTAATTACAATTTTCCAACAGAAAGAACGCTGTTAATAGCCAGGTACCCATTTTACACCTGAGTACTGTGAGAAAAGTGAGTAAAGAGTCTGTTCCAAGGACTCTAACTATGCACTACTCAGAGCGGGAGTCAACCCTGGACCTTCCTGTCCAAATGCGAGTGTCATACCACAAGACTGCATAACCACAGTTTTTCTTTAAGAATTTGATAGATATGTTGCCATTGGTCATTGGCCACTCTACCAGCCTGGAAGTGAAATAGGCTACTTGTAAAAGTTTGAATTTGAATCGCTGATAGATAATGTGATCATTGCATTTTGTGCTGCTTCTGATAATATTTACAACAATATTACTCACTGGCTTAACGGTATGGTGTCCCTTCTTGTCACAAAAGTCAAGCATTGTTAAGCATTGTCAGTGGCCAGATGTGTGACAATGATTGTGGAAAATTCTGGTCCCAAAGTCGTATCCCTGAATAAGGAACTTTACACACATCACCCCACTCAACTCAAGTGTAAATGAGTACCTGGCTACAGGCAGTGACGGATATTGAAAGAGTAATACAAAAAGGATGGCTAACAGGCAACTGTTACTGGGCTAAATGTAAATATGGTTCCATATAACCTGCTGTGGAGCATATCGAGCATGGTGAATCCGTATAAATTTGCAATATAAATATTCATACTTGTTTGTTTTTTTATTCAATAATTATAAATATAATGTTGCAATTCACTCTTTACATCAATTATACTCTGCTTAAGTATATTATTATATTAATATACTTGAAATTTATTACAGAAACTGGAGTCTCAAGCAACATCACTTCACCAAGCTATGTCTCAACAACCATCAGGCAGCCCAGGTCTTTTTCGTAGGAGAATGGTGGAAGGAAGCACCAATAAAGATGATGCTCTTTTACCATCGTTGTTGTCATCATCACCATCCATGTCACAATCACCATCATCTAACCAAGCTTCAGCTTCCTCCACCTCCTCTGTAATTACTCCATCCTCTTTCAATGCGGCAGCTTGCTCTTCTGGCACAACTCTGAATCCATCTTCAAATCTCCAGTCTTTTCTACCACCATCCAACATGCCAAAACCAGAAGTTCCTCCAAGGACCTCTTTACTACGCAACAATAAATCAGATGATAGCTTCTGCTCGGCGAGCAACAGCAGTAAAAAACCACCACAAATACCTGCAGCATTACCTTCTTCTTCTTCTTCCTCCTTAACTCTAACACCGGCCATTGATCTAGCCGCTGATAAAGTTGTAGCTGCAGCAATGCAACCTATTTTAGGCACTGCGGATAATCCCCTTGATAATAAAAAGAGCACCAATACCAATATGCCATATTTAGGTCAAGGTTCCGTGCCTCAATCTCACCAAGCTATTCATCGAGTACAGGTACAGTTAAGGCCAAGACCCGTCGTGAAGGATGAAGGAGAGCAACGGGCAGTGGGTTCAGTCAGTCGTAGATATTTAAGGAGAAGGCTTGATTTAGATGCAAGGAGAGGGGTGTCCGATCCTGTAACAGGGGCTGTATCTACCGCTCTGAGATTGCATCATGATAGAGATGCTAAGTTGAGAATGAGAGATGGTGATAGTAACCGAGATAATGATGGTGATGGATCAAGTACTCAATTAGTTAGATCCTCTTGCGAATCACCAGAAATGGCAAAGGAAAGGAGGCAGGATCTGTTGAGGAGAAGTCTTCATAATATGGCACAAAGGGAGGAGCTTCGTAGGACGGCCAGTTACAAACATCCAAAGAGAGTTAGTGATAAAGAGCTAGATGATTCTTCCAAAGCAACAACAATCACAAGTGCCAATGTATCCCTAAGATCGATTTCTTATTCAAGACCAAAAACTGGCATGTACTATTCTAGTCAATTTTTGTCTCACAAGTCACGTTCACTTTCAAGTGAGAATATACAAGAGCCTAGTTTTTCATGGAGAGACAGGCATTCTTGGAAAGCTGAAGAGACTTCTTTGTCTTCTGAAGGAAAACGACACAGTCCTAAATCTGACAGAAATTCTGCCTTGGCATCCTCCAAATCTATTGAATCCCCGCTATTGTCCAAGCAATCAACATCCAATTTGGACAAGCCTCAAACTGCATCTACAACAATCAACAACAAACCTCCATCTGGTCTTCCTTCAGACAGCTACAAACAGTCGTCATCATTGGCCTCAGAGGCTGTTGCTGCAAAGACAGAAGACAGCAAAAGAGATAACCCTGAACCTGCTTTAACAACTGCCAGTAATGCCAACTTCAAAAGCCAA
Organism: Berghia stephanieae; assembly: GCF_034508935.2. Taxonomy (NCBI): domain Eukaryota; kingdom Metazoa; phylum Mollusca; class Gastropoda; order Nudibranchia; family Aeolidiidae; genus Berghia; species Berghia stephanieae. Next base: position 124,624,559 of record NC_088361.1, read on the forward strand.
AATATTACAAGTATTAATAGGCCTTCCAGTATGAGGGCTGTCAGAGACAATTCTAACCAACCGTTAAGTATTTCTACAGACAATCTCAATCCAAACTAGTGTTCTCATTTAATTTACTTACTATTTATTAAGTTTTGTGCTGTTTTTATTTTTTCCCTCCTTTTAATCCAATTTTTCTACTTGAAATGATTATGATTTTATCTCGTTTGTTTCCCAATGAGATTTCTTTCTGTTATCGCATATGTTAAGTTAAAAAAAAACCAACAACAACAAAAAATACAAGACAACTTTTAATTTAACCATATCGGGTATTTTGCATCTTCAATATCTTGTATGATATTTATAGAAATTTTAACTCATCGTGCAATATATAAAAATCTCAAATGAAACTTGTATTATAAGCAGTATTTTTTTCTGCGTGCATTTGCTTATATTTACATTTATTGTTACAGTCTTTTGCATTTCTACTTTCATGCATTCTCCCCCCCCCCCCCCCGTTTCTTTTTCATATGATTCAATTTAGGGTTGGGGCCCTATGAATTATTTAAGATTAATTAAAATTTTTTGTTTGACATTGTTTTTCGTATGTAAATGTAACCTTACATTCAATTCAATGATCTAAATATGTTAATAAAATTTGATTTTAGTGAATCAACACTGCGATTGCAATCCCTTTTTATAAATCAAGGTCATAGAGTAAGACATTTATTTACTAGTCCTACTAACATTCTGCCCTGGTGAATAAAGTCAATATTTGGACTTGAAACTGTAGTCATTATTTCATATTTGCCCATATCCTTTTCTAATTTAATTGTTATGTATATGACAATCTACTTTTAGATATAGGGGAGAAGATCGTCTGTTCCCTTGTCAGTTCACTTCTCAGAACTTTGAATAGATAAAATTTCAACAAGATAGTCCAAGAAGTACCCATTTTGATTGATAACAGCAGTTTGTAGATCACAATATGGATTAAAGATCACAAATAGTAAAAACAACCCAGATCCTCAAATTGCCAGAGCTAAACGCTTAATACTTAACACTTTATAATGAATGCCACTCACGCTTTCTCACCCTTCATCATGTTATTAAACCATACAACATTACAATATAACAAAGTAACATCTTTTTAAGATTCAATCAAGACTAAAGAAGATTTTTCTCAATCTCAGTAGACCATGCCAATGCTTTATGTTTATGTCAGGCAGCTGATCAGTAATTCTGAAGAGCTTTTACTTTTACTCCAGCACATACTATCTATGTATATGGTCAAATGTGCTACATTTTGCATTTAATAAAAGTTGTTTTTTTGTTTCTTAAGTATGCTTGTAGGATGAGTGGATGTGTTCCTTTGCTGCCTTTCTTATTTTCATATTCACCTTCAATAAAATAGGTTAACTAAAGTATTCTATCATTTTTGATATTTTTTGACAATTTCAAGCACTTTTAAGAACAATTTTCCATGCTTATTTATGTCTTAGCACTCCGATTTTTATTATTTTCAGAAGTTTTTGGATCACTCTCTGGTGTACTTAATAGCACTAAAACAGATAGTAGAGAAGAAAAAAAGAAAACTCACCCTTCAGATATTGATCGATTAAAATGACCCTCATCTTGTCAATAACTCTCAAACCTAGGACTTCTATGAATTCAAGAAAAATATGAGGGTGAGTCAAAAAGTAATGGAACTTTGCTTATTACTTTAAAACAAATTGAATCAATACCATGCATTATACCTCAAATTACAGCTTGGGATTAGCCGAGCAGAATGCTACTTCTCAACACAGTCTCCGCCTCTCTCAATAGCCACAGTCCATCTTTTTGTAAGGTCATGTATCCCATCCGCATAAAACTGAATTGACTGAACTTTGAGCCAAGTTTTCACTACTGCCTTGGCTTCTTCATCATCTTCAAAGTTATGTCCCGTCATTGCCTCCTTCAGTGGACCAAAAAGATTAAAGTTCGAAAGGACAATGTTGTCCATCAAAATTATGCGATTACCTCCCTTTTCCTGGCACTTGTATGTCGAAAGGCATTTTCATGAAGAAACAATACTCGTTCCATCTCTAAAGCCAGTCTAACATGACAAATTCTTTCTTTCAGTTGCTTTTAGGTCTATTTGTAGCGTTCAGAGTTTACAGTGGCTCCCTGTGGTAGGAAATCAACAGGGATTACACCTCTAATGTCCCAAATCACTGTTGGCATAATTTTCCAGTTGATTTCTCAGCGTTGAAGTTTTTGGTCTTTGGGGAAGAGGGTTGTTGCCATTCCATTGATTGTCTCTTCGACTCAGGTTCAACCCTGCTAAAACATTACCTCTACAAAATGCCTGACTACCAATATTATCAAGAAATTCAATGACAGATCTCTGTCGCTGATGGACATTCTTGGGGGGCAGCCATTTTGAACTGTCATAACTTTGTCAAAATTTGACAGATTAAAAATATTTAGCTTTTGGTTTAAAGAGTACACATGTAAGTTCAATTGAGCCAAACAAGACGTCACATGAAATGAAATGAACTCAGTAGGAGATTTGTCCTGTTACCTCTTGACTCACTCTCTTAGTTACAAGCAATCAGCAACTTACCAAAGTTTATACATGAACTGGAAATTTATATTTATTTACAGACATTTATTAGTTGGCAAATAGTCAAAAAGCAGCTTTAACTATGTTGTACTGAAGCAATACAATAATTATCTTTTAATTATAATAACCAATTCACATATTTTTGTTGTTGATATAATTTGTTTTCTAATGTGGGTGCTGGTCAGATTGTTACATTGTGCTATTTTTATTTGATTTTTATGTTATATCATTGGTGCTGATTTTAAGCGTTAACTAGCTTCCTTACATTGAGTGTGCAATATTATTTTAATTTTGTTTTATAACATTGTTATGTTTTTATATTTTAAAAAAATTTCTCATAGTAACATTCTAAAAATTGAATGACTTTTTCTGATGTTGACATAATATCTTCTCTCATTATAACTACCTACACATTTTATCGGGGGTTTTTTTAGCCTTTGATTTTTGTATGCAAGAATAAAAAAAAAAAAGAAGCTTTTTAAAATAGCTATAAATAGTTTAACACCTAAAGTGTTATCAAAGGCAATAACACACGCACTAGTAAAATATAATGACATAGAACTGTATTTTGTTTGAGGAAAAGTAACTTATTTTCTTCTTCCATTCATATTTTTTTGGGATGGGGGGGGGGGGGGGTACACCACATAGATTGCTTGCACTGGAAAGCGCCGCTAAGTATTGAAGTATTGTAAAATAAATAGATATCGATGATGAATGTCCCATTACTCTACAACATTACTTGCATCAAATATCATTTGTTGCTTTATGCTCTTGTTTTGGAATGAGATATCAAACAAAAGAAAAAAGGAAGAAGAAGAAGAGCTGTTTACGATTGTTGCATTTTGCCTGATCCATGTTTTTACAGTTTTGAATTTATAATTTGTATTTATAATTTTTATGCCTTGACTACATATTGTGCTTAAGAAAGCATGACCACTAATCACATGTCCTTCTGGAGGCTAAGATAGGGTCTTATATCCCCCTAAACTACTGTCTCTTTCTATGTCTCTGTTCTTACCATGATTTTTTATTTTATGGAACCTACTGTTAAATATTCCCTTACGTCTCTCATTTATTCTTACATGCCAATGTTGGGCGGGGTCCTTTACCTCCCATGGTGGACAGGAGCTCACTTGATTTGTCTTCTATCCCCTTATATCTGTTTTACAAGTTGCTTTTTGTCTTTGTCTTGGAATGGGATTGCTTGGTTTTGTCCTGGCCCTTACCAGAGTCCTTAGCTCAGAGGGAAACAGTCAAGTGCTTCGTATTAGTTTTGGGAGAATTTTTTTTCCCTTTAAATCGTCTCTCTGTTATGTATTGTTGGTTATCTTTTCTGTTTTGGATATATTCTGTAAACACTGAGTGTATTCCTCAATGGGGGATTCTGTGATGGAGTCTAGCTGATATTTTTAGGTGATCTCAAACTAAGTACACTGATAGCGTGTTCATGGAATCTACAATTGTTCCCTATTTGAACCATTCCCCTTTGTCTTACTTTTTCTCGTGTCCTTTTACTCGCAATTCTAGATATTTTCCCTATCCCATTTTCTTCCTTTTCACTGGTGCTGAAATGACCTAAATGTGTAAACAAAAAACAAACATTTGATGCCAATGATGCATTTAGTACAGAAACTCAAGATTTCAATGCATCTGAATCTAAATGTACTCTGTGGTGTGTGCCATATGTCTTTTTTTGAGGAGCTGAAATCCAGACTGGACTTTAACCCTCTCCTTACCAGCCATATTCAGGATTCTCCCCAAAACTGCACATCTAAATAACACATAAATATATTTTTTATCACTCAAACACAAGTACGTTCTTTCCATACATAATTTCTTTAGCACAACATGCTCTGCAACACTGTTCATTTTCTTAAAATTTTATGATGTACAAAATTAGTTTGAATAAGACTAAGGTTGGTTGTATCATAACGAATGTGACGATTTTCCTATGCGTGGTAAGGAGAGGGTTAAGTGATGTATCGATGTTTCAAATTTTTTTGTTATTGGCTGAAGGAGGGTGTTGAGTCCGAATAGTTACATGTTTGGTAATTTTTTTCCTATAGAAAGAATTAAGTAATTTTGGAATGTTATGTCATTGCCCTACTAAATTTCTATTTCATGCATGGGAACTCTTTTTTACTTTAGTGGTAAATTTCCAGTGCATAACTTTACCGTAATATAGGAAATTAGTTGTAATATTAGTTGATGATAAAGTTGGAATAATTCGTCAGTGAAGCTAATTGACCGAAAGGTTAAGGTTGAATCTCATTAAAGACAAAATTAAGATGGATTTGATATAATGATTGTTGTAATAACTACTGCTGTTAAGTGAAAAAGACCATTTTATAAAATGTTTTTCGCTGTTAAATGAATCAAGTTAATTTGAATTAAATTCTTATCAAATGTAGGGATTTATATTTTTGAATATAATAAATTGCTGTCAATTGATTGTTGTATCCAAGTGATTTATAAATAATATACTAATTTTTCTATTAAAAAATATCCGATACAAGTCTTGCTATTTTACTTTATTGTCTTTTAAATTATTTTTTTAAAAATTTAAAGTTAGATTTATGTATTTGAAGATATTTGATTTATTTACATGTTCAGGATGAAAGGGGGTGGGGGGGGGGGGGGGGAGGGAGTCATCGATTATGAATAGTGTAGATTACAGCTTTATAATCTATATTCATGATATCGTGTGTGTCCCTGCCTCACTCTGGTATAGTGTTTGGATGAAACGGATGCCAACATTTGTATTTAATGTTAATTAGGACCATCTGAAATAAGACACATCAGCATTTGTTTTTTTTTTTGTTTGTTTTGTTTTGTTATTTCGTTGGGGTTTTTTTTGTTTTGTTTTTTGTTTTGTATGGCTTTGTTGTTTGTGTTTGTTTCCCTTTATTTATCTATTTATTTTTTTATTTATTTATTTATTTATTTGTATCGTTTAAAAGCTAATAGTTATTCCTGCATACCACTTCTCGAACAACATCCATTG
>NC_088361.1:124635149-124640149 GCF_034508935.2 Berghia stephanieae
TACTCTTTACTTCTCGAAGGGATGCCTTAGGAAACGCTGTTTAACTCTAACCGTTTACTATATGTGATAAAATACTTCAGTACCTCTTAAATCCATATACAACGTATTCTAAAAATTGCCCGTTCTTTTCGTAACCAATATGTTTGTTTACAATTTAAGATTATTTATATACTGGCATAATACTTTTCTTTTGTGTTATTTAATAATAGTAATGATTTGATAATAATTTGTCTTGCGCATTTTTATTATAATACTCATCAATAAAATTTAATGATCTAAAACAATAGCGTTTTACGTTTAATGTATTATATACATGCATTAGATATTGTAGTAAAATATATTTTTTTTTCCTTTTTGGCAAATATCCAGGTAAGGCGATTATTATTTTCTCCGATTAAATATAGAGGTACATTTCTTCTATCTGGGTGGTTCCTTGGCCTCCCATGGTGGGCAGGATGTCACGCTGTGTCTTCTATATTCCTTACATCTGTTTTTCAACAGGCTTTGTCTTTGACTTGGAATGTGATTACTTGGTTTTGTCCTGGCTGGGAGGGGAACAGTCAAATGTATAGTTTTGGGAGATTTTTTTTTTTTGTCTTGTACATCATCTCTCTGTTTTGCATTGTATTATTTTTTGTTTTACATATTAAAAAAATAAAGTTGTAACACATTTGAGTATATTCCTCTTAGTGGGGACCTGTGCTTGTGTTAGGATGAGATATTTAGGTGATCTCAAACTAAGTACACCGATAGTGTGCTCTTGGAATCTGGAATCTACATCTATTCCCTATTTGAACCAATTCTCCTTTGTCCTCTTTTCTTGGGTGTTTTAATTGTAATTCTAGAACTTTTTACTATCCCATTTTCTGGGTGGGGTTCCTGGCCTCCCATAGTGGGCAGGGAGGTACTTACTGTATCTTCTACTATCTATCTGTTTTCCAACATGCTTTCTGTCTTTGTCTTGGGATGAGATTACTTAGTTTTGTCCTGGCCCTGGCTGGATACCCTAGCTGGAAGGGAAACAGTCAATTGTTTAGTTAGAGTTTTGGAAGATTATTTTTTTCCGTGTAAATCATCTCTCTGTTATGCACTGTATTGTTTTGTTTACATATTATATATTATGATTTGTAAACATTTGAGTGTATCCCTCTTAGTGGGGATCTTGTGCTTGTGTCTGGATGAGACTTTTAGGTGATCTCAAACTAAGTACTTTGATAGTGTGCTCTTGGAATCTACATCTATTTCCTATTTGAACAAAATTCCCCTTTGTTTTACCTTTCCTTGGGTTCTTTAATTGTAATTCTAGAACTTTTTCCTATCCCATTTTCTTCCTTTTTACTGGCGCTGATATAACCTTAAATGTTTTGCAAGCGCCGTAAAACCCTAAAAAACAAAAACAAAAAAAAAACAAAAAAAAAAAACAACTATCCCATTTTCTTCCTTTAAACAGCGCTGATATGACCTTAATGTGTAGCAAGTGCCGTAGAACCCTTAAAAACAGACAAACATTCCTTCTATCATCTAGTTCTTTTTATCCAAGTGTGTCGTCTTACTTTTCCTGGCGTGTGGCAAGTACCGTTAAACCTTTTTTTTTTAAACCCATAAAACAAACAGGCTGAATACAAATGATGAATTCGTTTGTGTTATTCGCTTTCAACAGTTTTTTTTTTCATAGAATAATTCGATAGTTAGTTCCGAGCAGGACGCTGGCTTGTCTTTTTAAAAAAAGATAATATCAATCGTTGCTGAGCAATGATCGCAAAATTCGTTACGTCCATTGGCAACACAAAAAATCTTCGAATTTTGATGTGCAGAAGTATCAGCCTATACTGCCGTACTTTGAAAAAGCATGTATGTATTTAAAATTTTGGACAGGAAGTTCGTCCTTCAAATATCGATCGATTAAAAAGATCATCCTGGGTGGGGTTTTGGGAGATGATATTTTTTGTCTTGTTAATCATCTCTCTTGGATGCACTGCATTATTTTTTGTTTACATAATGTATGATTTGTAAATATTTCAGTGCTTTCCTCTTAGTGGGGACATGTGCTTGTGTCAGAATGAGACATTTAGGTGATCTCAAACTAAGTGCCTCCCATAGTGGGCAGGGAGATACATGCTGTGTCTTCTATCCCCCCATACCCGTTTTCCAATTGTTTCCCGTCATTGTCTTGGAATGAGATTACTTAGTTGTGTCCTGATCCTTGACTGGGAGGGAAACAGTCGAATGGATAGTCATAGTTTTTGGATATGAAATTTTTTCCCTTGTAAATCATCATCTCTGTTATGCATTGTATTATGTTTAGTTTACATATTATATTATATAATTGGTAAACATTTGAGTGTATTCCTCTTAGTTGGGACCTGTGCTCGTGTCTGGATGAGACTTTTAGGTGATCTCAAACTAAGTACTTTGACGGTGTGCTCTTGGAATCTACATCTGTTCCCTATTTGAACCAATTCCCCTTTGTCTTACCTTTTCTTTTGTGCTTTAATTGTAATTCTAGAACTTTTTACTATCCCATTTTCTTCCTTTTTACTGGCGCTGATAAGACCTTTATGTGTTGCAAGCGCAGTAAAACCCTTAAAAACAACAAACAAAACTGAGTGCACTGATGGTGGTATGTTCTTGGAATCTACATCTGTTCCCAATTTGAACCAATTCCCATTTGTCTTACTTTTTCTTGTGTGCTTTAGTTGTAATTCTAGAACTTTTTACAATCCCATTTTCTTCTTTTTTACTGCCGCTGATGACCTTAATGTGCTGCAAGCGTTGTAAAACCCTTTTAAAAAACAAAAAGACCGTCATCTTGTCAAAAAACTATAAAATCTCGGACTTCCATAGAGTTTTAGTTTATAGATAAAGGTCATTTTAGCGATCGATATTTGAAGGACACATTTTCCGACCAAAATTTTAAATATGTGTTTTCTTCAGGGTACGGTAGTCTAAGTCGTAAGTAGTAAGGGATACGAGTATAAGTAAGTATAACGGAGGGTGCTTAACAGTCATATCATGCTCCATGAAATGGGTATGTATTTAGTTCATTAACCAGTTAACTGCCATCCTCTGGAGACATGTATTTAAAAATTTGTCCCGAATACTCGTCCTTCAAATATCAATCGATTAAAATGACCCCCGTCTTGGCAAAAACTCTCAAAACCTGGGACATTGCGAGTCTTGGGAGTTGATTTTTTCCACCTTGTAAATCATCACTCTGTTAGTTTTGTTTTCTGTTTTTGATAAAATATTATGTAAACATTTGAGTGTAATCCTCTCAGTGTGATAATGTGCTCGTGTCTGGATGAAACTTTTAGGTGAGCGCAAACTAAGTACAATTCTGTCTTTTTTTATTTTGTCCATGAATTTGTTACTTAATTTATTGTCAATGAAATCGGGTGCTCCAAAACCTGTTAAAATCTCTAAAACCTAAAAGTCAAAGGCAGAGTTGAACTACCAAAACTGTTCAGTTTTTCTACGCTTAAAGAGCCCCAGAAATAAGAAGATACAGTGGACATTTGTTCAAGCAGAGGACGGACAGGAGGAACCCCCCCCCCCCCCCCCCCCCCCCCCCCCCATCACACAGCCAACGCAGTACCCACTTTATTTGCTCAAAGCGCTTTGCATGAGTGTCCCAAACTAGTAGCAATGCTTAACATGTAGAACATATTATAAGACGCTATAACAAAAAATATTTTTCGACAGACACATGCTGTTTCTGGCCAGGTATTCATTTTACACATAAGTGCGATGAGAGAATGTGAGCAAAGAGCCTTTTTCTAGGACTCAACTTTGCGATGTCCAGAGCAGGACTCGAACCAGGGACAAAACTGCTAGAGAATAAGGAGTTATGTTTAGTTCCAGGATTTCTTTAGAATCCGCCCATTCACAAAAGAAATTAATTGTGAGTTCACATTTAAGCTCCTGTTTATTTACTAAGACGTATGGTGCGGCGTGTACGGGTTTGTCTCTTTTTATCAACAGATAAGACGATGGGTGAGACATAAAATAAACAACCAGTTTGAAATTTAGATATTATAATATTTGTTATTTAATTTTATTCATCTCAGATTCGTCCTAATTATATTGTACATTTTTCATTGTTGGGTCTACTGATAAAGGAGGAACCCGAAACGTCCATTCGTCTTTGTAAATAAAGTAAACAGTAGCTTTTCTTTAAAACCATCAATCCCGTTTCTGGTTTAACAATCTCTATAAGTTCAATATAAATTAAGACAATAATTAAACATGTGGCTTTATTTACAAAGATAAATTAAAAACGTCCTCATTCATCTATCAACGATTATCTATGTGGACTGATAAATATATGTTTCATATTGGTATACCGAGAAGCTGATAATAGTAGTTTCCCACTCACCCACTGTGTCGTGGGAATGAAATTCTTGGACGCAGCTTATAATATCTGTGTATATCTAATTATAGAGGAGGGGGGGGGGGGGAGGGGAGGGTGCATTCACAGTAGACATTGCTGAACGCCGCCACATTTTGGCCAAAATCTTCCCCTTCAAATATTGATGAACTAAAATGACCCTTGTCTTGACAAATTTTCTTTAACATAAGACTTCAAAGACACCTCGGGTTTAATCATTTTTGACAAGTTTAGCGCCATCGATATTTTAAAAGTATATGGCCAAAATGAAAAAAAAAAAAAAACCCGGGGCATATAACTGGACTTGTGCCGTTAATTGTTAGAACATGGACTTCGATTCTGAGAATAATCTTAATAAAAGACAAGAATTCAAAGCTACTTCTCACTTACTGTGTCTTCGATCGTAGCCATCGTTAAGTTATAGCCTGACACTGAAACCCAAAAAGACTGGCATTTTGACGTCATTAATTGTTTTTTGCACCGCCTAGTGAGTTGTCGTAATCGTTAGTAGTGCTCATGGAAACAAGTGGTCCCATTGGTTGAACTATAAATACAACTCACGATTTGGTTTCTTTTGTGGCCAAAGACTGCCATTTTTACGTCATTATTTGGT
>NC_088361.1:124647649-124680149 GCF_034508935.2 Berghia stephanieae
TTCGAATATCTTCTTCTACAGTAATTCGGCAAAAACAAAATTATTTTAAGGAACAGTGTGAAAACTGCAACCAGACTCCAAGAGTATAAATCATTTCAAAAATGCAATCGACATAACTTAAAATATGAATTTGATGATTAGTTTTTTTTATTGATATATTTATTCTCGCTCGCGAAGTTCCAGGTTTCAAAGTTTTTGTCAATTTAAAAATAATTTAAATCGATGGATATTTGAAGGACGAGTTTTCTGGCCAAATTTTTAAATACGTCTTTTTCCAGAGTATAGCAGTTAACTGGTTAATCTATGTCAAAATGCGAGACTTACACTTACATGTTTGCTGTGCTCACAGCTTTAAAGATGTCTTCATTATCACGTGATAGTTGTGAGAATCCTATTCTATACGTTGATCGGCCTTTGCTCACTTCATATTTGAATGGGATGTAGATGTTTGCAAGCAGCATGAGAAAAAGCACAACTGCACTTATGGCTTTAGGTCTGTGAAGAACGGTCCAGTCTTTCGACCTAAAATAGAAGAGAAAAGTCTGTGTCAGCCTAAAATATGAAATGGCACTAATTTAGAAAACTGTTTAAAAAACTCACTTCTCTGTGACTTCATAATTGTGACCCGGCAACTCAAAATGGTATTATGTCGGAGTGAAACAGATGTAGAAAAGTAAACTTTAATTTCAAACAATCAGGGCAGAACAAGAATAATCTCTTTTAGATTATTGCAATTTAAGAAACTGTTTTTCGTTCTTCTCATTCAGAGCCATTAGGCTCGTGGAGCCTAAGTTCATCGCGCTTTCCATAGCGTGAAACGGACTGTAGCAATTGCTTGCTACCTTTTGGAAAGGACTCGAGTCTATCGCAAAAATACTTTCCGCCAGATCTAAAAGACCCAGCTACCCAATCGCTCACCCAGACAGAATACCAATTTAAAACGGCGGGTCACATTTTAGTCAAATTGACTGTAATGCCTCTGTTGTGTTTCATTAAATCTGTTTTGCAATCTTTCTAGTGTTAGCGATCTTGTGCCATGGTTCATAATTTAGTGGTACCGGTTGTTAACAACGCCACTACAGCATCATCTCATTCGTCTATAGTGTTTCATTCATCCTGTTTTGCTGATAAAAGGGAAACCCGAAAAATCCATTTTATCTGTTTTCGTATAGTCCATCCAATTTCACATTGTTACAAATTAGGGATCAGGCACTGGCATAAGATAAACTTCTGAAAAATTGTGTATGAAATCTGGTTTTACCAATATGCTTCAAAGATGCAATGTCAGTCAGAGCAATGGAAAACCCGTGAAGAATCAGCCCCCAAAAAAGGCACAGAGAAGCCACTATGTGACAAAGATCATGCTCGTCAGTTTTTGGGGACATGAAGGGTATCTTACCACTATCTTCAACGAACAAAACACAATGTACGGAGAATACGACTCACAACTTTCGATACGGTTCAAAACCCAGAGAAGCTTTTGCAGGACAACGTCTCACCACGCCACAGTGTCAACTACAGATACAGTATATTGTATGTTTGAAATCCTAACTCATTTTTCTTACTCATTTGATTTGGTCCCTTCAGAATTTTATGTTCCTTACATTGAAGAAAGACCATAAAGGCAAGTATTTTTAAGATGAAAAAAAACACAAAAACGTTAAGATGTTTTAAAAGACTGGTTTAAGGCAAAACCCAGCACTTTTCAAGGTCATGGGAAGATAAGAAAATCCAACAAGTTTAAATGGTGACCATGAAGATAAATAACAGTAAGTGTGCAACATTTCACGATACTCCAAACATTCCCTGGTAATCAGAGCAACAATTAATATTTGATCAACCCTCGTATATATTATATATTGCAACAATAGAAGAAAAAGAAAATTACTTCTAACAAAAGTTATCGAAACTATTGTCACTTTCCAAGACATTTTTTCTTTCCATAACTGCAGTAGAATTCGGACTATTATTTATAAATTATAATATTACTTTTAAAATCTCACTAATGTCTATGTTGTCATGAAGACAAAATGTACGCGCTTAGTCCATATGTGCCCGGGAAATTAGACGTGATTCATTATTCTCTTTAAAATAAACCATAGGATTCTTTATTTGTTACCCAGAGGTGCTTTATTTTCACGCGGGGTCTCTTACTATTATAAAATTTCGACATTTTAAATTTTATTAAAAGGAACATTTTCCATATGCAATATTTTAGGTCATTTTTATTTTCAAAAGAATCCAATTTTACCCCTTCAAACATGGGTAGGCAATTGGTAAATTTAAAAAAGTCCCTATGGGATAGGTCAGTTGATTCATTTTACCAAGGTGTCAGATTGTTAAATTGACATCTTTGTATATACTTTGTTTATTGCAACCGTGTCATAGTCATTATAAGTTATAATGTAACTGGAGATAAATGTTGATATTATCGTGTGGCTCTATCCCCTCATCAGGGTTGTATAAAGAGCGCCGTTGTCTATTTTACATTTATATTGTTTTGTAACCCCAGTAGAAGTATCCAGTATTATTAATAAAAAACCTGGCATGTTATGAGTTGTGATTCCTTAATTGTGTATCTAATGGTGTTTACGGTTCGATCTTTTGACATATTATTGCTAAACATGTACAACGGCATGGCCCTTAATGTTCATTCCCACACCTTACTAAATGAAATCATTAGAATTGGCTATTTGTGAATTATCGTAAACCATAATGTTCTCTTCAGTTAGAACAATACTCAACCTCAGCCATGTCAAAGAAAATGGAAATTTTATGTTCCTTCCCAAAATACCATTCCGCTGTGGGACAATCAATCACGCGTGACCGCTAATTCCATTCCCAATGTTCATTATTAAGCATGTTGGCTGAAATACATTGTTAATTGCGAGAAAGAGCCAATTTAATTACCAATGATCAGTCAAAGAATTATAGTGGTACTTTTTGAAAACTTTAATGCTGAGCGGCTTATAAACAATTTTTTAAAAATTGATAATGACAGGAAACCACTATGTTTTAGAACTGTACTGGAAGAGTAATATTATGTGATATGTTATCGTCTCGAACGGGATTATGTCGGGCCAAACTAGGTCCAAAGACATTTTAAAAAGAATAAATGTCTCTACTACAATAATGAGGAATTTTTGTTGATTAAAAAAATCTAAGACAATGTTCCTTGTCTATAAAGAAATATAAAATCAACGCAAATTTTACAAATTTGACCCTAAAATCAATTTTTAGCACAGAATCGGTTTGAACCGATGGATAATGTATGATGTTAAAAAGGAGATGAATCCGCTATCTTCAAAGCTTGTTTATTGATTTTGTATTATTAGTATATTGTATTAGTAGTATAGTAGTAGTAGTACTAATGGTAGTAATAGTAGTAGTAGTAGTAGTAGTAGTAGTAGTAGTAGTAGTAGTAGTAGTAGTAGTAGTAGTAGTATAGTAGTAGTAGTAGTAGTAGTAGTAGTAGTAGTAGTAGTAGTAGTAGTAGTAGTAGTAGTAGTAGTAATCGAAGAAGAAAGAAGAAGAGAAGAAGAAGAAAAGAAGAAGAAGAAGAGAAGAGAGAAGAAGAAGAAGAAGAAGAAGAAGAAGAAGAAGAAGAAGAAGAAGAAGAAGAAGAAGAAGAAGAAGAAGAAGAAGAAGAAGAAGAAGAGAAGAAGAAGAAGAAGAAGAAGAAGAAGAAGAAGAAGAAGAAGAAGAGAAGAAGAAGAAGAAGAAGAAGAAGAAGAAGAAGAAGAAGAAGAAGAAGAAGAAGAAGAAGAAGAAGAAGAAGAAGAAGAAGAAGAAGAAGAAGAAGAAGAAGAAGAAGAAGAAGAAGAAGAAGAAGAAGAAGAAGAAGAAGAAGAAGAAGAAGAAGAAGAAGAGAAGAAGAAGAAGAAGAAGAAGAAGAAGAAGAAGAAAGAAGAAGAAGAAGAAGAAGAAGAAGAAGAAGAAGAAGAAGAAGAAGAAGAAGAAGAAGAAGAAGAAGAAGAAGAAGAAGAAGAAGAAGAAGAAGAAGAAGAAGAAGAAGAAGAAGAAGAAGAAGAAGAAGAAGAAGAAGAAGAAGAAGAAGAAGAAGAAGAAGAAGAAGAAGAAGAAGAGAAGAAGAAGAAGAAGAAGAAGAAGAAGAAGAAGAAGAAGAAGAAGAAGAAGAAGAAGAAGAAGAAGAAGAAGAAGAAGAAGAAGAAGAAGAAGAAGAAGAAGAAGAAGAAGAAGAAGAAGAAGAAGAAGAAGAAGAAGAAGCTTTGAATCGTAAAAAGGAACTTATTTTTCTGCGATTCCTATCACAAGTAATCGTTCCATTTACCTCATTGGGAATGCAACGACTAGAAATCGTTGTACCGATACCAAACAGTTGAATATGTAGACAGAACGCCGACAGGCAATTCCAACAAACGTGGATGAATACAACCGAAATATGGTGTACACTTCAGAATCAAAACAACTGTCAGCCAACTTGCAAATCTGTGGATTGAATAGAGTGCAGAAGTGAGAAAAAGCCTCCAACCTTGCCAGGTTTGTGCAGCCATTTATCTATTCTTCTTTTTCTTCTTTATTATAATCTTCAACAAAATAAAGATTATGACCTATCTATGCATAATTATTTTATTCTTTTTTTTGTTGGAAAATTTTCTTACAAAATGTTAACTTTTTAGAACATGCGTTTTATGAAAGAATCGAAAGCCGTTGAGGGTGTAAGTTCTTCCAGTTGGGAGGTCGCTCCATTCATTTCTTGTTCTCGGGTAGAAAGAAAATTTTCTTTCGTTTTTGGTGCAGAAGATAGGGATTAAGATGTTTTCGTCCTCTGTATCGATTTTTTGAAGTCCGGGTTTGAACTTTCTAGGGAGTTACGTTTTATCTTATCACCATAAGTTTTATTTTATATAGCATCGATAATCTGGATCTTTTTCTACTTGACCCAAGAGACTCCCAATTTAGCTCATTAACTCACTCAACCCTAACACCGACTATATTCGTAGTTTACCCGGTTTACTTTTCCCCCATGCCTATTTTTCTGAGACATATTATAGGCGTCGTATCATATGTTTTTAGTTTTTACATGTTAATGGCAGTTGAATAAAACTATCTTTGTATATGCTCATTTTTAATACACTTTTCCCATTTTGAAATGTAGCACAAATCTATAGGATTGAGTGAGTTACGAATGTCACTTAGGCTTGAGATGAAGTCATACCGGCCTGTTGCAAATCTGGCAGCTCTCCTATGCACCATAACTACCACATCAAAGTGTGAGGTTCCCAGATAATAATGGCTTATTCATAAAGTGTGTTAACTCATTTTCATCGTATTTTAAATCTTGCATTTGAAAAATCATACAATTGCACTCGAATAAATAAGAAGTAGTAGATTAATAACAGTGTTGGTAAAAGCAACGTTCAACTGACCCAATATAATTCTTGGAATTTATAACTTTCGATTGATCTTTATCACAGCGGAATATGGTAGTCAGGTAGAATAGTCTGATACAGACCAAAGAGTGTATCTGTTTGTGTTTTTTATTTACATTTTTATAAAAGATAATGAGTCACTTAATTTTATGACATTCAACACACTAAATGATGGACACGTGTTAGTTGGGGTCAACCCAGCATCACATTAATAAAGTTGAGCTTTTATAAGCGCAATATCCACTAAACGTGCTCAAAGCGCTTTACAAAGGGTCCCAGACTAACAGCAACGCTTTACATAAAGAACGAGACATGAAGCCTGTTAGGCAATAATACAACTTTTTTTCCGACAGAGACAACGCTGTTAACGGCTAGGTACTCATTTTACAAGGTGAGAGAATGTGAGTAAGAAGTCTTTTCCAAGGACTCAACTATGCGCCGAGCGAGGTTGGAACCCAAGACCTTCCGATCCGAAAGCGAGTGGCATACCACAAGACCACATAGCCGCACAAAACATTGGATTGGTATTTTCCGTCCGACTCGAATCCCAGTAGAGACGCTGGCGTTATTTCTTGTGTCCTTTAGTTTTAATGGATGTGTCCCGCATAGGCCTTTAGCATACGCATATTTACTACTGAAGGTAAAACCTTCACATACCTGATAAATTGACAGCAAAGAGACGTTGTAAGCTTCCGCCAGGTTGAGCGTTACCAAGAGACCCGTAGAAGAATTCCACATTCCTCGTTTCATGAACACCAGTGCACTCACCACTAAGAAAAACACTGATATTGGTTGGCCTGGAATAGGAATATATTATCATACAATAAAAAGCGAGTACATTGGGACGCTAATTTAAACGATATTAATCCTATATTGTTTCCATTTGAACTTTAACAATTCTCTTATTTATAGCACTGTTTCTTTAAAGATATAACATTGATCTCTTTCTTTGAACTCCTCTCATTGAATCCTATTTATTATGAATATGGTGTGTAAATGTCTAGAGGTCTACTTCTTTTCTGAAGTTGGAATGCTGAAAGAGGAAATACGACGTCGTTTTATACATACAGTTATATAAAATTGCCAAAGTTTTGACCACGTTGACCATAAAACACTTTTTACGTACTCCCATGTAACATTTACAAGGAGACAAATACAAAATTAATTGTTAACACACATTGTTCTACAACCTTTCGGTGTTTTTAAAATTATAGGGACAGTTAATACATCGGCCATTAATATCACTTCAATAATGCCATTGGCAGGGAGCTACATAACTTAAAACCTGTATTTGATGAATAAGTTTATAATTGTTATGTATTTGATTGTTCGTTATGTGATATATGATCATAGTTATGATTATATCAGAGAATATTTGACCTGAACCTTTTTGTTTGTTTTCACAGCTTGTCAAAACGCCTTTGACCTAAGCCATCCGTACTATAATATGAAACCATCATCCAACCAATCAATTGTCGGAAGGCATTTCTTTATCAATTTTATTGGTAGCCGAATATTTTGGAAGTAATGGATATATTTTAAAATATTCAAAATCGAAGGAAAGTCTTATGATATGTCTTAGGTTTAGTTTAAATTGAATTTAATTCAAATATATTTATTTACTGCCGGCATATGTGTACACATCCTTTAACAACACATATAGAGAAAAAAATAGATCTTAATAAAACTTTGAAGACAATTTATCAAAATATATCCTATAAAATTCAATAAACATAATATCACAGGTTTAAAACAGAGTGCTTTTGTCCAAAATAGAGAGATATAGTAATACGGTCCGTATAACGTATGAGTTATACATCAAATGACGATAATCACATCATGAATAATTTTGATATGTAGCGTTGGAAATAAGTACGATCTACAAGCAAGTGCCAAGCTGATGGAATCTTCTTGGGGACATATAATTCACATGACATGTCTTGGCGTCAAGTGTATCACAGCTCGGTCATTGCAGAATTAAAATACACCTGAGTCACTGACATGTTTACTTTCAATATAAAAATACACGATGATAATATATTGTTTTGATATTTTCTATTGGATGCAATGAATTCAAATATGTAATATTTAATCGATCGTATTTTAAATACTAGCTTTTTCTAATTCGAGTAAGTTAATGTCAATTAAAAGTCAGCTTTTGTCAACTTGCTGCTGTCCCTCAGGGGGGAAATCAATGTTGTTAAGTGTATGGATCATAATCAGTATAGACTATAAGTGCTATATAACATAAATAATTAATACTTTTCTTTTTTTTAACTCGTCTGAATTCGATTCAACACTCGGTGATCATTCCGCCATTAATGCCATAATTCATTTTCTTGTTGATGTAGTATTAAGGCGTCAGTGGCCGATTGATTACGATGCCTTGATCACTGTAAGATTGTCGTGACATCAGGTTGGGGGGGGGGTGTCCCTTCAAATTGTGAGCCGGGGATTGCTTTTAACTCATCCCATTATGGGCCAGTGAGGTCAACTCTTGCAAGGTTTTCTTTCTGCCTGTCTATTGCCCGTAACCAAGTTGCTTTCAAATCTATCCTTGTCTTGGAATCTTTGATTTATCGTTGATCCTAGATACTCCGTTGTCCATATGAATCAATCAAACAAATGCTCTATTTTTGAAGAGGCGATAGAGCATAATGGTGTTTCTTAGAAGTGTGTAACCAGACCCTCGTAGGACAAGATATAAATTATGCGTAACAGGGGAATGAACGAAGAACACCATCTTCTTTGACGATAAGAGCATATTTGGGTTTGAAACATAAAGCATCATAGCTTTAGTATCAGACGTCCAGTTAAACATTGTGAGTATCCAATCCCACATCTAGGGAGTTTGGAATCAGAAGGAAAGCACATAGTACATCGCGACTATCCTTGTTCCCTATTTAGATGTCACCGAATGTGTCCCACCAAGTCAATCCAGCTTCGTAGTATTTTTGAACTCCTGCATTTGGAGTTTCGGACGAGTTCCCAATACCGATGAGCTACCTTGAGAAATTTATATTTATTGTACGTAACGTGCACTTATTTGCAGGTCTGATAACCAAATACATTATGGGCTCATTGTAGTAATGGAAATCTGAACAAATGACGAAAAATATTGTCCATTACAACAATGTTATACTAGGCACATAACGAGGTTCGGATGTCAGACCCACGTCTATTATACCCCATTGAGAAGGATGAATAACGTTTTAAAAACAACTTAACTCTCAAATTTCGTACTTGGATTGTGTTCACATTAAACTAAACGTTTGAAATTTGTTTCACATTGACATAATGACAAGTTGAAGCGGGGGTCACAAAAAACCCCCCCAAAAAAACAAAACATCACGACCTTACAACAGGGCCCGTTTTCATAACGCGGACTAGCGCTTAGTCTCTGACTTTATGAAAAAAAATCGGATTTCATGTGAGCTGACAGTCCCAGACTAAAATCACGACACCTTCGGACTAAGTTTGGCCAAGTTTTAGTCAATTGCTGAGGCCAGACTTCAATCTGTGTCTGAGACTAGTTACTAGGATACATCATGGCGTCGACAAGATAACAGCTATTTATAGATTGAGAGAGCTTCAATTCAGAAGGAAAGAACGTCGTTTGCGAATGACAGAGGCAAAAAGTGTCCAGTTGTTATTGAAACTGGCTTAAAAAAACTATAATATAACTGCAGATTGTCGAAATTACATATTTTTGTGAGTAAAAACTATTTAAAAAATTGAATCTAATCGGCTCGCAAGTTGTGAGTAAAGAGAGACTCGAAATCGCAGTGTTTGCGTCAAAGAGCAACTCAATAACATTATTAGAAAGGATAGTAGAGACAAAAGTCATTCTGCTCTCATTGTAACTGACTGAAATAATGTGATCCATCAGAACAAACTTTCTGTTTTGTTTGTTTTTGTTTTGGTTCAATTCATTTGAGTTTCAATGAAACTTTCATTGTCCTAAATATAGAATTGACAATCGACCATGGACATCATTGTAGTCTACTGGCCTAGTATAAGACTTTCTTGTCAGCAAGTGACTAAAATCTGTTCTTATGAACGGTTTTTAGTCTCCGACCCCGGCTTTAGCATAAAACTGGGTGTAGAGGGACGTTGATTAAATCTTTATTCAGTGCTTGTGAGATATCAGTCTTCATTTTTTTTCCAAAGTACATCGGTTTCGATTTCGTTTCCTTTCGTTTCTTATTTCTACTTTAATTTTACTTATTTTACTAGTCATATGATGGATCAAGTCATGTGACTAACACACCTGCTTCCGTTTGATTTGTCACCAGACCTTTAAATTGATTTTTTAAAATCCCAACTCAAGCAAACAAAATCAAAAACAAACAAAACGGAAAGTGTGTTTCAGATGAAAGATACTTTTAAAACATTATTTCAGTCAGTCTCAATACCAGTAGAATAACTCTCTATTATACTTTATAATCGTTTTTTTTTTCTTCAAACCTGCTTCGAGTTTCGGGTGGAATTCACACTCAAAACTCCAGAGTCCGATCAGAGTAGTTTTGTATATGGAGTATCTACTCACAATTATTTATAATTTTGACTTTCTATGATTTTCTCATAGTTTATTTTTTAAACCACTGCCAATATTAACGGAACAATTTTTGCGGCTTTCCTTCATAATCGACGTATTTCCCTTCCATATCGAAGCTATCTCAATCTCACAACAATGGCTGCCATTTTGTCGACAATGAAGGAATTCCAGTAACTAGTCTGAGACTGAAGGATGTGGTCCTAATCAAAACAAGTAACCAAGACTTTGACCAAAGGGGGCGTGATTTTAATCTGTGAATGTCCTGGTATATTCAAATAAGAAGCAATTTTCACAAGTCCTTTACCACAGTCACTAAGTGCTACTCTTTCTACATAAGAACGCGCCCAGTAGTAAACCAATAAGTTTGTGGTGATGGTCAAAAGGCAAAATAAAGGTTTGAACTTGGAAACTCGAATGTCTTGAAATCACTTCTTTGTGACTTCAATCCAGTAATTTTACGCACAAAATGTTTTGTGGTCGATTTTAATCTAGATAACTATTCATATAGTATCATTTCTTTGGCGCGAGGTAGCGTATTAGAGGACCTCCTATTTTGCAAAGTGAACTGGGTTTTGACCACTTTTGAATGGATATAATATTTTCACTGCTAGTATGTTGACTCCTCGGGAAATTGTAAATGAATCGCTTATGAAATGGGAAAAATACGGACGACTTGGAGATACATTTGTTACAAAGCCCTGCTATGAGATTAATTCCTAACGACTGTTTCAGACATGGAACTCATTGACGTATCCAATAACAATACATACTTTTATTCCTCGTGATGAGCATGAAAAAATGCGTTACGTTAACACAGTCACGTCACTGATTTTTAGATGAAGTGTCCGATACTGCGTAAACATCACGCATTGTCGTGGCGGTACTCTACTACATTATTTCTGATGACCGTTTCTTGCTAACCAACAAGAAGATAGAACGTCCAACAAAACTATCTGATGATATTTTAAATGAATATAATATAAAGGCAAATCTTCAGAAACAATTGAGAGCAGGAAAGGACTGTTTTGTAATTAGCTTTGTATTAAAGTACATTTATAGGCCTGAATATAAATCATTGATTTTTCTTTTAATTTTCAATGATAATAATAATAATAATAATAATAATAATAATAATAATAATAATAATCATAATAATAATAATAATAATAATAATAATAATAATGAGAATAATAATAATAATAATGATAATAATAATAATAATCATCATCATCATCCTCATCATCATCATCATCATCATCATCAAAATGAAAATTATAATAATAATGATGATGATGATGATGATGATGATGGTGATGAAGATGATGATAATGATGTCGATGATGATGACGATGATAGTGATGATGATGATAATGATTATAAAATATAATAATAATAATAATAATAATAATAATAATAATAATAATAATAATAATAATAATAATAATAATAATGATAATAATAACAATAATAATAATAATATAATAATAATAATAATAATAATAATAATAATAATAACAATAATAATAGTAATAATAATAATAACATTTAATTTATCCATATCGAGCTCCAAAACCTGCAAAGTCTATTATATTTCTTCGTAACAGAACAGAGGTAAGTGATGTTGCTTCTCATTCGTTGTCCAAAAATGATATTAAAATATCCCAGAGAAGTTGCAGGATGGTATAACAAGAGACACCAGCATAATACTTTTAAACTCCAAACTGTGATCTGTAGTATTTCAGTACTCGTCATTTTTCTTTTGAAAGTTTATCATACTCTCTTTTATCAATTATAAAAAAAGATAGATTTACGCGAAATTCGTTTTTATCATACACATATTTTCATTGGCGAGAAAAGTTTATATAAGCAGCCAGACGATAAATAATTAAATCATACGTCTGAAATGTTACCACAATTAAACCCAATTAGTCAAATTTATGTATACGATTTTTCCCCCAAAAATATATTGAAAATATTAATTCCACGGGTGTTTTCATAAACGAAGATTTTGGACGAAAATCTCAAATTTTGAAGTGGTCTTTCGATCCCGCATATTTTCCAATGTTTCAATTTATTTTCTAATGTCTTGAATCGTGAGTCGATCCCATGCATTTTATTTTGCATTGACTCATTTAACTCTATTTGTGTGTAAAACGTTATGACACCCTTATAAAAATAAATAGAATATGATTTCTGCTCGTACTGAAAATTATGTAGCATTGTTAGAAGCTGTAAACTTCTTCCAGACGTCGTCGCTATCGGTCATTTGTAACGTTTTTCAACCGGATGCAAATCTGGAACTTGATATCATGATTTTCTACGAGTTTGGTATAACCGACATAGTTTCTTAACCAAATAAATAATTTAAAAAAAAAATTAAACTTAGCAAAGCAAGACTTAACTAAAGGTTTAGTTTGGGGTTTTTTGCTTGTAAATATTTGAATATATTTTGGGGTTCTACTTCGTATTGAAATAGCGTCGTAATTAATTCCGTTTTTTTTTTCTCACAACTTATAGCTCTACATTTTTATTGATTGACATTCGTATTAATAGCGTAGACCCCTAGATGCATTTTGAGTTTTATTTTCATTTTATTTAGCACATTATTTTATGAAATTAGCTCTATATCAATATATTTTATAGCGCCTATTTATTCTTACTTGAAATTCATGTTTGTCAACCCAATTTCCTTATGGAGGAATAAAGTTTATTTATTTATCTATTTATCCATTCAACCTCGTGAGAAAAAAACAAACCCTAAATGATCTTATCTTCAAATGGAACACCAAACTTACCAATAGCTTTAATCCAAGTGAAAACATGGGTATAGTAGAGATATTCATTTCGGGTCATCGATCCAAAATTCACACTTGTCTTTGTCACGGGAACTCGGATCGTAGTAGTTGTGTTCATTTCCAATGGCTCTATGATTACTGTCGTGGTAGTGACGTAGAGGCCGTCGGTAAGGTTAGAGGTCAATAATGCTTCGTAGAATCCAAATGTATTGTTGGGGACTTGGTTAGACATTGTCTATTGTATCGTATAAATGTTTTATTTTTTAATTGATAACAAGTTAATACAAAATGATAATCTTCTATGGTAATTCATAGGATCAATCTGTCATTATGTCTGGCGACGATGAAGAAAATTGATGAGAAGAAAAAAAAAAGACAAAATGGTCTGTGAATTTATCTATTATTTTTTTTAGATTAAGAAAGAAACCAACTCTAATAAATATAGGCAAATATATAACTTAAATATTATGTTAAGCTTCTACTTCAATCTTAAGCATCAGATCCATCACGATACATTACCAAATGAGACAACTGATCACAATTAGAAATCTCTAGTTGTGGTCTAACAAAGTGGTGGTTGTAGTTGTTATAAAATAGAGAACGAGATTTTGTAGGACGAGTTAATGATTTGGAGAACAACGTATTCAAATATAAATTGAAAACAATATTTATGTTTCCTTAGATCGGAATGATTTGAAAATGACTCGTTTTCAAAAGGATATGTTTTCCTTGCACTCTAGTAATATAATTAGGTATTCAAATGCTAAGTTGCGAGGCATTGTACATATTATACTATTGGTAACTTTTAGAGTCAATGAATCTTTCCCAGAACTCAGCTCCTAATAAACGATGACAATTTAAAAAAATTCAATTTGAGAAATGAATTTGTTTACTTAAAAACAGAAACAAATAAATGATTAGGAGTTTTGCTGTATTTCACCAATAGAGCGTGAGCATCACTTTTCTAAATTGCAGTCACGTTTTCATTACAGTTATAGATATCACCATTTCATATACACTGATTGTCCGATGCCACAGGCGCCTTTAAAATGTCTAAAATAACAATGAAAAAGTGTGACCTTTTGTGAAATTATATGGATGAAATCAAAGGAACGACTGTCATAATCTCTTAATAACTGTTTATTGCTGTTATGGATCAATTTGAGTTCGGTCCTTCATAATTTTTACTAAAATCTTAAAGTCATTAAATGTTCATATTTTTGATGTGATAGATTGCACACCTTTTGAGCGTTTGTTGCTATTAGATTTTACTCGTCATAACTTAATCTTGTTAACTAATCTAGATCTACCAGCAAAATAAAGTTTTAAACATGATAGTCATTTAGTTGGTGTATCTAGTAAGCTGAAGACCGAATTAAAAGAAGGATTGGCTTAATATATGGACGACCTTGGGTCCACTTCGGAAATATAAACATTCTAAAATCATTTTATTTATACCGTGCTTTTAATTAAGTAAAAAGGTCAAGATATTGCCCACCGGATGTAATAAGTAACTTTTTTTAACGTCTGCTTGATGTATTATGTTAGTGAGAACTAATAACCCAACTGGCGATCTAAAAACAATGACAAAAAGCAGAGTGAAGTCAACTGCATTCTTTATATATTTACAATTTTCTATTGCTCGATGTACGTACTTTTAATTTTTTTTACTAAAGTAGTGAATTGTGATGTTTAGATACAGTTACTCTCATATTGCTATCAACAGACTGTGTCTACTGATATACAAGTCTGATATAATGTCGTTTTTAACCAGTAAATTGCCGTACTCTGGGAAGGCACATAATATATAAAAATATGGCCAGGAAATTCGTCCACCAAATTATATCGATCGATTTTAATGACTTAAAAACTCTCAAACCTGGGACCTTGCGAGATGAAAGCTTAAAACTTTTAGCTCCACGCTCTTTTCAAATCACAAACAGTGTAGAACGGGCATTTGTATCAATAATCATGATGATTAAAGAGCAAGAGAAGTACCACTGAGTATCCGGGTGGCTCTATGCTAATTATTATTATAGTTGTTATTATTATTGTCATTATTATTGTTATCATTATTATTATTATTAATATTATTATTATTATTATTATTATTATTATTATTGTTATTATTATTATTATTATTATTATTATTATTATTATTATTATTATTATTATTATTATTATTATTATTATTGTATCGGTGGTAATACGATTGTTGTATTTTTTGTGTGGTGTATCAGTTTATTTTTTTGGTTCCATTTACCATTTTTTCCCACTTTCATGCATGTTGTCATCAAAATGTTGATTTATTGGCGAAAGCCTAAGACTGAATAAACTTTGAAGCTAATGCGTTCGATCGCTGTCTCCTCTCTCAGCCAGGCGGTAGTTGACGTATCAGCTCGGTCCCGGGTTTGGCCCACTGACACCGTGTTAATTGTTTGTTATCTGCTTTCATTTGGTACTTCTCTAATCCCATTATTTCTCATCACTCTTTCTGAACCCAATTTTTAATTATTTTAAAGTCCGTTCCCTATTGTAATCAGTCTAAAACAGGACTGTGTCGACAGTTTTACGTTTACATATTTGAAATCCGATCACCGAATTAATTTCTGAGCTTGTTTGAAAACAAACAAACTTGAGCTTATATATAGCGCAATATCCACTAAATGTTTGTATTGGACAATATTTTGCGTTGATTTTGGATAACAATTTGACCATTATCATTTTGGGTTATGAGACTTCTAAACAACTGGACATTGGGACGGATCCAATGCTACGGGGGCCATACACACAAAATCTCATTGTATCCACTGAAATTTGAATCAAGACTTTCCAATCCACTGGCAAGTGATTTGTCACAACGTCATTGATTAGTCTTGACGTGACTTTGAACCATGTAGGGAAATCCCTGTACACACATCAGTAAAATATTTCCTGACGGAATGCACGCGGAGAATAATCATAATTATTATCGGGTGTGAAAAGCTTTGTGTGATTATGTGATTGCTTTGTGTGATTATGTTATTGTGTACATGTTTAGTCTCTTTGATACGGGTTTGATGATAAAATAAGAATTGAAAAGGGTAGCGATGTGCTTGAAGACAAAATAAAATAAAAACTTTGAGGTGAGTGGGGGATCGAAATGGGGAACCAACAAATATGGCTTTCTCCTTCTCGCCGTGAAAGAAACTATGACATAGTACTTTGTACTTTACACCCGTTAGTTATATGTTTGCTTCTTTGTAAGAAAGGATAAGATAAGATAAGATATATTTTATTGATCCTATGTATCAACTTTCAATTTTCACAGTGGATCATTGAGGTATATATTATCTTATCTTACAAAGAAATAAACTCATACGCGGAAGACTGATAAATTAAATCTAACTTACATAAAGCGTTTCTCTCACCACCAGAAGGATAGTGGGGTACTAGTTGGGTTCCAGACGTGTTTGCTGGATGGCATCAGTATCATATTGGGACAAAAGCCCAGACGTTTTAGCATTGATGTGGAAGTAATTTACATTATGATTTACAAATCTAATCATCAAACGCGATTTCAGAGCCATAACATTACTGGAAGGAGATAATAATAATAATAATAATAATAATAATAATAATAATAATAATAATAATAATAATAATAATAATAATAATAATAATAATAATAATCTGTCGCTATAATACTATAATAAACATATCGCTTTCATTATTAAATTTTTTTTTCTCTCATAATCTTTTGCGAATTTTGCCTAGTTCCTAAATAAGTTCAAGGACCGAAACGTCAATTGTTCTGTATTATTTCAATGTATATGAGTAAAATTTACTCGCTCTTTTTTATATACAACTATTGCTCTTGTATTCTATCATATTTTGAATAACAGAGCAAGAGGATTGATCTTAATAAACTGGACAATATGTATCGAGGCAAAGAATTTTTCTCCATTTTACCAGAAAGATAATCCTGTCGAAACCAACGGGTCGGTCACTGCATCAGATTAAAATTTTGAATTTCGAATTATGGAACAGAAACAAAGTCACACGAGTTAGTGAAATAATAATATGAGAACTAGATATCTGGTAAAATTGTTCAAGTTAATTACCTAATCACGAAGCGGTCGCCACTTTCACCTGCTATCTATGACTGGTTTGTTCAGCTTTGCCATAATATCGACTTGCATCCTCCTCTCTCAACGGTGACTTCATTCACTTAATCAACGGCCCCAATATCCGTCCGACCAGGACACGCAACATATCATTAGTGAAATCTAATAATGAATGACAGACTTTCGACAGAACATGGGTTCTAAACCTGTAAAAAGGTTTCTTCCGTTGGGTCCAAAAATAGTTCCATTTGTTTTGCTCACAGAGCAAGGATACACACTTCGTACCTATTTCTTATATAACTTGCGAACGTAATAAATCGGGTTTCTGAATAATGTTTAGACTAAATTATATGTACGGTCATAGCTGTTACAGGATTACGTTTAAATTGTTATGTTATGGTATCTTAAAGAAGTTAATTAATATGTAAACATGTTATCCCTCTCGCCCTACATCATGCGTATATCTTTGCCCCATTCCATCCCGGTCACTCCAGTCACAAATACACACCGTCATTATCTCAATATGTGACCCACCATATTAGCTTGGTATTATCTCGGAATGAAGTAGAAAAATGAAGAAAATACATTTTAAATTCAGAACGAACAGAATAATTAAGAAATGTAAATCATTTGAACATAAAGACACAAAACTCACTCTTTCTCACTGAACTCTGAAAAATCACGTATTTTAAAATTTGGCCAGAATCTGGTCCTTCAAATATCGATCGATAAAAATAACCCTCATCTTGCCAAAAACTTTCAAACCTGGGACTTGAGAGGTAATTACTTGCATTACACCCTGTAACTGACGTATGGTTGTTTGCAGGTCTGATAATATTAATTGTTATGGGTTCATTATTGCAATGGAAATACTCTCAAACCAACGCAAAATATCGTCCATAACAACAATATTAATTCAGGCTCGTAATTGCCTTCGGTTAACATATTATAATGAAACAATGTGGGGTAAAGGTTCTTTTCCAAAAACTCAACAATGCGCTATCAGAATTATTATTATTATTATTATTATTATTATTATTATTATTATTATTATCATCATCATCATCATCATCATCATCATCATCATCATCATCATCAGCATCATTATTATTATTATTATTATTATTATTATTATTATTATCATCATCATATCATCATCATCATCATCATCATCATCATCATCATCATCATCATCATCATCATCATTATTATTATTATTATTATTATTATTATTATTATTATTATTATTATTATTATTATTATTATTATCATTATTATTAATATTTTTTTTTCATTATCATTATTATTAAAATTATTTTTATCATTTTTGTTATCATTGTCATTTGTTCATTTATTTATTTATTCATTCATTCATTCATTCATTCACTTGTTATTTATTTATTCTTTATATTATTTTTGTTCTAGTTTAATTTTTTTCTCCCATTTTATGACCAAGCCGTAAACTTATCATTTTATTGATAGATATAAAATTCCGTAATGTTTGCTGATGTTCATAAATTTTATAAAATAGGAATGGATAAACTCTATGTAAATTTAATCTTGTAGAATGCAATGTAGCTAGCTCTTTTTTTTATTATTGTAGACTAATTGTTTTATTGTGTTTTATCAGTTTTTTAAGTAGTTGTCAAGGCAATAAAATTGATTCGTCGTCGACCTACAGCAATGGGGTTAGCATGGATATGAGTCACACTATTGATGTTATGCGTTTAGCCAAAATAAAAACTGATAACATCCGCCTGCCGGATAAAACTTACAAATACGCAAAACTGTGTGCAACCTTAAAATTATACTCTGATTGATAGAATTTAGTGAGAACAACTCATAAAATGGCTGGCTAAAACGATAACAAAGAGCTGAGTGACGTGAGTTTCGTTCTTTCTATAGATAGTATGCGCTTGGCTAAGAAGCTCACAACATTGCCACCCGGAAGTATAACGGATCAACACACAAAACTATGTGTAACCTTAAACGTTTATAGTCTGGTTAATACAGTTTAGTGAGAAGTACTCATAAACGCGGATGGCAAAAAACAATAACAAAGACCTGAGTGACGTCATCTTCGAACTATCTATAGCATTCTTATACTCATGCTTTTTTTAAAGTCCGGATATGAACCCAACCGATATCCACTTGGGTATAAATTCCACAGAGAAAGTCTATAACAGAGGCATGAAAGCAAAACGATAGAATTCATTGACAGCCTGTGGATTTCCAAATGATATGAGTTCAAAATTTTAATTAAATTCCAAAATGGGGGCCGTACATTATTTGTTAGGGGAAGCAAGCTGTCTCCGGTCCTTTGACAGCGTCTGATCAATGATAAGTTTACTGAGAAAGAGCTTGGCGATTTCACTTTGTATCGATCAATTGCCTACAATGTTCTACTACAATTAAAATCAATAAATCTATACTTTAATTTTTTAAAAATAGGGTTGGATATCAACATTGTTCCCAAAAGTCAATGTTACATTTTTATCATCGAGCACAGTATTACTGCCAAATCTATTGCTTTTTTCCATCCGCGTTTATGAGTTATTCTCATTAAACTGTATTAACCTGACTATAAACGTTTAAGGTAACACATAGTTTTGTGTGTTGGGCTGTTAAACTTCCGGATGGCAATGTTGTGAACATCTTAGCCAAGCGCATTCTATCTATAAACATGATTTGTGGGGCGGATTGCATCGGGTAATAGATAGTATGCGTTTGACTAAGAAGCTCACAACATTGCCATCCGGAAGTATAGCGGACCAACGCACAAAACTGTGTGTAATCATGAACGTTTATAGGCAGGTTAATACCGTTTCGTGAGAATTACTTATAAACGCGGATGGAAAAAAGCAATAATTAATTAAGAACCTTTTTTTTTTAAATTTCAGTCTAATTCTATTACCCGTTGAGTCAAATTAATACTAAGAAAATCTGCTAGGTCGCAATACTTAGTCCTTAATTTGACTTTTGGCTTTCATTGCGAGTTCTTGATTTTACACCATGTCAGCACACACGTAACAAACAAACAAACAAACAAAATGATGACGTAATTTTATATGGAAATGGCGTTGTTAAGGTAAACATCTTTCATTCTTCTTTGGTGTTTAATTCATCTTATATTGTTGACAAAGGGGAAACCCGAAACATTTTCTTTCTTGATTGAATAAATTGAGACTTCCATTTCATTTCCTATTTTTATTTATTTTATTCTTCGAGCTTAAAGCAGCAGCATTTTTATTACAATTTATTGAAGAGATCAAAACTTCGTATTTCTCATCATTTGATACAAAACTTTCTTATTTTTACTCGTTTCTCTCCGGAATAATACTAGATTGAGTCGGTGGATCACATTTCTTTGATGGCCTCACTGATTATTGTGCGGCTATGTGGTCTAGTGGTATGACACCTGCTTTCGGATCGGAAGGTCCTGGGTTCGAGCCTCGCGTCCTGCGCATAGTTGAGTCCTTGGAAAAGACTCTTTTCTCACATTCTCTCACCGTACTCAGGTGTAAAATGAGTACCTGACCGTTAACATTGTTGTCTTTGTCGGAAAAATTGTAATATCGCCTATATTGTTTTTTTGCCACCCGCGTTTATGAGTAATGCTCACTGACCTGTATTAATCAGAGTATAAACGTTCAAGGTTACACATAGTTTTGTGTGTTGGTCCGTTATACTTCCGGATGGCAATGTTATGAGCTTCTTAGCCAAGCGCATACTATCTATAGACGTTTGGGCGCCCGGTTTGACCAAACATTGATAATAATGTCCGTTTTTCCCCTTAGATCCCTAATTCCAATATTTAGGATGGTTTTGTTCTTTTTGTTGTTGTTGTTTTTGTTGACACATCGTGTTTGATTTGACTTTACTGACCAAAAATATTTAGAGGCGACAAGTTCAGTGCATTTCTTTTCCACACATTATGACTAGATCTAGTAAATGTCGTAAAACCATTGAGTGTTGTGAATTATTAAACTAGGTCTATTTTAACAGATATAACTTTAAGCTAGAAATTCTACATGAAAACATATTTTGTTTCTAAAGCGCTTAGAGCACGTTTAATGGATACTATTGTACTATATAAATGCTCACGTTTATTAAAAATTAAATCGCCAAATCAAGCAATGCCTAACTGTTTCGGAGTTTGTGCTGTATAATAATGATAATATTATTGCTATGACTTAAGTCAATCTACAAAGTGAGAAAACAAACAAACACGTCCAGCATTTAACTATTTCGTAAAGCCAGCTTTAAGTGGTCTTTCAGAGACGAGCGTAGAATTCGGGGGTTTCCCTGATGTCATAGAAGCTTTGAAAACTTTTGTATTTTGATTGATTCGTTGACTGATTAACTGATTAATTTATTTAATGTAAGATTAACTGACCAATTGATAATGATGATAATTTTTGGTGTCGAATTGCCACAATCGTCACAAATTGAAAACGAAATGAATATGTTTATGTTGTGTATATCGCACGTGTGAAAGAAAGAAAGAGAGAGAGAGAGAGAGAGAGAGAGAGAGAGAGAGAGAGAGAGAGAGAGAGAGAGAGAGAAAATAAGTAGGAGTGAAATATCTGTTCAATCTTAGTTATCGTTTAACATTATAACAAGTGTAACTAAATGACAAATTGCCATATTTATGGACAATAAAGATCTATTATTATTATTATTATTATTATTATTTTTCAAAACTGACATAAAATCAAATTTATAGCCGTATTTGATTATGAAATTGTATTCCATATTTTGTTATCAGGATTAATAGTAGTAATAGTAGTTCAGAACCATTAGGTCATGGGGCCGGAGTTTATCCCGGTTTATATAACGTGACACGGATAATTGCAACTGTTTGTTACAATTGTGGATAGGACGCTGGTCATTTGCAAAGGATCGTACGCGAGATCAAATAGATCCACATACCCAATCACTGTTGGGTGGGGAAAAAGAAGGGGGGCGGGGGGCGGGGGGGGGGGGTCAAAAATTTCTCGTCGTCACCAGGGGTTGTTATTGGTCTCTCTGCGTGTGAAACGAGTGCTCTACTACTGAGCTATTGGAACTTCCTATCAGAGTAAAACAAAAACCCTCTATCAGAGTAAAACAAAAACCCTCTATCAGAGTAAAACAAAAACTTCCTATCAGAGTAAAACAAAAACCCTCTATCAGAGTAAAACAAAAACCCTCTATCAGAGTAAAACAAAAACCTTCTATCAGAGTAAAACAAAAACTTCCTATCAGAGTAAAACAAAAACCCTCTATCAGAGTAAAACAAAAACCCTCTATCAGAGTAAAACAAACACCTTCTCTCAGAGTAAAACAAACACCTTCTATCAGAGTAAAACAAAAACCCTCTATCAGAGTAAAACAAAAACTTCCTATCAGAGTAAAACAAAAACCCTCTATCAGAGTAAAACAAAAACTTCCTATCAGAGTAAAACAAACACCCTCTATCAGAGTAAAACAAAAACTTCCTATCAGAGTAAAACAAAAACTTCCTATCAGAGTAAAACAAAAACCCTCTATCAGAGTAAAACAAAAACCCTCTATCAGAGTAAAACAAAAACTTCCTATCAGAGTAAAACAAACACCCTCTATCAGAGTAAAACAAAAACTTCCTATCAGAGTAAAACAAAAACCCTCTATCAGAGTAAAACAAAAACCCTCTATCAGAGTAAAACAAAAACCTCATATCAGAGTAAAACAAAAACCCTCTATCAGAGTAAAACAAACACCTTCTATCAGAGTAAAACAAACACCTTCTATCAGAGTAAAACAAAAACCTCATATCAGAGTAAAACAAAAACTTCCTATCAGAGTAAAACAAACACCTTCTATCAGAGTAAAACAAAAACCTTCTATCAGAGTAAAACAAACACCTTCTATCAGAGTAAAACAAACACCTTCTATCAGAGTAAAACAAAAACTTCCTATCAGAGTAAAACAAACACCTTCTATCAGAGTAAAACAAAAACTTCCTATCAGAGTAAAACAAACACCTTCTATCAGAGTAAAACAAAAACTTCCTATCAGAGTAAAACAAACACCTTCTATCAGAGTAAAACAAAAACTTCCTATCAGAGTAAAACAAACACCTTCTATCAGAGCAGAGTAAAACAAAAACCTTCTATCAGTGTAAAACAAACTATTCACTTCCATTATCCAGGTCGATATTTCACGATTGTCCATGCCATGCCTTAGGAAGTTTTAAAAGACACGTTCCATTTAATCAAATAATATTAGCATTAGCATGGGTTAAATGCATTTATGAAATCGCATCTTATAGCCACGGGGTTTCCTTTGGGAATGTGATAGAATGGTTTTTTAGATTCGTATAAATTGAACGTTATTTCTAACTTCTCTGCAGTCATGTTATTCACGCATGTTTCTTCCGCCCTAAGCAATGTCTTTCTCTTAATGTTGACTTGCTTCTTCTCCCTTATTATTTCTTTGAATACCTTAATGTGTATACATAATTCTTCGAAAATAATTTGTGTTTAACTTTGAAAAAAATAGAATTACGAAATAAGGGTCTTATATTTACAGTTCACGCAAACAGGAGATATTTTCATTTGAATTCAAATGCCAACAACAACTGCACTTTCGACAGACTACAAAACAGTCGGGGTTAGTTATGAGGAAATATTATGTTATAACAAGTTTGACCCAGTTGTCAAATATGACTAGGAACTTTCCCTTTCTTAACCAGACCTGTCTAATTGAAAAATTAAACAATTCGTAATTTTTAGGAGATAGAAATTGTAGTCTCTAGAGTTAACTTCAAAAATCAACAATTTGCTACCACAACGATCAAATCACGATTAAAAACCCTTAAAATAGTGTCGTCTGGCATCAAACCATTTTCAAGAACATTTAATGACACAGAGATGCTCATCAAGTTCTGAAAATGGAGCAAAAAATTTCCTAATTTTACGAATGTTTCTACATAGTTGGCAGGTCTGCTTAAGCCTTTCCTTACCAACCATAGGACAATCGTCACATTTGTAGCAATGCAACCGACAATTTTCACATTCTGATCTCTTGTACATCACAAAATTTAAAGAAATGCTTTGCTTACAGCAAGTACTGGATATAGAAATTGTAGTACTGGATAAAGCGGAAAAGTGAACGGCAGGCAATTCCCAAAATTAAGTCAACTATAAGACCAAAAGAAAAAGAAAAACCTAAGGCGAGTCAATAATATTTGGGTCACCAAAACATTGAGTTGAGCAATGTAATTTCTAATGCATGACAAGACCTCAAACTAGTATTATTCTCATAAGGTTTGAGAGTTTTTGCCAAAATGATTTTTGAAGGACTGGTTTTCTGGCCAATTTTTAAAAAATACGAGTTTTTTTTTCAAGAGTATGACAGTTAACTGATTAAAATGTCTTTCAATCGGAATAAAAGATTTCTTGGTTTCCTGCTTTTTAGAAGCCGAACTTTGATCCTCTTACAAACTGGAAAATGTCCGGAATTCCAAAATGCAAGAGTGCAAGGTTGAAAAAAAAACAACTCATTCACAACGACAAAAATAATGCACTAATGTATCATGATAGATAAAACGAGGTTGACGTCATAGTTATTATCATTGCTTTATGCCAGCCACAGTGGTGCTTATATCTCACTGAATTATTAATTCATAGCCTGAAACTGCCCTAAATAACGTCACAATTCAAGGCGGCGATCACCAAATTAAATGAAATTGAAACATGGGTTATTATTTGTGTTAGCCCATCAGAGCCATTTGACCCACGGAGACGGAGTTTATAATTTTCCCAGTTTCTATGGCATGAAACGGACAAAAGCAATTGCTTGCTATCCTTTGGATAGGACTATAGACTGTCAAACTGTACTTTCCGCCAGATCTAACAAACCCAGCTCCCCAATCACTGCTGGGCAGACAGGGCAGTCGGGGAAAAAAATCTCGACTTCACCCGGGGATCGAGCTTGGTCCCTTTGATCGTGAGGCGAGTGCTCAACCAACCCTAGCTATAGGGACCTCCTGTTAGTGCTTTAAGAGATAAATGATCCAGTGGGTTGTAATATTGACTCTAACTCACTATTCAATTTCGTCTTTTGATAGTTGTCACTTTCTATTGTGACATATTTTTTGTACAGTGTTAGACTGTGAGTTTGAATTACATGAGCTCTTTGTTATTATTTTACTTGCATGCTAGTCACAAATGGAATTCATTTTTACTGAACTGTGTTATATCAATTCAACACTAGTTGCGACGGTATTGAAGGAAGTGAGTGTCCAATGATCAAATTTCGGAGCGCTTGGCTCTCCTGAAATATATAAAGAAAAGAACATTAACAAAATATATTGGAAAGATATATAAGTTCAGCTTTTATAAATCTCAAGAGGATGACAAGATTTCAATCCATTTTCGGGAACTAAACAAATATAAATATCAAAACAAAATGCAGTACTATTTGGATATAATCACCTATTATGGATTCATCGAACAAATTTTAAAAAATAGATCTATAAATACATAATTATCATCCCTTGCAGCTTGACAGCATTATTTTAAAGGGAATCGTTTACTAAAAACAAAATTGGCTAATCATTAACTGTAAAATACAACCCTGTGACGAATCAATTACCTCATTGTGGAGAAAGGAAAGGTAACTAATGGAGCAAACTTAGCGCAATTTGGTATTGGTAAAGTTCAATTCGCTTAGTGCAAAGAGATATTATGAAAGAGTCAAAACGACGTACACAATAATCAGACATATTAATAATAATAATAATAATAATAATAATAATAATAATAATAATAATAATAATAATAATAATAATAATAATGATAATAATAATAATAATAATAATAATAGATCTTTATTGTCAATGGCAATTTGTCATTTAGTTACCCTTGTTATAACGTTATATGATAACTATAACATTGAACAGATATTTCACTCCTACTTATTTTCTCTCTCTCTCTCTCTCTCACTCTCTCATTCTCTCTCTCTCTCTCTCTCTCTCTTTCTCTCTCTCTCTCTCTCTCTCTCTCTCTCTCTCTTCCTCTCTTTTTTCATGCGTGCGATATACACAACTTAAACATATTCATTTCGTTATCAATTTGTTACAATTTGTTACAATATTGATATTAGTTAAAAAGGATAATTAAAAAACAATGATATTATGCTCCTTTGTGCTATGAAGCTTACTAGCCGGAAGTGATATGATTTATATGTAATGTTTAAGTGACTGTATCACTCACTCTGAATGCCATTCTTAACGCTTCTTTGAATTTAACGATCTTATTACCGCTCTCAGTGTTAAGTACAATGTGAGATATATACAACGAACGTTTTTTGGTTTTGTTTTGTCTTTGTTTTTTGTTTTTGTTTTTGTTTTTGTTTTTGTTGATTTTTTTTGGGGTTTTTTTTTTCGTGTGTGCAAATTAAGTTAATAAATTCCACATTAAGTCAGGGTAATTGTTGCGCTAAATTCGAGTTGTTTCGGTAAATCCTTCTTTTCTCTCTTAAAATGATTGCTCTCGTGGGTTCACGATGTATCATTACGCCAAAGGCACCATGCAATAGATATAGATAATACCGCTCAATGTGCATTTTGTACTAGATATCTATCTATTATTAGTGCGATAGAATTTTTCTAAAAAAATACACTTTTCCCTACGGCATCGTAATTCGATGCTGTTGCCTCGGCATGCCATGAAGGAATAGAAATAATCCATAAAATAAACGTCTGATGCCAACAGGAATCACCCATGTTGTCAAAAGTAAGCAATTTGGGGTTAATAAACTTGCCCAAGGAAAAAAAAGCCCAAAGTGCCAGAAGCGGGGTTAAAAAACCCAGCCAGGGCCATCCGGGTGACTGTGCAATGCCTTAATCATTCGGTCACTTCGAATAAAGAAGACAAATCTGACCAAATGTGGAGTCGAATGTAGATAGATCATTGACGAGTTAGTGTAATGCTTTGCCTATCGAGGTGCTCTGCTGTACATTAACAATACACATTTATTTCTTCAACTTGCCCAGAAATTATAAATTTAGATATCAATTCGATAAGACAAGTCTGAGCTCGTCAACAATATTAAAACCATATTACATTTCTTTGAAGTTGGGATTTAAACTTTTTTTTAAATGTTACATATAAGAGAGCAGGCAATTAGTGTAAGACAAGGATTTTATAAAGTGTATGTCTTAAACAATACGAGACAAAGCAGGAAAAAAAAAACAACCACCTCCCAAAAAAGACAATAAAAAACAGCCTGCCTCGGCAGAGGGGATCGAACCTCAGACCTCCTGATTATCGGGAAACCTCTGTGGTGTAATGGTAGCACGGCTGACCGATAATCAGGAGACTTTAGGTTCGATCCCCAGTAGAGGCAGGCTAAATTTTTTGTATGTTTTTTCTTCTTCTTTTATTTCTCTTTCTGCCTTCTATGTCACTGTTTCATATACACCTTTTGCAGATTGTTGAAATGTTGAGAGATATCACAACTTAATGATGTTTGAAATCTAGCCAAAATGAAAACTAATGCTGTATTGGTATAAAGCAGTAAACGCTCTTTCATTGAAAAAGCGCTGTTACAATAGTCACAGTTGTGACCAAAGTAAACTGGGTGCTAAGGTTGTGATCCATTGCCTCAATTCAGTGTTACGTTGAGTGAAGCAGATGCCAACATTTTTCCCCTACACACTGCTTTTTTTCAGAATTTGGGAGACTATTTCCATTCATCTTCCGGGGTTTCCGTCTTCTATAACTTCGCCAATAATCAATCTGGCTACCAAAATTTGAGACAATATGACGTCATATCTAAGAAAAATTGGTGCTAAATTTCAAGTTTATTTGGTTGTCGTGTCATAGAGCTATGACATGGCAAGCCTTATGTACGTTTGCTCCTTGTCCAAGCGTAAGCAAAGGAAAATGGCAGAGTAAAACATTGATGCAACCTTCTCACGTTACGCTACGATGTTCGGGTTGTCATCAAGTTTTCAACTCCTCTCGATAAGTCTGCTGTAAAGTTTTAGAGCACAATGCTCCTTCAATTCGAACTGTTAGAAGGTGAGTCAGGGAAGTTGAATATGGGAGATCTGACAAGCAGAAAGAAGGCTCTCAGAAAACAAGGAGAGAAGAAAGCGATGCACATCGGGTTTTTTTTTCGACACACGTGGCCTTCTACTGAACTGGTCTGTCCCACTTGGGGCCGTTTTCATGACTAGCGGACCAGCGCTTAGTCTATATCTCTGACTTTAGTCAAGGACTTGAAAAAATCTGATTTCATGCGAGCTGACTAAGCAAGTCCCAGACTAAAATCACGGCACCTTCGGACTAAGGTTAGCCAAGTTTTAGTCATTTGCTGAGGCAGGACCTCATGCTTAGGCTGAGACTAGTTACTAGTATACATCATAGCGTCGACAAGATAGCAGCTATTTTTAAATTGAGAGAGCTTTAATTCGGAAGGAAAATACGTCGGTCACGAATCACACAGGATAAAGTGTCCTGTTGCTATTGACACTGGCTTTTAAAAAATATAATATAAGTGCAGATCGTCGAAAGAACACATTATTGTGAGTAAAAACTAAAAATAAATCTAAATCTAATCGGCTCGCGAGTTGCGAGTGAACGGAGACTCGAAATCGAAGGTTTGCTTCAAAGAACAACCAAAACCAATGATTAGAAAGTACAGTGGAGACAAAAGTTATTCTGCTGATATTGTAGTGGATGAAATAATGTGATTCATCCGAACACATTTTCTCTTTTGTTTGTTTGTTAGTTTTTGTTTGTTTGTTTTTTTGGTTCAATTTGTTTGAGTTTCAATGAAACTTTAATTGGTCTAAATATAGAATTGACAGTCGACCATGACCATGGACATAATTGTAGTCTCTCAGGCTACAGTCATTATCACGTGATTTGATTCATCATGGGAAAAGTAAGTTAAAATACGAAAAGGAACGAAATATTATCTTTACCGGATGTGTTGCTAATTTTCCTCTTTGGAAATCTTTTGCGTTGAAAGTATGAAGGCTGGTATCTTACCTGCCATCGTGTACTAGACAGCGTGGTGGTACCAGCACAGAATAGCCGGATTAGTCACCGTCCTTACAACGCCCACTTCTAGGCAAGAGACCTGCTAGTCAGAGACTAGAAGGCGTTCATGAAATCCGATTTTTTAGTCATTTTCTTTAAGACTAGCATGTCATTTATTAGACTAGTAAATGTCTAAATCTAGTCCGCGTTCATGAAAACGGGCCCTGGTTAAACTAAAAACGGAAACTATTACAGATTTGTTCTTATAGTCAAATTGAGACCAGCGATACGAAAAGAAGACCTACTTTGCTACAACGAGGCGTCATTCTTCATCATGATAATGCACCTGTTCACAAGTCAAGTGTTGCTAACGAGCTTCTCGAGGGCTATTCGTGGGAATTGTTTGAAGACCCACCCTATTCACCCGATCTTTCCCCATGCGACTTCATCTCTTCCCTAAGGTGAAAGAAATACTGCGAGGTCAACAATTTAAAGACGAGGACCAGATTCAAGAAAAAATGAGGAATGCAATCATGGCCTTGGACAAACAGCCACTGGTAAACATCTTTGACCGTTGGTTACACCACATGCAGGGATGTGTAGAACTTAACGGTTCTTATGTTGAATGGTAATTGAATAAAGTTTCATTTGATACCAACTAAAAGGTTAGTTATAATATTAAGTGAGTTCAGCGCGACAGGGAAATTTAATTCTGAAATATACCTCGTATATCAATATGTAAATTTAATCAGCCATTTATTATTTTCCTTCAAATTCAATATAGATTTTAGCAGTTAAATCATACCGACATATACACGGTTTGAATTTGATGTGATTGGCCACTATCATGGCCTGAAACAAAGTCTTGAAAGTATGTACGGATACGTTGCCATGGAAACAGTCCCTAAGAGTCAAACTCATTTCATCCTATCATGATTTTATTTCATTTCCGTTTATAATTTTGCACAGTTCTCATTTATTTCCAAACAAATTGTGAACACATCATAGCACATGCTGTATCACAGAGTACATTTGATTTTAAATAAACCAAATCCTTCAAATTATGTAGCTAATGCCGGAAAGGCAAATTTTCGATTCAGTGCTTTTCCAAAGGTTTAATCCTCATATAAATAAATTAATTAAATGAGTATACCAATCTATTTTATGCAACATTTAGAAGTAAACTAGAGATCAATGAAAAGGCATTTACTCAATCCATACAGTAATTTGTGGCATTACCGTTACATTATGAACACTTTCTACATCAATGCCTTGCAAGCTTGATGTTGATAAAAATATGTTCCAAATGTATATTTAGTGTCTACTACTATATATAATACCTCCCCTAAGAATCCATTTAAATGCCATCGGATGCATGAAAAAACGTTGAAGGCGGAAATAACCAAATGTCGTGAGGATAATAAATAATTCGCTCCAAAGAAATTGTCGAGCATTCTACCTGATTCCAGTCAATTCCCCTTAACCATATATATATATATATATATATATATATATATATATATATATATATATATATGAGTGTTGGTGGGTACTCGTAGGTACGAAAGTGCTCGATAATGATGGTTAGAGCTAATATACAATATAAATTGTCACTCACATTATATATATGGCCAAGACGTACGTTTCTGTGACTTTCGTCCACGTCTTCAGTCGGCATAATGTCCGAAGAAAAAAATGTATTCCGTTTGAGGGGTTTACACTCCGTATGTCCTTGCTCCAAATACTGTTTTGTTTGCACATTGTTTGATAACGTTTGCTTTTTGTCTTGCTTGAAGCTTTAAGTAAGACGTATAATCACATTTGGGGGGGGGGGGGGGGGGGGGGGTGATTTTGATAAATAGCAAACTTTTAACTAAAACTTTCTGTAAATAGACAAAGGGCATTTGCATTTCCAGCGCGGTCTTGATATTAAGGTCTATGACCTAGCAGTACGGTCTTCGTCTCGTAACCAACACGTAGCTGTAAGGCTCGAAACTCACATGCTGCGCAGTGTTTCTGTAGGCAAGTCATGCCGCCCTATCTCACGAGGGCATCGATACTATTTTTATTACGGCCGTATCATTTTCTCATATATACTGATAAGTATTGTCTACTCGCCTATGAAAAAAAATACCGAGACTACAAATTCAGCATTTGTGCGTCTTAGAATTTTAAAGTGAAAAACTCTACACTTGGCTGAACACCACCCCCCCCCCCTCCCCCCCCCCCCCCATTACCCATAAACTCAGGGGGTAATTTAGAAGTAGGTTAATTAACTAAACCAAACGAAAGTTAATACAACTCAGACAAACTTTGTTTGCATGTTTAGGAAGAGTATATAACAGTTTTCACAGTAACGATCACCAGAATTGTCATTGTTTAATACCAACAGTGGCCACCCTCTGCATCGCCAGTTCATTGACTTGATAACTTTGGCTATCCGCACATGAGGTAAATCATTCCAGGCATTGATCAAATCAGCACGGAGGTCGTGTACGTCATTCCCTTGTGTTGCGTCGCACAGCTCTACATAGCATGCCCCAGATGTCCTCGATGGTGTTGAGGTCGGGGCTGAGCGCTGACCATGGGAAGAGATTGGCTTTTTGCTACTACAGAGGTCCTTCTTTGTCGTGTTGTTGTCTGTAACATGTCATGAAGCTATCGCTCTGTCGTTAGATTTTCGTTAATAAAGATCAGATTTGTTTTGCATTCCTCCGAGATTCCAGCCCAGACCATAATACTTAGTGAACCATATCTATCAATTTGTCAGACACAGTTGTCAAAGAACCTCTGCCCGTTTCGCTCCCATATCCTTCAGCGGCCATCATTATAAAGAACTTTGAACCGGCTCTCGTCTGTGAACAAAAATGGAACGTGCCATCGACTTCTGGCCTGGCCCATTCCCTTCTTGCAAGCGATGGTTCTCTGTGATGCCATTGTAAGGTCGGCGGCATTTTTAACTGGCAGATTTCAGTCGCCTTCGGATGGTTTCTGTCGAAACGTTATAATCTATTGCAGACTGTCATATTGAATGCCAAGGATTTTCCTCATGAATGGCAGCAATACCATAATCTTCAATGGTAATAGCTTTTCTGGGCCTCCCTGTTTTGCCGATTTAGAACTGAGCCAGTGTCTTCTCTTTTGAGAGTTCGGCATTTTGTCGAACAATGACAATTCAGACATCATTTGACACTTAGAGAAATTTTCTTTTTTTATTCAAGGAAAAACATTGTGGACAAACTATTGCTGTTAAAGTTTGAAGTTTAGAGTTTTGTGTCAGTAATTTAATTGGACATTCAACCTGAATTTAAATTTATTCATTTTTAAAGATATATATATAT
This sequence comes from Berghia stephanieae, assembly GCF_034508935.2. NCBI lineage: Eukaryota > Metazoa > Mollusca > Gastropoda > Nudibranchia > Aeolidiidae > Berghia > Berghia stephanieae. The sequence continues at coordinate 124,679,860 of NC_088361.1, forward strand.
ATATATATATATATATATATATATATATATATATAGAATATATATATACATATATATATATATATATATATATATATATATATTATACATATATATGTGTGTGTATATATAGACATATACATATATATGTAAATATTATATAAATAACAATTCATAAATCAGAGGCTGACGTCTGTGAATTTTTAAAACTTGATCCAAATATCATGAGCTGTTCAAAAGTTATAGCCATTTGAAGTTTTGTGCAAGACTTTTGTGGTTCGGTAAAAGAAACAAATTGTAAAATTAATCTT
>NC_088361.1:124685149-124697649 GCF_034508935.2 Berghia stephanieae
AGCACATTTAGAGGATATTGCGCTATATAAAGCTCCATTTTTTTTAAAAGCTCAATTTTATGGATAGAATGAAGTTGACGTCACTCGGGTCTTTGTTATTGTTTTTTGCCATCCACGATTTTGAGTAATTCTCACTTAACTGTATTATCCAGACGATGAAAATTCATGGTTACACAGTTTTGTGTGTTGGTCTGTTAAACCTCTGGATGGCAATGTTGTGAGCTTCTTAGCCAAGCGCATACTATCTATATGCGGCTATGTGGTCTTGAAGTATGACATTGACACTCGCCTTCGGATCGGAAGGTCCTCGGTTCGTGTCCCGCTCTGAGTGGTGTATAGTTGAGTCCTTAGAAAAGGCTCTTTACTTACATTCTCTCACCGTACACATGCGTAAAATGAGTACCTGGTCGTTTACAACGTTGTATATGTCGAAAAAAAAGTACTATCGATTAACAGGCGTCCTATCTCGTACTAATTATTTAAGTGTTGCTGTTAGTCAGCGACCTCTTATAAAGCGCTTTGAGCACGTTAGTGGATACGAAGCTATAAAATGATCTAGTTTTTTGCTTGTTTATTTTCTTGAAGTTTAGTTCTTATTGCTAGGACTAGGATTGTTAATTAGATGCTTTCTAAATGGACCTCGTCCAAAAGAGAAATAATCGAGATTGTGCAGCTACAGGGGACATAAGCATGAAATAGAATGCATTATAAACTATTCATAGTATTAATTCCCTTGTTTCCTAAGGGTTGTTTTTCGGCTCCGGTAGACATTTATCAAACGATTTTGTTTTAATTGGGTGATAATAGCAACCTTATGAAGATAATGACAACATGGAAAATTGTCAAAAATGATAGTGCTCATGTTAATGCTGTCATTATTACAGCTGCCGTTACTATTTCTGATGCTTTTCCTGCTGTCGACGATGACGACGACGATGAAGACGACGACGATGATGATTACGAGGGTGATGATGATGATGATGATGATGATGATGATGATAATGATGATGATGATGATGATGATAATGATGATGATGATGATGATGATGATGATGATGATGATGATGATGATGATGATGATGATGATGATGATGATTACGAGGGTGATGATGATGATGATGATGATGATGATGATGATGATGATGATGATGATGATGATGATGATGATGATGATGATGATTACGAGGGTGATGATGATGATGATGATGATGATAATGATGATAACGATGATGATGATGATGATGATGATGATGATGATGATGATGATGATGATGATGATGATGATGAATCTAACGGGTTAGAGGAAAACATTAGAAAGCGCGATTATAAAGGGAAAATAAATTGTAAATAAATACAATAAATGATTTAAAAACTTTATCAATTTAATTTCGAAATGTGTCTTGCTTTAACCAGTTAACTGTCGTACTCTGGAAATACTCGTATTTTTTTTTAAATGGCCAGAAAACTCGTCCTTCAAATATCGATCGATTTAAATAACTCTCATTTTGTAAATACTTTCAAACCTGAGACCTCGCGTGGACGAGGTTTCTGGCCATGATAATAATAGTAATAATAATAATAATAATAATAATAATAATAATAATAATAATAATAATAATAATAATAATAATAATAATAATAATATAGCACTTGTATGGCGCATAATCAAGACTATGCGCTTCACAGTTACAAGAATAACAATCTAAAATATTACTAACATGCACACACACCTACACACACACAACACACACACACACACACAAACACACACAAACACAAACACAGACACCCTTTCAGTTATTACTCATAACAAGAATAAAAAAATATAACATCTCTATCAAATAAATGTGAAACATTGACAGAGACTTAAAATTTGTTTTTGTAAAGAAGAAATTTTAAGCTTTGATTTAAAAACATCGACACTTGATACTCCACGAATAAATAGCTCACAAATAGATACAATACGGTCACCCAGCTCCAGATTGCCGTATTGCAGAACACAGAGTTAGAATCCAGTGAGTGCTGAAAATATAATCAAAGATTACGTGATCTATCAAGCTCGGGAAAAAAACGGCAGAGGACGTCGGGTGCTTGGCATGGTATGGGTAAGTCTAGCGTCTCTTCTCTTTATTCTTAGTATTTTGTCTGTGCCCGGAAGATGGCAGAGGACGCATTGCCGGGTCGTCGGAGTCAGTCTCCGGTGTGGGTTGGCCCTTACAGAAGTCGTTATCATCTCAGTGTTGATTCGTGTTGTTGAAAGTCGCCAATATGATTCAATAGTCGTATCGTCACTTCCTTCCTAATGACTCATGGTAACTTAGTAACACTGGCTCTAAACTATCGGAACAATGGCGGACGCCGTATGAAATATTTCTCCGGCGAGCATAAAAGCGTATCCAGTATCCAGAGGAAAAAAAAAACCCATAAATTTGATCATGTTTTGACTTTTACACATTCTGATCACAAGGCATATGAAAAGTTCTAGCCAGCATGAAGAATAAAAAGTAATGATTTTCTTTGTTTAGAACCATGATGGCCGCCGTTGCCGGGCGGCGTGACATCAGACTACTGAATCCTATTAAATGAGTTGATGGTAATCGTCGTCGGATTCTTGATTTCATTTATTGTAGGAAATGAAGGTTTTTATGTCCAATTCGAAGCCTCCACTGTTACTTAACTAATTGGAATACCTATACCATAATCCAATTATTATTTGAATAGAAAAATAATAATGATAATAAAATAATAATAACAAAATTATAATAATAATAATAATAATAATAATAATAATAATAATAATAATAATAATAATAATAATAATAATAATAATAATAATAGTAATAATAATAGTAATAATAATGATAATAATAATAATAATAATAATAATAATAATAATAATAATAATAATAATAATAATAATAATAATAATAATAATAATAATAATAATAATAATAATAATATAGAAGTAGACATTGCTTAATTATATTGGGCTATGACACGAAAAACAACCATATAAACAGATAGAAACAAATATATACTATTGATACTGTACGCCTGGCTGAGAAGCTGACAACGAAAAATCTGGAAGTATAAGGGACCAACACACAAATCTATGTGTAATCATGACCGTTTATCGTCAGGTTAATACAGTTTATTGAGAATTACTCATAAACGCGGATGGGAAAAAACAATAACAAAGACCTGAGTGACGTCAACTTCGTACAATAGATAGAACGAAGTTGAGACATCACTCAGGTCTTTGTTATTGTTTTTTGCCATCCATGTTTATGAGTAATTCTAACTACACGGGATTAACCAAACTATTAACATTTAATGTTACACATAGTTTTGTATGTTGGTTCGTTATATTTCCGGATGGCGATATTGTGAGTTTCTTAGCCAAGCGCATATTATCTATATACATACGTAAACACATACAGTAAACATGCATAGCAGAAAATGCAAGACTTCGATACAAAATTATCTCCCCGTATTCAGTTCTGATAGATAGAATGGAGTTGAAGTCACTCAGGTCTTTGTTATTTTTTTTTGCCATCCGCGTTTATGAGTAATTCTCACTAAACTGTATTAACCTTCAAGGTTACACATCGTTTTGTATGTCAGTCCGTTATATTTCCGGATGGCAATGTTGTGAGCTTCTTAGCCAAGCGCACACTATCTATAGATAGAACGAAATTGGATTCAATAGTCTGATGTCACGTCGCCCAGCAACGGAGGCCATCGTGGTTCTAAACAAAGAAAATCGGTACTTTTTATTCTTCATGCTGGCTAGAACTTTTCATATGTCTTGTGATCAGAATGTGTAAAAGTCAAAACATGATCAGATTTATAATGTTTTTTTTCCCCTCTAGATACGCTTTTATGCTCGTCGGAGAAATATTTCATGGGCGTCCGCCATTGTTCCGATAGTTTAGAACCAGTTACTAAGTTACCATGCGTCATTACGAGGGAAGGGACGTTACGACTGTTGAAGCGTATTGATGTCACTCAGCTCTTTGATATTGTTTTCAGCCACTAAATTGTATTAATCAGATTAATCAATTATAAAAGTTTAAGGTTACACATAGTTTTGTGTGTTGGTACGTTATATCCGGCTGGCGGATGTTGTGATTTTAAAAAACTAAACGCATAGTATAAATACGAATATATCCATAGACACACACACACACACACACACACACATACATATCCACACAAAAAATCGATTATTTGACTTGAACAACAGTTTACGAAGTGAATACCATTTCTGAATACTTGTGTGAAATAACCTTAAACGGACAGTAACAATTGGTTTCTATACTTTGGATATAAATGTACTTTCTGTCCGATCAAAAGACCTATGTACACAACCACTGCCTACAGAGGGGAGAATTAGATAAAATATCGACTAAACGGGGGTCGATACTGGTATCTTTGCTTCTTAAGGGAGTGCATTACCAATTGATCTTTTAGGAAAGTAAATTTGTTCTTTTTCACTCTTTGCATTGCCTATGTCAAAATTGTAATTACTCCTTACAAGCAGTATGTCTTATCCTATATTTGAGGTGTTGCTGTTGTGTAATGCACACTTAAAGCTAGTGCCGCGCTGATGACCGGTCCTTGGACCGGTCCCATGGTCTTTTAGCTGTGAATCGGGGATCGGTCCCATAGTGAAGACCGGCGGCGGTCCTCACTTCTTATCACCTTTCAACGGTCTCGCGCCATACTCCCTCCCCAGCGATTCGTTGGCTCGGTTGCCTATCTTTCACCAATCACCACCCATCCCACTTAATTAATCACACCCACCCCCCTTTGCCATACACTAAACGACACAGACGACCATAGAGGCAGACGACCACCTCCCTCCACTCCGCAAACCGCCCTTTCGTGTGTGAGATGGGGGGAACAGGAGGCACACGCCTTGGACGATTCCATTATACGGGGTAAATTTCAAAATTTACTACACCATAATGATCGCAATGACAATGATCTATGATGAAGGCATGACCCCTCTTCTCGAATGGGTTATTGTTTGAAATGCATGTGACTACTAAAGATGTTTGTGTTTGTGTGTGTGTGTGTGTGTGTGTGTGTGTGTGTGTGTGTCGAACCTAGCAAGTAGCAAGTCCGATTTTTTGTTTTCTTTTGTCCATCTCTTGTCACCACTCTTTTCTATCGCATTGTTGTCATTTAAAATAATACAATAATATTAAAATTTCGTTTGGTGTTTTAACTAATCAAATAATATGAGTTTCATTAGTTTCTTCCTTCCAAAAAACCCGGTTATAACGTCTGTATTTTAAAAAAGTCCAATAGAATATTTGGGGACCCCGATAGCTCAGTTGATAGAGCACTCTCTTTGTACGCAAAGGGCCAGAGATCGATCCCGGGTGCAGTCGAGTTTTTTCTGAGTCCCTGTCTACTCAGCAGTGAATGGGTAGCTGGGTTTGTTAGATCTGGCGAAAAGTCACCATGGACACCACTTATTACTTATTAACTTATTACCGCATCCACCCCCTCTTATTATAACTTCACGTCTCTCTCTTACTCTTCAATGCTCGCTGCCCTCTAATGTGTGTGTGTGTGTGGGGAGGGGGGGGGGGTAGGAGTTGCGTGTGTGTATCAACGCCACGAACAACTCGATCAACGCCTTGGGCGATGCCATTATCTCCGTTAATGGGGATAAATTTCAAATTTTATTAAATTATCGAAGTAACAATGAAGTACGGTGAGCAAATAAAGAAGGCATCACCCCTCTTCTCTAATTAGGTTACAATTTGAAATGAGTGTGACTACTCCGTGTGTTTTACTCCTGTAGACCATGGTTTTCATCGTGTAGCGGTCTTTAACGGTTCAAGAATGAACGATCCCATGGTCTCAAAGGTCAAAACGGTACGAACTTCCGACAGTCTCTCAGGAATGTTCAATGTCGAAAAGGACCGGTCCTATTGCGGTTTTCATTTCCCAGGGACCGTAGGACCGTGGTCCTTAAGCTTGCCAAGGACCGCCCCGCACTACTTAAAGCACACATAATGGATATTGCGCAGTAGTTAAAACTGACCGTTTTGTACAAATAGTATACCTACTATCATTTTGAGCACGAAAATAAATACACACAATGGATACAATCAAATTAAATGTAGATTTTTTTTTCTTTCGTAGAATGACAACGATTCGTGTTGATAAACGTAAAAAGAATATTATAAAATTTTTGTCATTAAATATTCTCAAGAACACTCCTAATTGACCTAAAACTTCACCCACTTTCTGCAATTTTCCCACCTTTTTCCGCTTCCATTTCCATCTCACACATTTTACAAAATTAATCATGCCACTATTCCTTCCTAGGTTGATTATCATATCAGGCCCGAAACAAAACAAAACCACGCAAACAAAGCTCTGGTCTGACGCATTATTATGTAAACATCTGACGGGGTGAAATGAGGTCACGACGGGACGAGGAAGCGGGAGAGGAAGACAAAAGTAGCCATGGCATCGGACAAATCGCCTCCCACGTAGTTTCGTCTTAACCCAATTTTCCAAGCATCAATTCATTCATATCTCTGACGTCAACAGTGAACTATTGCCTGATTGGCCCGCTCTCATTTTCCCATCGATGTGAATTTATAAGGATGCCTGCACGCGCGGACGAGGAGGATAAAAGTGAGAATTTTAAAATAATTAGGAAAACATGACAGGAAACACAGATCGATAGCGCTGTGACCTACGTGAACATTTTCGCAGGTCTGATAACCGAGACCAATTATGGGCCTGATTCAACATTGTTGTATTGGATAATATTTTGCCTTGGTCTGAGAGTATTTCATTCCGGCTGTTAAACCTTTCGCCACGTGTTTACAATAAACATTTGGTTATATTTCCCATCAAATCCGTTACAAAAATTGTTACCGAACTTTATTATCCCATTATTATCTTATGTTGAGATCAGATAAAATGACATCAAAGTGACAGTCGAAATAATAGCAATGTTTTGGAATGGGCAAATATTAAATCATTAATGATTGAGCTCGTTATGGTCTCCTTCACAATGCGGATATGTGGTCGTGTGGCCGGAAGGTCCAAGGTTTGAGTCCCGGCCTGAGCGTCGCTCAGAAAAGCCTCTTCACTCACATTCTCGTACCGTACTCAGGAATAAAATAGTACATGGTCGTTAATAGCGTTGTCTCGGTTGGAAAAAAAAAATGTAATTTTGCTTACCAGGTGTCATGACTTGTCCTACATCTGAATTATAGCTGTTGACCAGGGACCCCCTGAAGTCCCAGGTTTGAAAGTTTGAAGGTCATACAAATCAATCGATATTTGAAGGGCGAGTTTTCAAGCAAAATTTTTTATACGGGTCTTTCCAGAGTGCGACAGTTACTGTTTAACTAGGTGTAGTAGATATTACACTATAGATAGTTCGAAATTGACGTCACTCAGGACTTTGTTATTGTTTTTTGCCATCCGCGTTTATGAGTAATTCTCACTAAACTGTATCAACCAGACTATAAACGATCATGGTTACACACAGTTTTTTTGTGTTGGTCCGTTATACTTCCGGATGGCAATGTTGTGAACTTCTTAGTCAAGCGCATACTATCTATGTAAATGCTCAAGTTAAAAAAAAAATAAATAAATAAAAAAAACAAACTATATATATATATATATATATATATATATATATATATATATATATATATATATATATATATATCAATCCATTTGGCCCATTGTTGAATTGTGCCAATCGTTGTTAAATAAAGTTTGGCTACAAAATTTTGCAATTTTTGTAACTGGACAAATAATTGAACAAAATGATAGACTTCTGTGCTTTTATTCCTCCACACTCATCAAGGAACTTTAATGGTGATGATGAATCTCGTTTTTCTTGGGTCAATCTCTATTTGTGGCTGTCGCGTCTGTGTAGGAGAAGAGGCCTTCCGAAAGCTCCTACATCCCCAATATTCTTGTCCTAGTAAGGGGTTTGGGAGGGAGAAAACTTTTTTGATAATGTTCTAGTAGGGGGTTTGGGAGGGAGAAAACTTTTTTGATAATGTTCTAGTAGGGGGTTTGAGAGGGGGGAGACTTTTTATATATTGTGCGGCTATGTGGTCAAGTGGTATGACACTTGCGTTCGGATCGGAAGGTCCTGGTTTCGAGCCTCGCGCTCGGCGCATAGTTGAGTCCTTGGAAAAGGCTCTTTATTCATATTCTCTCACCGTACTCAGGTGTAAAATGAGTACCTGGTCGTTAACAGCGTTGTCTTTGTCCGAAAATTGTAATATCGCCTAACAGGCGTCATGTCCCGTCCTACATGTTAAATGTTGCTGTTGACCAGGGACCCCTTGTAAAGTGGATATTGCGCTATATAAAGATCACTTTTTTTTAAAATTGTTTAAAAAAAATTTCCCCCCTCCCAAACCCCTTACTAGATCATTATAAAAAACAAGAATGCTGGGGGTGTAGGAGCTTTCGGAAGGCCTCCCGAGTGGCGAGTAGGTAAAGAAAAATAGAAGTAAAATAGATTCCCCAGATACAGAAGTTGCCTGGTGCCTCTTTCACCCTGATATAGCTGAGTTAAGTTCCTGGCAACTCGATAGCTAGTAATAAAGTTTTAAGTTTAACTCTCTCCTTACCGATCATTTCCAGTATTTTCCCAAATTGGCAGGCTTACCCAGCAGAAAAATGGATTTTAAAACTCAAACATTCTCTCTACAAAACAACTTTATGTTCTAATTAATCAAACAAAGATATTTTCTTCAAAGTTTGTGATGTACAAAATAAATCTGAATGATAAAAAATTTATATTGTGTCGTAACAAATATTAAGATTTTGCTGTAGGTGGTAAAAAGAGGGTTAAAGGAATAGGTAGTAGTAGTGGTAGATGTGGCACGTTATATTGGGATAGATCAGGTTCATAACATAAGTAGTAATCCCCGTTAAATCAGAACTACTTAAAAATAATCACTAGAATAGAATAGCCTCACACAATAACGCGTTAACACATAATTAAACAAAAGTATAATGCTAAATTTTAAATTAAAGTTAGGCTATGTGTAATTTAACTTTTCATCCTCTCTCGTTCTGTTGCTCAAGTTAAGGTTAATTGTTCTAAACTTATTTGTTGAGGTCATCCGTGAGTCGATAAATTTGCAGATGGGACTGATTGTGGACATTCATTTGTCAGATTATGGCGGGTAGGATGGCTTTTGCTTGCTCAGTTCTTGGATGGTTTCTTGGCCATTCTTTGATTGGCTCCAAGCATCGTTTGTTTAGCGAGTACCCAGATCCTCGACTAATGGGTAACCAGATCTACGAATATATAGGAGCAAAACTTGGACTGGTTGCAAAAGTATGGGGTCCTTATGAGCAGTGATATTGAAAGGATTTCAATTAAAAAACCTTTGACAACACAACTGATCTCATTTTAATATTAATAATAACAATGATGATGGTGATGATGATGATGATGATGATGATGATGATGATGATGATGATGATGATGATGATGATGTGATGATGATGATGATGATGATGGTGATGATGATGATGATGATGATGATGATGATGATGATGATGATGATGATGTGATGATGATACATCTAATAATAATAATAATAATAATAATAATAATAATAATAATAATAATAATATTAATAATAATAATAATAATATTAATAATAATAATAATAATAATAATAATAATAATAATAATAATAATAATAATAATAATAATAATAATAATAATAATAATAGCCCGAACCTGTTCCAATTTTGTTGGTGGGATGGGGAAAGATTAAGTAAGCAAATAAGAGTATAAGAATTAATATATATATAAACATAATATTACAATTGCGCATAAGCGATAGCACATTTGTAAAATGTAATTTATGTAAACGTAATTCATTTATTTGAAAGGCACACACACACACACACACACACACATTCCATTTTTTCTTCGGACATTATGCCGACTGAAGACGTGGACGAAAGCCACAGAAACGAACGTCTTGGCCATATAATGTGAGTGACAATTTATATTTTATATTAGCTCTAACCATCATTATCGAGCACTTTCGTACCTACGAGTATCCACCAACACTCATATATATATATATATATATATATATATATATATATATATAATATATATATATATATATTTATTTATTTATTTATTTTTGACATCAAACTTTTATTCCCTATTGAAATATTCTAAAGTGTTGTAGAATCAGTAAATAGAAAGTACACTGTCAATATAGATATCACTAGATAGTCAAGAAATCCGGAATGCTTCGTGGACTGATCAGCTGATTACTTTATCACACTGGACGTATCTCTTTTTTGTCTGAGGAACAAACAAACGAGGCTTTTTGCTACATAGATTTCACCTCGTTTCGATTCAATATATATATCGATATCTTTATCAAATATATCGTAAAGAATTATTAATACGTATGCACACAACCAACATTGTTCTTAATATTTTTTTTTTTTTGAAATGCAATAATCGACCCACGAATTGCAGCGGTCTCAGGTTTCCATCAAAGTTTGAGGCTAACTATGCGATGCGGATAAAAGGTAGATATCGGTATCATTGCTCTTATCAATATACTTTTCCGAACCAAGAGTTGTTAGATAATGTTATTGGGGCCTTTAAATCTTTGGTTACAAAAACCACCCTACGTTAACTGGTGAGATTTATTAAAATGTATGATTTAGTATGTTATATTTTCATGATGATCTATCGTTTATTTGTTCCTATAATATTATAACTTGCGTTATTGCCCTTCATATTTCAGAAACATGTTTTTACATGTAATGGCGGAAAATAGCCATTATACCTGGCAATTATAGTCAATTCTTAAATGAGGCTGTTTAAAACTAATTCAACGTTTATCAGACAGCACCACTGAGATGATTGGTTTTATCATAGAAACCTCTACAATAACAAAAATTGAAAAGTCCTCCGGGTGTTTTTTAAAAGGGAATAAAGGGGCCATTCAATTAAAAGCCAGCGATTTAGACTCAGTAACGCGTATTAGACGGATATTCTGAGCGTGACAATACGCTTCACCAGTCATGACGTCACTTCCCTGTAATGACGCATGGTAACTTAGTAACTGGCTCTAAACTATCGGAACAATTGCGGACGCCTTTATGAAATATTTCTCCAAACGAGCATAAAAGTGTATCCAGAGGAGAAAAACATTATAAATATGATCATGTTTTGACTTTTATATTTCTGATCGCCAGCATGAAGAATAAAAAGTACATTTTCTTTGTTTAGAACCACGATGGCCGCCGTTGCTGGTCGACGTGACATCAGACTAGTGAATCCAATTTTGACATGTTACAAACGGATAGAGTGGCCTCATGTGTAAAATTAGTACCTGGTCGTTGTCTGTCGAAACAAAAAGTATAATATCGCCCCAAACGGGCATCGTCGTCCTACATGTTTGGTGTTGCTGCTGGGTGGGGACCCTTTGTAAAGCGCTTATGGATATTGCGCTATATAAATGCTCTATCTCTTTTTTTTAATATAGATAGTATGCGCTTGTCTAAGAAGCTCACAACATTGCCATCCAGAAATATAACGGACCAACACAAAACTATGTGTAACCTTGAACGTTTATAGTCTGGTTAATACGGTTCGGTGAGAATTACTCATAAACCGGGATGGCAAAATACAATAACAAAGGTCTGAGTGACGCCATCTTCGTTCTATCTATATTGCAATGAACAAATACATTGCAAAAGAGTAAAAATATACATAGCGGTTTGAATGATCTATGTATTTACTTCGACGCGTTGATCACACTCTATTTACCAGTCACGTCTGTGTCATTAGAGAAGCCTATAAGTATAAGTAGCTAGTTTGTCGATGTTACTATCTATTTTTATTAATTACGCTCTTACCCGCCCTGGCCTCAGATGCCGTGGCCTAGGCATTCCATAAAGGGATATAAAATAACCGATCAAACAAATATCTGACGTCAACTGGAATCACGCAATTAATTTGTTGAAACGAATAACATGGGGGTTGCTTAAGAATCAGGGCTCGATCCCAGAACTTTCCAAGTCACAGTGCAATGTCTTGACCACTCGACCACATCGCTTCTATTACCGATGAAGTCGGTGGTGTAATAATAGAAATATTTATTTATTATTTGGGGGTCCAGATGGCTCGTTTGGTAGAATACTCGCCTTAAAAGCAAATGAACCGGTATCGATATATTTTTTCAGCTCTCTTTACACTGAGTGACTTGGTAGTTAGTCTGTTCGATCTCGCCTAAATACTTTGCGATAAATTGACGTTTGTGAAAAATATAGTAAGCAATACGCTTCAACAGTCGTAACGTCACTTGCCTCGTAATGACGCATGGTATCTTAGTAACTGGCTCCAAACTATCGGAACAATGGCGGACGCCCTTATGAAATATTTCTCCGACGAGCATAAAAGCGTATCCAGAGGAAAAAAAAACATTATAAATCTGATC
>NC_088361.1:124711225-124728725 GCF_034508935.2 Berghia stephanieae
CAAAGTATCTTGCTCCAGCAATTGCATCTATCGTAAATGAAAGTCTAACGTTGCCCGATTTTCCAAATATGCTGAAACATGCCTTGGTTAGACCCCTGAAGAAAAAAGCAAATCTTGACTGCAATGAGTTAAATAATTTTAGACCTGTGTCAAATTTAAATTTCATTTCAAAATTAATCGAAAAAGTCGTTGCTGCTCGTATTATTAACCATCTAAAGACGAATGCCTTAAATGTTAAATTTCAATCTGCCTACAAAGCCTCCCATAGCACGGAAACGGCATTACTTAAAGTTTTTAATGATATTGTAAATGATATAGATAATAAAAGTGCTGCGATGCTTGTTTTACTAGATTTAAGTGCGGCATTCGACACTATCGATCAAAATTTACTTTTAACTAGACTACGTGATCAATTTTATATCAGTGGCACAGCTTTGGCCTGGTTAAAGGAATATTTGTTTGAAAGAACTCAGTCAGTAATTATAGAAAACCGTGTATCAACTCCATCCATATTAACGTGTGGAGTGCCTCAGGGATCTATTCTCGGCCCCCTCCTTTTTACAATGTATACTGCTCCCCTCTCTCATATGTTATCCACTTTTCCCATTGATTTTCATTTTTATGCTGATGCCACTCAGCTGTATACAAAACTCAATAATGATCCAGAGCTGTCATCAGTATCTGTTATGGAAAATTGCATTGCCAACATAAAGGATTGGATGAAACTAAACAAACTTAAATTTAATGATGACAAGACGGAAATGATAATTTTTGGAAATAGGTATCAACTCTCAAAAATATCTACAAATGAGATACTAGTGGGTGAAAATGCTATTAAACCTAGTTCTTGTCTGAGAAATCTTGGGGTGTATTTAGATCAAGGGTTATCCATGGAAGATCATGTTAAAAAAATATGCCAATGTTGTAACTATCACATTAGAAACATTGGAAGAATCAGACATTATATTGATGAAGATATTACAAAGATGCTTGTTAATTCGTTTATTACTAGCAGATTAGATTATTGCAATTCCCTTCTCATTGGCTGTCAAAGTAGATTAATTCATCAACTACAAAAAATTCAAAACAAAGCGGCTAGACTTATAAAATTAACGAAAAAAAGAGATCATATAACACCAGTTCTCCAGGAATTGCACTGGCTTCCTGTGAAGTATAGGATAGAATTTAAAATATTGTGCTATGTTTTTAGATGTCTGGATGGATTGGCTCCTGAATATTTGCAGGAACTGATTAAAAAATATGAACCCACTCGAAATCTAAGATCATCTCAGTCCCAACTTCGAAAAGTTACCACCTCAAAATCCACTTTCGGTGAAAAAGCCTTTTCATTCATAGCTCCACGCCTATGGAACGCACTTAGTCCTCGGACAAAGTCCTGTGAAAACTTATCATCTTTCAGGAAATGTCTGAAGACTGAGTTGTTCCGCGAGGCTTATTTTTCATGAAATAGACGTTGCTTTGATTCTGTTTTTTGTATGCATGCTTAGTATGTATCATGTAGTGTCGTGATTTTTAATTTTGTTGTTTTAAACATTTTTATTTTTATTTTTATTATGTAAAGCGCCGCAGAGCACGATTAACGTGGATGTTTAGGCGCTATATAAATTCATTATTTACTATTTACTATTTACTATTTACTGTTATAATGATATTATGTGAAGCTCTGTGACTCAGAGCTACGTTGTCTCGTCTTGTCACGAAAGTCAATCAAGCAATATTAAGCATGATCAGAGTCCGGATGTTGGCAGCAGCGATCGTGGAAAATTCTAGCCCCGTCATATGGTCCTTTGGGAAAGGAAAGGGACTTTACACGCATTACCCCAATGGACTTAGGTGTGAATGAGTACCTAGATACCAACAGTGACGATTTTATAAGAGTGTTAGTACATAAAGGACACCAAACAGACGATTAGAACCGTATGGAATGGAAATATTATTCAATAATATGGTCTGCTGAGGAAATAAATAAAACACTGTGAAGCGTACTGAGAATGGTTAATCCGTGGACATGCGACGTATAAATATTCATATTCTCTTATTTGTATTATAGTGGGGGCATAGTTTGCTGTTGTCTCGGATGTACTTATAAAAAAAATAGGAGGCGGTACAGAATAATGCTTACCTTTTGTGTCCTTCTACGATATAAGACACCTAGACCTATAAGAAAATAATTGTTATTTCAAATATGACTTTGAAAATTGTATTGTATGGGGTTGAACAAAATGCCAAAAAGTGGTTTTAAAGTTGAAATATGACATTTTATTTTCTGTTACATTAAGAAACTAAATGTTCTCAAGAAAACTATCCATCTAAACCAAAATTCAATATATTTTTTTCTCACTAAATTAAATTTATTACATAAGATAAACTCGATATAATACAATTTTGAGGTGATTGTTCCATTCAAATAAGCGTCAACGTTTCAAAGAGTTTTAACTCACTCAATCCTAGAGATTTTTTGCTACTTTTCAAAATTGAAAAAATGTATTTAAAATGAGCATGTGCAGAGATAGTTTTATTCAACTATCATTAACATGTAAAAATTAAAAACATTAGCTTTGATACATTTTATTTTATCCATCCAAACCGAAATGCACACATTTGCATGTATGGTAACCAAAAATTGTTCTGGTCTCATTGTTGAAATGGAAATACTTTCAACTTATGTATAATATACTCCATTTCAACAGTACACCTCGATCCAAATCAAGAATCTGTCAATAGACTTTCGTTTCATCCATCATCATAATATTCTGAATAATGATTTGAAATTGTATTCGATTCGACAATTTCATGAAAGTGTACTACTTTTAAATCAATAAGTTTCCCCTTTTTATTTAGACGTCTAGATTTGATTGACGAATATTGCTTAAATATATTTACTGGTTCTGACAGTCCACTGACTATATTATGTCACTCACTCAAATCGTTGTGTTCAGCGCAATTTTTTTGGAGGGTTTTACGGCGCTTGCAACACATTAAGGTTATACCAGCGCCAGTAAAAAGGAAGAAAATGAGATAGTAAAAAGTTCAAGAATAAAAATTAATGCACCCAAGAAAAAGTAAGACAAAGGGGATTGATCCAAATAGGAAACATGTAGATTCCAAGAGCACACTATCAAAGTACTTAGTCTGAGATCACCTAAAAGTCTCATCCAGACGCAAGCACAGGTCCCCACTAAGAAGAATACACTCATATGTTTACACACCCAAAAAAAAAAAAATAAATGTATTATATATATATATATATATATATATATATATATATATATATATATATATATATATATTAACACAATACTTAACAGAGAGATGATTTACAAGACATAAAATATTATCTCCTAAAACTCTAAGGATACATTTGACTGTTTCCCTCCCAGCCAGGGTATCCGACCACGGCCAGGACAAAACCAAGTAACCTCATTCCAAGACAGAAAGCAAATTGGAAAACAGATATAGGGCGATAGAAGGCACAGAGAGTGCATCCCTGCCCACTATGGGAGGCCAGGAACCCCGCCCAGTCAGCGCAATTTACATACTGTTCACATCCACTTTTAATCTCACCGATTTTCTGCCATAAGGCAATGGACTAAAACGTAACCATTACTATCGATTCAGCCATTTACATAATTTTTACTTATAATGTTTCTGTATACGACAAAAAATACATCCTCGTGATATATTAATTTACTTGATAACAGCTTTGTTATTCGATGGTAATCACTCTAATCCACTTCTTTTTTCTTCTTATATTATTTGTACATAACCTGAAAGTCGTGATCGCCTTCACGGCGTATTGATGCTATGTGTTAAGGTAAAATACCCACAACATCCGCCATCCAAATAAAATAAACCGACACACAAAACGGTGTGCAACCTTTAACGTTTATAATATAGTCTGATTTATATAATTTAGTGAGAACTAATCACTAACAGGCTGTCTAAAATAATATCAAAGAGCTGAGTGAAGTCAACTTCGTCTCTTCTAAATTTGAAGGAAGTGTTATTTTCGGAATCATGATGGGAGTGCCGCACCTCACTAGAAAAGACAGAGGACAGCGTTATAAACCGAAATACGTCTATTGATATGTCATAAATTGTCAGTTCATAAAGCTTGTTTCCTGATATAATATATCTAATGATAGCTTACTTAGCCATTATAAAGAGAGAAAGATTTAATCAGAAAATGCTTTTATCAATTTTGCTGGTTAAAATACCCATCTCGATAGAATAAAATGAGCCTCAATTTGATGGAAATTATCATGAACAAAATAGAATGAATATGAGAATTTAAAGAAATACATTCTTTGCTGTCGTATAATAATGATAATAATAATAATAATAATAATAAAAAATAATAATAATAATAATAATAATAATAATAATAATTAATATATAATAATGATAATGATGATGATGATGATGATGATGATGATGATGATGATGAGATGATGATAATAATAATAATAATAATAATAAATAATAATAATAATGATAATAATAGTATAATGATTATATAAATATATATATATATACTACTACATACTACAAATACATATACTACTACTACTACTACATACTATCTACTATACTACTAACTACAACTACTACTACTACTACTACTACTACTACTACTACTACTACACTACTACTACTACTACTACTATACTACTATACTACTACTACTACTACTACTACTACTACTACTACTACTACTAACTACTACTACTATACTACTACTACTACTACTATACTACTTACTACTACTATACTACTAACTACTACACTACTACTACACATACTATACTACTACTACTACTACTACTACTACTACTACTACTACTACTACTATAACTACTACTACTACTACTACTACTACTACTACTACTACTACTACTACTACTATACTACTACTACTACTACTACTACTACTACTACTACTACTACTACTACTACTACTACTACTACTACTACTACTATACTATTACTACACTACTACTACTACTTCTACTACACTACTACTACTACTACTATACTACTATACTACTATTACTACTACTACTAACTACTACTACTAACTACTATACTACTACTACTACTACTACTACTACTACTACTACTACTACTATCTACTACTACTACTATTACTACTACTACTACTACTACTACTACTACTACTACTACTACTACTACTACTACTACTACTAATAATAATAATAATAATAATAATAATAATAATAATCTATAAGTTTACGGTTACACATAGTTTTGTGTTTTGGTACGTTATTTCTGGCAGACGACATTTTGTGAGCTTTTTGGCCAACTGCCTAGCATCAATTTTGTAGTAAGTGGCGTTTCCGACATCAAGAGACATTTCTTGCTCATGTATATTTTAAACAAAATTATAATAAACATCTCATATGACGTCGGTATTTTAAGTGATGATCTTGTGACTTCGTGATGTATAAAAAGCAAATTACGGACATTGTTGGGGGCGGGTGAATATACATATATATATATATATATATATATATATATATATATATATATATATATATAATTATATATATATAGTGTATGTATGAGTATGTAATTGTGTGAATATATTATCTAAATATAAATCTCCATGACATGTTCATTAGTATCTAAAAGCCGTAGATATTTCGATTTAAGCTTTAAAAAGATTTAATGAAATATAAGGTGGGAAGTTAATGGAAGGATAGGATTATTTATAAATGGATGAAAAGAATGCTCATGTATAAATAGATGATTGAATCGTCACGAGGTTTAGTAACGAGCTGATAATATATTGATGTGATTCAGCATTGCTCTCTGGACCATTTTGAAGCATAATTTGTATTGCGAAATATCCACTCAACGTGCTTAACCCTCTCCTTACCTATCAATTTCAGTATTTCCCCAAAATGGCAGGCTTACCTAGCAGAAAAATTGATTTTTAAAACTCAAATAAGCTCTCTACAAAATAACGTTATGTTCTTATTAATTAATCAAAGATCATTCTTCAAAGTTTGTGATGTAGAAAATAAATCTAAATAAGAAAATTGTATATTGTGTCATAATAAATGTGACGATTTTGCTGTAGGTGGTAAGGAGAGGGTTAAAGCGCTTTTCAAGGGGTCCCTGGCCAACAGCAACACCTAACATGCATAGGGCGAGACATGACGCCTGTTAGGCGATATTGCAGTCAATTTTTTTTTTTTTTTTTTTACAAAGACAAATCTGTTGATGCCATGTACATCATTTTACACCTGACTACAGTGAGAGAATGAGAGACTTTTCCAAGAAGTCAAATTTGTCCCACTTAGAGCGGACTCGAATCTGGGAACTACCGGTCCGAAGGCGAGTTGAAGGCGAGTCCCTTACCACAAGACCACAAAACGGTATTCTCCCTATTTCGGGACCGTCTCTCTACGCACGTCCAGAAACAAGAAGCAAATAAGCATCATATTTTAATAAATAAAATAATGATTCAAGATTTTTAGTAAGCAATGCAGTGCTTTTATTCTAAACTAATCCCTCTCTATCCTGGGACTTCCTAATGTTCGACCATGACTTTACTCCGCTCAGGGAAAAATATAGCAATGCAGAACCAAATCAATAATAATTCTATTTTTTTAAATAAATGAATCAATGACTCATCAAGGGGATTAAGAAGTTATTGTTGTACTCTGGAAAGATACGTATTTGAAAATTTGGCTAGAAAATTCGTCTTTTAATATATTGATCGATTTAAATTGCCCTCATCATAGCAAAAACTATCAAACCTGGGACTTCTCGAAGTCTTCCTTGGTGTCCCCAATTTGAGAATTTTTTACCAATATAAGGGTCATTTAAATCGATCGGTACTCGAAGGATGAGTTTTCTGGTCAATTTTTCAAATACGAGATTTTCCAGAAAACGATAGTTTAGTAAGCATTGTAGTCCTGGAATTCTACACTGCTCCGTTCCAATCCTTCTCATGCTCGACCACAAATCTCCTTTACTCAGGGAAAGACAATACAATACACAAGCAAACCAATCAACACTCTTGTATTATTATTATTTTTTTTTTTTTGAATGAATGAATAACTCGTAAATAGGATTAATAAGTATTGTAGTGCTGTAAATTTACACTAATCCCCCCCCCCCCTCCCCCTCCAACCTCATGTCCAGGGACCGTCCATTTATAATAGTCCACGATTGTTCTTCTCTAACAGGAGAGAAATGCAATGTAGCTAGAAGCAAATAGATAATTTAAAAAAATAAAACAAAAGCAAAATTCCAGCACAACACAAATAAAAACAAACGAAACAATATAAAACCAAAAACAAACAAACAAATAAAAAGCACAGGAAAATAAACAAAAATAAATTGGTCACTGTTTGGAAATGGGTCAATTTAATCGACAAACACTGGGAGACATAATAATAGAGATAGTGACGTCAAGTGTATTCTAGTACGTAATAGTACTTATTCCACATGGCGTGATATTAGAGGGGATGGATGGACTTGGAACTTAACGAGGTGGTGAAACAATGACGTGGGGAGGGTGAGTGTTTTTGTACGTGTATATGTGAGGGGGATGGATGGGTGGGGAGAATAAAAAATGATGTAGGTAGGGATATAGGCTTGATGTGTAAGTTAAATGTCCTACTTGGGTGTCTGCATAATGGAGCAAAGGGGTAAGAAAACAAGAAAGAACTAAGGGTCATTTTTAAATGAATAGGTGAATAGACGAATGGATGAAGTTTCATAAGTACTCGACAACTATAAATATCTTAGTTGGATAATGTTGAATATTATGTGTATGTATGTATATATATATATATATATATATATATATATATATGTGTGTGTGTGTTATATAATTATAAAAACAATATATATATATATATATATTACTAGTATATATATATATATAATTATAAAAACAAAAACAATATATATATATATATATATATATATATATATATATATATATATATATATACTATTAGATTATATATTCAAAATTATTATCCAACTAAGATAGTTATTGTTGTCTAGGACTTAAGAAACTTCATTCATTCCTCTATTCATATATATATATATATATATATATATATATATATATATATATATATATATATATATATATATATAGAATTGAATTCAGATTTGAATGAGCTAAAGAACGAATGAATGAATGAAGGAGGGAAGGAAGGAAGGAAGGAAGGAAGAAGAGGTGTGCATGACACCATTATTGAATGAAGGAATATGTTAATAAATGATTGAACTTAGATAAGATGTAATGACTGAATGGATCAAAAATGAATGAAGGAGTGAATGATGAATATAGGAATGAAGGACGAATAAAGGAATGAATGCCAGAATAAAAACAAGATAACTGAATGAATTAATTAATTGGAAATTAATGATTGAAGGAATAGCGAATGAAAGAATGAGTTCGACTGAATGCATGACTTTACGATTTTGAATGAATAAAACTGATAATGAGTGAGTGAATGAATGAATGAATGGAGGAAGGAATGGTGCATAAAGTGATGAATGCAAGAGTAAACAAACTGAATGTATAAATGAATGAATGAAATGAAATGAATAAATAAAATGAATGAACAAAGATGAATGAATGAATGAACAAAAATGAATGAATGAATGAAGGAATGGAGGAATGGATGATTGAATAAACAAAGATGAATGAATGAATGACTGAATGAATGAATGATAAACAAAGATGAATGAATGAATGAATGAAGGAATGATTGATTGAATAATGAATAAACAAGATGAATGAACGAATGACTAAATGAATGAATGAATAAACAAAGATGAATGAATAAATGAAGGAATGATTGATTGGATAATGAATAAACAAGATGAATGAATGAATGACTGAATGAATGAATGAATGAAGGAATGAATAAACAAAGATGAATGAATGAATGAAGTTATAAATGGGAATGTGCTGGGCCAATCAACTCCGAGGCTATTCCCCGCGAGTGCAATACGCGTTCCTGGGGGAAAATCGATAGATCCACCACCGTTATACTGTTGTACTCCTAAAAAACACATTGTTAAAAATTTGGCCAGAAATTTCGACCTGGATCGATTAAAATAACCCTCATCTTGTCATAAACTGTCAAACTAAAAA
The DNA here is from genome assembly GCF_034508935.2 of Berghia stephanieae. Taxonomy (NCBI): domain Eukaryota; kingdom Metazoa; phylum Mollusca; class Gastropoda; order Nudibranchia; family Aeolidiidae; genus Berghia; species Berghia stephanieae. The sequence goes on from NC_088361.1 coordinate 124,720,398, forward strand.
AAAAAAGCCCCAGGTTTGATAGTGTTTGACACGATTAGGGTCATTTTAATCGTTCGATATTTGAAAGACGAATTTTCTGGCCAAAAATTTTAAAATGTGTTTTTTTCTGGAATGGCAGTATAACGAATGGCTTCGGGGACTAGTGAGTAAATTTGTGAAAGGCTAAGATTAGGCGCGCGTTAGAATGGAACGAGTGTGTGGATGGATGGGAAAACGGAGGAATGAATGAATGAATGAAAGAATGAATGAATGAACGTGAGATTGACTCAGTTTTCTCATTGATTCTCAGGAGAGAGGGGGAGAGTAATATCGTAGAGCTAAACGCCCACGCTAAGCGGATGATCGGGGGAGTCGGGGGTGGGGTGTGGGGGCTGGGGAGGGTGGGGGGGGGGGGGGAGATAAATTAGAGAATGAAGGGGGACGGGGGTAGGCTTGGTAACTGGATGGTAGTCATTGGGTGATGCGATGTGGTCTTGGGACAAACAAGTCGTCGATGTATACCTATCTAGAATTTGATGAAGGGTTGATGTGTATGTGTTGTGTATGTGTGTGTGTGTGTGTGTGTGTGTGTCGGGGCGGGGGGGGGGGGGGGGTGGGGCGATCGTGATTGGACTCAGGGTGATAAACAAGTGTGAGGACTGGGGCTGCAGGGTGCGCGGGGGGGGGGGGGGGGGTAGGAAGAAGAGGATATTGAGGCAGTATAACAGAAGAAGACAATAATACTCATAAAAATTATTCCGACAAAAGTCGTTCTTTTCAGCTATAATTGTATATTATTATAGTCGGGGTCTAGATATCTAGAAATAAACTTCTTCATGTTGCATCTATATATAGCGCTCATCCATTGAAAATATTTTGAGAAAGGAGTGTTGACACTAGACTAGATACAATTGTCATTAATTTTACAGTATCGATCTTATGCCGTGCACGAAAAATAGACGGTCATTTAACATCTCCTTGTAATGATGGTATTTAATGTCAAACCATCACAAATGTAACAATTTGAATGTGATATGAATCTGTCAATGTTGTTTTTGGGCGCGCGCGCGCGCGCGCGCGTGTGTGTGTGTGTGTGTGTGTGTGAGAGAGAGAGAGAAAGATAGATAGATAGATTGATAGGTAGATAGAGAGACAGATAGAGTAGGTAGAAAATAAATGTCTGTTAAATATTACAGTTATCTTATAATGTTATAGCAAGTTTAACTAAATGACAAATTGCAATATGAATGGACAATAAAGGTTATTATTATCATCATCATCATCATCATCATCATCATCATCATCATCATTATTATTATTATTATTATTATTATTATTATTATTATTATTATTATTATTATTATTATTATTATTATTATTATTATCTTATGATCCGTGGCGGAAGGGCGCAAGTTTTAAATTTTAATTGATATGATATTAGTGCCCTCTTCACACTTTTTTTTCTGAAATGGTGTCTATGGATCAGTCACAGACACAGCAGAAAACAATTAATCCCACGAGGCAGGCCGGTTTTGAGGGGGTGATAGATAATCGACATTAGGTTATAACCATGAAAACATTGTCGAAATTGTGACTCTAGCCATGAACAGACGTGCTTGGTCCCAACATGTGAATTCCCTGTGACCGTGACACTTTCATGTTGATGTAGCATAGCACCTTATAGGTGCCGTACTAATGTACAATGCAACTCATGCATACATGAAATTCAAGAATGAAAAAAAGCATTGTGAATTTCTTGTTTTCCATGCATTTTTTATCTGTTTTGTCTGACACTGCTCCACACACAACTCTTCAGTTTTTTATATTTCTCATGGCTTGTTCCCAATTTTGTTTTACTTTCATATTTTCAGATATGATATTATATGCTAAAGAATCGGGTAGTTTCGACTAATCCTTAGAATTTTTGTGAATGAATGACTGGCCAAAATATCGCTAGAAACGTAAGACAATAATTGATAGGCAATGGACGACTCTGATATGATATCTCGGCAATTACCTTCCAAAAACCATATATAAATAATATTTTTTTATAATTAAAAAAAAGGAAGAAAGAAAGAAAATAAAGAAACAAGCAAGGTTTAGATTATAAAAGTTACACAAATACAAAGGGAAAAAAAGACCAAAAAAAAAGAAAACAAAACCAAAGAAACAAACAAAAACAGGACCATTCATGACTCGACCATATTATAATCTGCTGCTCCACAACATTAATCTAAGTGATAATTATTTTGATCTGTCTTGGGCAATGTTGTTGTTTTTTGGATACCGCATTTTTTTTCTTGTGACCCAATATTCTGTAATGTGTATTATTTCGGGACTGTTGTAAACGAACAACATGAATGCATTCATTTCATTACATGAATGGATATTTTCTAACGATTCATAATCTCAGCACCCAATTATCCCATTAATGTTTCATAACGTTTTCTATTTTCATCCTCGTCTCCAAGTAATTGATCCTTCCAAGCATGTTAAGAACTAAGACGTGATTTAAAAAAAACAAAGAAACACAAACCAAAACAACAAAACCGAGATACACATAAAGGGGTTGCTTGAAATCTAATGGTCTACTACACTTTATATTGACTTAACCCCTTACACGCGGACATCGGTTTCCCAATTGAGCAAAGTGGCACAATGGTATTTTCTTAACTTCTTAACATAAGGTATTAGTTTGATTCCCACCCCCACGCCACTCCCACGTCTCAAACTCGTGTAGTGCGACTATGAACAAACCACTCGCTCTAGCTGCTTTTAAGGCACTCCATTGCGACTGACAACTGGGTAATTCCAGTCTCGCCCTTAAGTAGATCCCGAAGAAAAGGTTCCTTTGAAAGAAAGGTCTTTCATGTATTTATTTATTTTAATCGAACAACAATATTGACCGTATTCTCCAAGAATCTGCAGCAATAACAATTATTTAACTCAATCCCTGTCACAGGCATCGACGGATCTTGAATCGCATTTTTTTTTTTTTGCTGTATCTGCTTTCTTTGTTTTATCCTGACAGAGAAAATAGAATAAATCATGACTTTGAAAAGAAAATCAGCCTTGCTAATAAAAGGTTAAACTGGCTAAAGATGTAAAAATACAGGAATTATCCTAACTATCTCCCTTACTTCCGCCCACAGGTGGCTATTTCCGGTTCAGGCAGGAATGGCCCAGTATGTGCTCCTCCCACACATCATTGAGTGGGCAGCTATGTCACGTGAGCCGCCATGACGCATCTTCCAAACAGATCCTCAGCCCAAAGAGTCCCAACACGATTCAATCGTTCCACTTGACCACGACAAAGAGCCAAACTATGTTCTCGGTAAGTGGAGTCTCCAACATCCGTCTCTATCTCTGATTTATATATATATATATATATATATATATATATATATATATATATATATATATATACGTACTTATATGTATACAGTAGTGATCAAAAGTATCGTTACAATTTTGATTTGCTCTCCATGGCAAGAAATATGCATTAAAGGAATTCAATTATATACCATTTTAAAGAAAATTAAATTCTTCTTAAAATGGTACCAAATATGTTTGTTTATATATATATATATACACACACACACACACACATATATATATATATATATATATATATATATATATATATATATATATATCACTTCAAGCGAAATGTAAGTGATTTGAGAGCAATCATTTGATGATCCCTATTTGGCAAAAGTAGAACTGAACACATAATATTATATTCATTGTATCAAGTTTTCCCATTCAAATTCAAATAAGGTGCACATTTCTCCACATTTGTTGATAACGAATACAGCTTTCAGTTGTCTTTTAGATCTTTACCTTGCTGTGACATCAAGATCTAGATAGAAATCCTTCTAAAATTTCTATGTCAAGATATTTTAACACCCACACATTGCCATTCTAAAATTGAATTGTGAAGAACAGACAAGGTTGCTGAATATTTGGAAGCTTGATACTGTGTAAAGAGGGTGCACATATTTTAAACATATGGCAACTGTCGCTTAAACCACAAGTGTTTTTGAGTTGGCCAGCTAAAGATCTTCCAAGGCAAGGGTGGCTGTGCATAAACCATTGGCCACACTGATGAAGATATTCTTCACATGCCTGAAAAAGGCCGATTCATAACAACCATTGTCAATGCTCAGGAACGTGGGCAGTGCAACATACATACTTACTTATTTGTGGACTGGGCTTGTATGTACGTTGCCTATCACTTGACTCCACGACGATTTATACGCTGCTTCCCTCAAGTGCTCCGAGTTTGTAGGATGTTGCTTGTCGATCGCCTCAAACTGGTCAGAAACGTCAACCTCTGACGACCCGGAGTCCTTTTTCCCCCCTCTATGTAGCCACTGAGTGTTAGGCATTGAATGTGCCCTCATATATGGCCCATTTGCCTTTTTTCTGATTGTTTTCACAGCAATTGACTTTGGTGATGGACTTTTTTGTTCCTCCAGTTAACTTTGCAATCGAGTTGTGCAAGAGCTTTGTGTTAGAATGTTTTTGATTTTACTCTTGTCTTGCATTCGTCATCAATGAAGCGTTCCTTTGCTTCTCTGCACTCCTTTTATGATTGAATGACCTTCTTATAATCCGTGCCGTTTCTCTTTAATTTGCTTCTTTCATTCATTTTTTCAAGTATTTAATTTATCATCCATTTTTGTTTCATTTCACGTGGTCTTACAGGAAAAATCTCTTTCAGGTGTTCCTTTACACACTTGGATATACCACACGTACTGGAATGATATTATATCCAAATGTATCACAGACATCTATGTGACGTTAACTTAGATTCTAGAGGAATCTCTGCGTGCAAGACGTCCGGCCGTTCGACTAATGCTGACAGAACGGCTATGTGGTCTAGTGGTATGACACTCGCTTTCGGATCGGAAGGTCCTGGGTTCGAGCCTCGCTCGGCGCATAGTTGAGTCCTTGGAAAAGACTCTTTACTCACATTCTCTCACCGTACTCAGGTGTAAAATGAGTACCTGGCCGTTAAAAGCGTTGTCTTTGTCCGAAAAATTGTAATATCGCCTAACAGGCGTCATGTCTCGTCCTACATGTTAAATGTTGCTGTTGACCAGGGACCCCTTGTAAAGCGCATTGAGCACGTTAAGTGGATATTGCGCTATATAAATGCTCAATTTTATCACAGACATCTATGTGACGTTAACTTAGATTCTAGAGGAATCTCTGCGTGCAAGACGTCCGGCCGTTCGACTAATGCTGACAGAACGGCACCGCATGAATCGGGAATAACAGGCTGACAACCACATACAATAGACTCTAGGCTCAACAGTTCATCCTATAAGTCTTGCAACCACACGGAAAATTCTGTTTATCAACCACATTTGTGACCCGCCTTGTCAATGTGGTATTATGTTGGGATGCACTCGGTTAGGGAAATTGAATTCATAGCCACAAATATCAAACTTGGGTTTAATTTCTCTACGTCATGCTGGAGTATAAATACTATTTTTTGCTTTGCAAAATCTTCTAAGGTCCAATTTCTCTTCATTCTATCTCTAAATTCACTTTCTGAGGTCTGAATCATCCCGACATAATACCGTTTTGAGACGGAGGGTCACATTTGACATCTTGACCCACGACAATTCCCCACCCCATTGAACGTACACCACCAAGTGTTTCTTAAGGGACGACAATGTTGAACCCTTAATGTGGCCAGCCCCGTCACCAGATTCGAATCCTGTGAAGCAATTGCGGTCTCCAAACTAAACTCTTAAAAACCACCCTATTTCATGGAGACAAAACTGTTTGCTTTTATAACTAAAGTTTGAACCAAGATAATTACCGAAACCGTCTACTATACACTCTTACAATGTCGACCAGGCATCGAGGAAGGCCCTTGCTTGATACTGAACGGGCCACATACCATATTGATTACTAAAACCAGTTCTGCCAGCAGGCACAGACCTCAAGAGAAAAGACTGGGTGGCGTTGAACAGAGCTAGAGCAAAGGTGGGAAACACCGCCACCAACCTCTTTAAAAGGAAAATCTCACCGGGCACTGAATGCCCATGCGGTCACCCCAGACAGATCATGGACCACATCCTTTCCGAATGCTCGCTGGGACCTCACTGCACCAATGCTGACCCGAGGGAATGCAACCAGACTGCCCGGGACTGGCTGACTCACTGGCGCGACAAGATATGATGATGACCAGTTCTGCCAAGTTGCGATTTAAAATTTTTTGAAACTTGTTTGTTACAGCTTGTCAATAAACCTTTGATTTTATGAATTGTCTACCATTCCTATTTCATTTGATATATAACACTTGGGGATTTATGGTGTATGTGAAGAGTGTGACAGAAAATGAAAATGCAACGTTATTTTGATCATTACTGATCATACACACACACACACACACACGCACACACACACACACACACACATAGTGGGTAACAAAAGTATTTGCCACATACGTTTTTCGCGAAGTTCTCCAAAAAATATTAAGTCAAGAATGTAATGAAACTTACACTCAATTTGCTAATAATCATTGTCTATCCAATTTTCTATAGGGAAATGAGAAATATTTTGTTAATTTTTCTTTTCGCGGAACAGCATCGGTTCACAGCTTAGAAAACTACAACAAATCTGCCGTACTCTGGAAAAAACATATATTTAAAATTTTGGCCAGAAAACTCGTTCTTCAAATATTGATCGATTTAAATGACTTTCATCTTGGCAAAAACTCTCAAACCTCGGACTTCGCGAAGTCCCAGGTTTGCCAGTTTTTGCAAAGATGAAGGTCATTTAAATCGATCCATATTTGAAGACAAGTTTTCTAACCAAATTTTTAAATCTGGGTTTTTCCAGATTACGGCAAAAATCTCCTTGGATCGAACTTGCACCAGCTTAGGATTTTCCACCATGGCTGTAAGAGGCTTCTCCTTCTCCATTATGGAATTAGTAACGATGCATTCATCCTCACTGACGTCACAAGCCTTATTAGTTACCTTGGTGACATGATACAACTCGGCGAACGGCATCATATTAATATTATTACGTTTATTTCAGTTCCTGTGATTAATGCACTTATAATGCATTTTGCACTTATAATGCATTTTGTTCAATGATATAATATTATTACAACACATTACATCGGGTCTAGTGCAAGCTCCATTAACATTAAAGTGTGTTCAATAAAAATGATATCATTGTTCAACGCCCTTTTCCTCTCTGATTTTGGTCCTTTCTGCGAAAGAATTAAAAAGATTTTCCATCAGCCTATTTAATCCAAATGTCTAACTAATCCGTTTATTATATCAGTAAAACACAAATTGCAAGATTTTTCTTTAATTCTGATATTATCATTTAAAGAATAGAAAAAAAAAGTCCCAATAGACATAAATGATACTTCCAAGTCTACATATAATTAAATAAGTCGGTCTTTAAGAAAAAAAAACAAACGAAAAATCAAAGAAAAAAAGAAGACTGAGTTTCATATCGTGCATTATCAATCAACTAACTATGCTCAAAATGCTTTGCAAAGGGTCTCAAGACATGAGGCTCAATCAGGATTCGAACAAGCGACATCTAAATCCATAGACAACGTTAATTACCATTTGCCTTTTTGGTTAACTTTGTGCGATGGACTCAAAACTCTGCTATTCTTTCTTCTGTTTGCTTTGCTGGGATTTCTTTTCTAGTGTGTTCATAATTATATTTTTCACTGTTCGTGTTCAGGTTGCTCCTGTGGAACTCCTACCCTATCTGTACATCGGGGATGTTGGCCATTCATCTCGATTGGACTTGCTAAAAAAATTCCACATCACCGCCATTTTGAATGTATCTACGTCATGTGAAAATCACTTCCCCGATGACTTCCGGTATAAAATCATCCCAGTGGAAGACTCTAGTAGTGCAAATCTCCTTGAATGGTTTCAGAGCGCCATTTTGTTTATAGGTAAGAAACTTTATACGGCCCCCGATAGCTCAGTTGGTAGAGCGCTCGTTTTGCAAGTATAGGGTCCAGCTTCGATCCCCGGTGCAGTCGACATATTTTCTGACTCCTCTACCCCACCCCAACCTCTGTCCACAACAGTGGTTGTGTAGCTGGGTCTGCAATAGATAGCGAAAGTACTTTGCAGTAGACTAGAGCCCACATCGCCGCCGCGAAATTCTTATTCTCTATTGTCTTCTGACACTTTTCTACTCACTTCATTTCTTGTTGTTACCAAAATGGTAGCGAGCAATTGCTATTTATTGTGCGTTAACTCTATTGAAACGGGATAAACGGAGACTCCAGGGGCTTTATAGATTTGAAGGACAACCACTAATTAACCATTGACGAGGATTCAAGCG
>NC_088361.1:124733725-124766225 GCF_034508935.2 Berghia stephanieae
ACCACGTGGTAGTTCATTCCAAATCTTGGGGCCGAAACAAGCAAACGACCTATCACCAAATTTTTAATACGCAATCTCCTCAATGGGGGCAGTTGTTTTAACCCAATAAGTTAAGTTATATATAAATTATAAGTTGAGCTTAAAGTTCAATTATTGGCATAAGGTTCACCCCGACATAATGCCATTTTGACATGAGTGATCATATATGATTCAATAGTCTGATGTCACGTCCGCCCACCAACCAGCAACCTTGGTTCTAAACAAAGAAAACTGGTATTTTCTGGCTAGAACTTTTTCACATGTTATATGATCAGAATGTATAAAAGTTGAAACATGCTCAGATTTATAATGTTTTCATCCTCTGGATACACATTTATGCTCGTCGGAGAAGTATTTCATAAGGGCGTCCGCCATTATTCCGATAGTTTAGAACCAGTTACTAAGTTACTATGCGTCATTATGAGGAAAATGACGTCACGACTGTTGAAGCCTATTAACATTAACGATGTAATCTTCGGTAAATGTCTGCCAGCCGAAAGGATCGAACCTCCTGATTCTGAATCTCGTTCCCATTTGTATTCGGCACAAGTGATTTCAACACGCATAGGCGGCGTACAAAATTACAGTGCAACACCTTACTGGAAAGAGAATGTATTTAACATTCTGAGAGTTTCTGACAAGTCGATGGTCATTTTAATCTAATGGTATTTGAAGGAAGAACTTTCTGGTACGTGTTTTTAAAGAGAATGATAGCATAAGTCACAATGTTAACGTACAATGAGATAAATTCTGGAAGGTCGGCTGACTTGGCTGACAGGCTTATAGGCATCGACTGAAAAGTTGCTATGATGCAAACCAAGGTCCACTACACGTCTAATAGTATGTCTTGATATCACCCCATATTATAATACAGCAGTGCCGAGTTATTAGTAAAAAATAACTTTGCACACTGTTTTCTGTGGTAATCTCTTGTTAAAACATTTCTCGAACACAATGGAGCATTTGGGATGCAATAAAATAATAAAAATTGCTTTTGAATTATGAAAACAAAAATTGCAACCCGATTCTTCTCAGAGGTATAAATCAAATTTTAGCCATTGAGTTAATTGAAAGAAAAAAAAAATCAAAAAGGTTAAAGAATTGCGATTTAATTAATTTATTGTTTCGGAGCATCATTATTTAGATCTACAAGAGAAGTTTATGAATGATTTAGTGGACATAAAACATCCTTTTCATTGACCTCATGTGCTTTGTTTCTGCATGGCGTAAACTGCTGACGTAAACCGTTTCGAAGAGCTTAATCGTGAAAGAAAAATACTAAAATAATTATTCATTGTCAATGAGCAATTCGTGACGTGATAAGATAAGTTTAGAGCCATCCTTTCTGACGATTAATCCTAAACTGCGCAGAATGTCACTTCTCATTGCCCATTAAGTGTGATTACTCAATAAAATTTCCCAGTGCATTTAAAGGTCAGATCACTCCGAGAGTAAAGAAAGAGCAGAGTTATTATAATATGCGTAAAGCGCTTTGAACATGTTTAATATATATATGTTGCGCTATACAAATGCTAAGGTTTAAGGGTTCTTTATTCATCAATTTTAGCAATCGATTCCGTCTTGAATTTTGTAATGATTTTCATTTGAACCAGAGATGTGTAACTGAAAAATATCTCACGTAAGGTGGCGCTGCTTTATTAAAATGTAATCCGATTGAGTGACCACTGGTAAAGAAAAAAAGGAAAGAAACTAAACTTCTTGTTCTGTGTCACAAATGTCTACCTGGCTTGTTGTTGTGTTGGTGTTGCTGTCGTCGTCGTCGTCGTCGTCGTCGCCGTCGTCGTCGTCGTTGTTGTTGTTGTCGTTGTTGTTTTCTTCTTCTTTTTCTTCTTCTTCTTCTTCTTCTTCTTCTTCTTCTTCTTCTTCTTCTTCTTCTTCTTCTTCTTCTTCTTCTTCTTCTTCTTCTTCTCCTTCTTCTTCTTCTTCTTCTTCTTCTTCTTCTTCTTCTTCTTCTTCTTCTTCTTCTTCTTCTTCTTCTTCTTTTTCTTCATCGTCTTCTTCTTCCTCTCTTCCTCCTCCGCCCCCTACCTCTTCTTCATCACCACCACAACCATCATCATCATCATCATCATCATCATCATCATCATCATCATCATCATCATCGTCTTCTTCTTCTTCTTCTTCTTCTTCTTCTTCTTCTTCTTCTTCTTCTTCTTCTTCTTCTCCTCCTTCTCCTCCTCTTCCTTCTCCTCTTCCTCCCCCTCTTCTTCTTACTTTTTAACTCGCCCTATCTTAAATTGAATGACAATGTTAAATTCTAGTTCATCTTGATGTTTCAATCGTAAGCATCAATCTACCCCAGAATCAATGTGTTTTACAAAACATGTCACCTAAGACTGTGGATCCAGCAACGTTCGCAAGGACATTAATATCATTCTGCTGTTTATTAAATGTAAATATCTCTGATAATATTTCTGGTATTCCACCGCTTTAAAGGTCACAACCAAATCTTAATTATTATTCAAACCCTGGTTTTATATTATGTGAACCTTCATGCTAAGTGTCATGACCTGGTGTCAATTTCAGTCAATCTTTACTCCTCTATATTATAAACAAAATATTCTACTCTCTGTTCGAAAAATGGCACATCATGTTGAAATACTACCGCGAATAAAATTGCTCAACCGGCAGCTTGAATTTCAGTGCCGCCACTGACGTATGTAATCACATGTATATCATTTCAACAATTAGATATCGATTTCGTATAAATGTCAATTATAACAAATACAAAATGCCATGGTAGTTCCAGAAGAAGAAAAACTCAGTTTAAAGTCAAACAATAGCACGGAATATTTTGTTATACGAATGTATAATATGTGTCTTTATATATATAATATGTATCTTTAATCCAAGATAAGATTAGAGGTGGCTATCCATTAGATCCCGAGGCCAAAAGCTCAAAACGAATCGTAAGAGCATTATATTCTTTGATTCAGAACAAAGTAACCTAAGTCAGGTAAACATCACGCCCCTGCTGGAAGTTCGATCCTACACCAATGTGACACTCCATTTATTGAGCCAATGAACCTCAAAATAAGAGGGAACCTGTTGTTTTTAGGGATTCCCGTATTCAATATTAACTATAACAAAGACGCATTATTTAATAACTATGCTTACAATGAATGATTAAAAATATTATTTCTCAATTCTTAGGTGATGATAGTATAATGTTCAAACTTGTTTGTTAAATTAAGATATGAAATATGCCGCTGCTGGACTGATAAAAGTCCTAGATTATATAAGTCATGTTCATGTCATGTTCCCCACAAAACCCACCTATTGTTGTTTTCGTTGTTATCCACCTCTTCAAAAAATGACATTATTGTGACCTGTAAGCAATATCATCAAAAGTATTATTGATTGTTGCAAGAACATCAAACCTACATATCCAACTCTATTATCAAATTTGTTGTGTTTTTTTCATTGTTTAACGACTATTGCACGTTCAGTATTTTCATTCTATTAGTTTAAAATCGATCTTTATGGTTTCCAAGAAAAAAGAAAAAGTATGTGAGTGCAAACCGAGGGCGTTGGGATATCAGACGATATACTCCACTAACGCCAGTTTGTTTTTTTTTTCGTGTCCCAAGCACATCCATTTTACGGAGATCAATTTTATCAAATTAAGGGAGATAGGGTGGGGGAGGGGGGGGGGGGGTGGTGGCGGTGGGAAAGATTGAAATACCTAATCATGAAGAATGATTTACCCTTTAACAGCTTGATCGAATTTCTTTCCAGCCGTTTTATATCTCATTATTCATCTAAATCTGTTTTAATTAAACAAGTGGGCAGTGGCAGATTTTTAACTCCCGTTTCAGTGAAAACCGAGTCGTATCGCTGTTAATACTTACTTGACGAAACACGATAGAATATTACGATGCCATGTTGAAGTCGGATACCGCCAGCAAAGGATTAATAATGATTAATTAACGATGATCTGATCCAACCACACACGTCCAAGGAATTCAATCACAAAACCTTGGGTGGTCTTCATTCATAGTTCGCAATGATATTGCCTTCAGGTCTACGTGAACATATTTACAAGTCTTATAACCAAACACAGATTATTGGCAAACAGACCTTGGTTGTAATAGAAACTTGATGCTATGCGTTTAGGTGAAATACTCATAACATCCGCCAGCTAAATTAAATATTGCAACACACAAAACTGTATGTAACCTTTAAGGGTTATTGTCTGATTGATATAATTTAGTGAGATCTTATCACTAACAGGCTGTCTAAAATTATAACAGAGAGCTGAGTGACATCATCTTTGTACCCTCTATATTTTGATTTGAGGTGCTTTTAAAAAAATATAACAACACACACAATGAGACCATATGAATTTGGAAATAAGGTAAATTAACTAATACACTTAGAGCTAGGTCCAGATGATAGATGAATTTATCATAAGATGTAATGTGCATACGTCCATTTGAGCTCACAATTGAAGATCAATATAAATTATCCTTCTTTAAGTTAAGATAGTCTTGGTATCAATTATATGACAATGAAATGAATTACTTCATTTTTTCATAATGGTCGCCGTTCATGAGTGGGCGGGGTATCATTACATCAGAAAGCAGAATTCAATCAAGAGGGTAGGGGCAGGGGGGTGGGGGGAGGCAATGCACAGTGTATATCTTATAATTCTTATAATTGGACGGTTTTAAGGACAGGCAAAAGCTTTCTTATTTCAGAATTCAAATTTTCATTTTCTCTCATTGAAAAATAATCAAAAACAAGTTTCATACGGCACAGTCAGTGTTTTATTTTTAAACCAATAACAAAATTTGATGCATCAGATACTAAAGACAGTCCTGTCTACATGAAAATTTAAAAATTCGTAGTCTTTAGGAGATAAAAATTGTAGTTGCAATAGTTAACTTTACAGATCAACAATTTATCCTCACAAGGATTTAATAACACTTTAAAATCCTTAAAATTATTCACCCTGGAGTCAACTTTCATTTTCAATAAGTTTTAATGACTTAGAAATGCTCGTGAAGTTCTGAAATTGAGGCCGACATTTCGTATTTCTACGAATTTTTCGTAGTGCTAGGCAGGTCTGCTAAAGATGAAACTTTCGTCTCTATTGTCTCATTCATCGTGTTTTATTGACAAAGGGAAACCCCGAAACATCCGCATGTGATGAAAGATCGTATGCTGGTAATGGTCAGCACGTCAGCTTTAATTGAAATAAAAAAGCGAAAGCTCAGCTAACCGCTAAAAGGAGAATTTTAATTCAGAAAAGTGAGAAGAGCAAGCACTTATGTTGATATAACAAGAAATGAAGTGAGAAGGAAAGTGCCAGAAGACAACAGAGAATAAAAACTTGGCGGAGTCGATGGGGGCTCGAACCGGCGACCTTACTGGTACGACAACTCCGCCTGGCCGGGGAGATTGTGACTCTACCGTATGAGCTATCCACGACCCACGGGTAAGGTCGCGGGTTCGAGCCCCCCTTCGCTATTAGGAGAAGTAACTTAAAATAAAGTCAAAAGTCTCGTGAAATCAGAATTTATCTCAATCTTTGTAACGCTAAACCATATGTAAAATTACTTCCTACATACTCTTTAGATGAGACATGAATCGATCTTGGTGCACTTTGAACCATATTTTTTATGTTCAGAATAATTCAATCACAAATGGGTTGCTAGCAGAATGAAAATATTAGAACTTCGCCAGTTCACAAGTAAGCTGAATACTCTAGCAATCTAGCTATTTATTGCCTCCATCTCAATGGAAGAACTGTTTGTAAATGAAGCTGTTTACCACAAAAATATTCCAATAATAAGTTATTTGGAAAAAACTAATGAAAACATTCATTTTCATCATTTATAGCAGCTAAATAGTGTTAGATAAACCAAAATCTTGCGATCTAGTCTCAACAGAATAGCAGAAATACTTTCTCAAAATTGAAAAAAGTGTGGACAGAGTATCAACTTTTTACGCCCTTTTTCGACGCTTAAAAAAACAATAGCTACTTATAATTTTGATGCAAGATCGTCAATTTTTGTTTCGTTTTTCATTATTCAAACCAGAGATCTGATGAAAGCATTTTCCTCTGAGTTTCTCCACATAACTTAGAATTGAATTATTTTGTGGCGAACCTCACAATACCTTTTCGCACAGCCTCAAATATATTTTCTCTATGAGTTGAATATCGTTCTTAATTTATTTCATTGCCCTATATTTGTCAAACCTAAATTATCATTACTGTTACTTTTCCCTTGTTGTTATTGTTGACACCAAAGATGATTTATTTATGATGAATGTGTTATATTGACATAATTGTAGTAGTCAAATTGGACGAACCCGCAATGGGAGAAATTTTACATGACATATTATGCTTACTTATGAACCATCGCCTCAAAACAATATTATGTCGGATTGAACTGCAGCTGAAAATAAAATTTATCGCCAAGTTTTATAAACTTGCTTTGATTTTATTTCTTTTATTGAGGGGAATAATACAATTTATTAAATATTATATTATTATTTCTAAACATTTCAAATTCAAATTAAATTTCGACATCTGGTTCATCCGACATCGCGCGCGATTGGGGCATAAAAAGTAATGTACAAAATCAACATAGCAGCTTTAAAATAAAACAAAAAAACACTTACGAAACGTTTTGGGTTCAAAACTCTTCCTCAGACAATAAAAATAAAACATTTAATAAGTTAATACATCACTTTAGCATTAACGTTTTATTAAAGTTTTAACATTTTTTATTATTGACTGAAGAAGAAATTTAAACCCGAAACGTTCCTTTATTGGTATTTTGTTCCTTTACGTTTGTAGAGTTATTATATTATAGTTATTTTTGTACACTATGTTTTATAGTCCACAGCTCTTAGTCGTTTAGTCTTTAACCAGTTAATTGCCGTACTCTGGAAAAAGTTGGCCAGAAAACTCGTCCTTCAAATATCGATCAATCTAAATGACCCTCATCTTGGCAAAAACTCTCAACTATGGGACTTCGACGGATACCAGATTTGAGAGTCTTTGCCACAATGTTGGTCATTTAAATCGATCAATATTTGAAGGACGAATTTTCTGGCCAATTTTTTTAATGCATGCTTTTCTATAGTACGGCAGTTAACTGGTTAAGATTGAGGGGATCGATCACATTTTGTGATTTTGGCAATTGACAAAGATGGATGCTCATTTTATTTTCCCAGAGAGTAGAAAATATACTAAAACCAAATCACCATTGTTCTATATGCTATTTTATGATGTCATTATTTGTTTTTCATGTCGACGTGTTTCTGTCATCAGCTGTAAATTATGACTTGTTCTGAAATAAAAATCTACAATTACCAAAAATGCCATGCAATGATAATTTAGATGTATTTCTTAACAGAAAATATTACCCTTTGGGAAATGATTGGTCGATTACCTATATGTAGGTTGGTAGATATATATATATATATATATATATATATATATATATAATATATATTATATATTATATATATATATATATATATATATATATAATATATATATATATATATATATATATATTCATTGAGACATATAAATTTGTTAATATATAGGTAAATAGATGGATAGATAAGATATTTTGGTAATTTGCTAGATAGATATATAAAATAGCTAAATAGATAGATGGTTCGATGTATAGATGGACACACACACACACACACACACACACACAAATATATATATATATATATATATATATATATATACAGACAGACAGACAGACAGACAGAAAGATAGATAGATAGATAGATAGATAGATAGATAGATAGATAGATAGATAGATAGATAGATAGATAGATAGATAGATAGATTTATTATTGTTCTATTGTTTTCAATTTTTAGACTAGGCAGCTACTCTTCTCCAGCTCCCTCAATCTACAATCAGATAAAAGTAAGGATTTTCAAATTAATTGTGCAATAACAATAAAAAGCAGGCATAGTAAATTTGAATCAAAACCCCTTTTCATTTTTATGGGCTTCAGAAAAAAAAATTCAACAGGTATCATAGGGCTCGAGTCAGAGAATTCTTAAGTGATTGAAAAAAAAAAAAGAGACACGCATATGGCATGGGATGGTTGTGCCGATAAGGTAAATGTGACCAGAGTCTCTTAACGGTATTATGTCGGGATAAACTCATTTTTAAGTATATAGGCTACGTTACAATTATTGAATTAGAATTCACACATTTATAGAAGACAGTTGGCTCTGGGGTTTCTTTGGTGTTTTTTTTATACAAAAGACTAAAAAATAAAAACAAACAAATAAATAAATAAATAAATAAATAGATAAATAAATAAATAAATGAATAAATAAATAAATAAATAAATAAATAAATAAATAAAAATAATACAGAAAGCAAAAACAAAACAAAATAGAACATTTTTTTTCTATTTACGATCATTCAGTTGGCTGTAAAGTTATTTTTTTTTAAAAACCGAAGTCATTCCGACATAATAACAGCTTGACGCAATGGTTCAGAAAAACACCATCTTCAAGATAGTAATGAAGATGGGGAAAAAATCATCAAGCTTTAGAAAGCAAACAATGGGAGGCAACTTATTTCTCCTAAAATGTTTTGAAAATACAGAGATCCACGTACAACAATTAATAAATAAGAACAAATTATTGATGTTCGTTTTGTTTGATATTTCGAATACATTTTTTTTAACATTGGGGGAATGGAGAGGGGAAAGAATACTAGTTTTGATTGCAAAATATATTCTCATCACGACATTATCTGAATTAAAATAAAATAAATAATAAAATAGTTGACAATTACAATGACGTTGTGCTTATTTCCTCCTTCAATAGAGTGTATTTTATGGACATTTGTAATACAGTACTCGCCGGAATCTAGCATACCGAATTCCAGCACGCTCTGCAATACGGCACGCTGGAGATTGGTGACCGAATTTTATCTATATGCTGCTATGTATGACACTCGCTTTCGTTTCGAAAGGTCATTGGTTGGAGCCTCGAACGGCGCATAGTTGAGTCTTTGGAACAGGCTCTTTACTCACAATCTCTCGTCGTACTCAGGTGTAAAATGAGTACCTGGCCTTTAACAGCGTTGTCTGTCGGAAAAAGTGTAATATCGCCTAACAGGCGTCATGTCCGGTTCTAATTGTCACGTGTTGGTGTTGGCCAGGGAACCATTGTAAAGCGCTTTGAGTACTTTTAGTGGATATTGCGCTATATAAAAGCTCACTTTAAAAGCTCGATCTATATAATAAGTCGTCACCTCCCACGAGCATCGGGTTTCGTTCGTCACGAACGGATTCTAGCACGCTTTTTGGCTCCTCCGGAGAGCAAGCTAGAATCCAACTGAGCATTGTAGTAGTATTGTGCGGCTATGTGGTCTTGTGGTATGACACTCGCTTTCGGATCGGAATTTCCTGGGTTCGAGCCTCGCTCGGCACATAGATGAGTCCTTGAAAAAGGCTCTTTACTCACATTCTCTCACCGTACCCAGGTGTAAAATGAGTACTTGGCCGTTAACAGCGTTGTCTCTGTCCGAAAAAAATACAATATCGCCTAACAGGCGTCATGTCCCGTCCTACATGTTAAGTGTTGCTGTTGGCCGGGGACCCCTTGTAAAGCGCTTTGAGCACGTTTAATGGATATTGCGCTAGATAAAAGCTCAATTAAAAAAAAAAAATTTTTGTATCATTGGTTATCTGCACCGAGCAATTCATTGAATGGGAGCGATCTATATTCTTGTTTTCGTCCAACCAGGTCATCAATCACATGATTTGCTGCTGTCCAACGATTGGATATTTCCTTAACAAATGTAAACACGCTGCTTTGTTTACAAATGTTATAAACATACCCATGTGTCAAGCTGAATCAAATGACCAATCGTGATGTTAAATATTATTTAAAAAGCTGTGAATGCTTTTCACTATTTGGGTCACTTTGCGCACATTTTGCAATGTGACCAATGACCTCGAGCACATGGAAAGTTAATAGAGATCATGCCCCTGCTCTCAGGGATTGTCTTATCACCTCTAGCAAGGCGAGCCACTGAGCAATGCAGGGCCATGCGGTCTGTTGTCTCCAGACTTTTCGGCAGTTGCACAGGCATTTGACTCTCTTTTGGCGTGCGGAATGACGGATCTTATGGAGTAGGTTAAAGCCGTTTGAGCACTTTCTCGTGATATGGGAAAGCGCTCAACAAGTGCAATATATTATCATTGTTTTTTTTTTTTAATTCCGGCCATATGTTTTAAAAATCATTTAATAATATGAATCTTTACATTTGTTACACTATACTTTTTAACTCATTCCCAACCAAGGCCAAATGAATCAAGTTTCCATTTCATGCAGCGTAAGCGGCCTGTGTGTCGCCTTTTAGTACAAGCATCCGTATCCATTATCTCTTTTTGCAAGGTAGACCTGCTCATTCACACATGAACGAGGTGCTGTTATGAGTTTAGTGGATTACATCCAAGTATACAACGACAGTCGCAATCGCTCAGTTGGTAAAGCACTCGCTTCACACGCAAAGGATCGAGTCGAGATTTATTTCGGACTTTTTGCACACCTAGCAATTATTAGGTAGCGGGGTTTGTTAGATCTGGCGGAATGTACTTTGCGGTAGACAAGCGTCCTATCCAAAGGGTAGAAAACATTGTTATTGTCCGTTTCACGTAATAAATACCGGAATAAACTCCAGCTCAATGGGCTCAATGGCTCTGAAGGACTAAGTAGTAGTTACCTGGTATTATATATTATGGCAGTCAATGGCAAAGTCGAACGGTAAAAGTAAAATCTTTCCGTTGAATACACTTTATTGAAAAAGAAATGCGATATTCAAATCGATATTATCGTTGACCAAGAGTGTAGTCATTTAGATTTAATGATACTATAAATAGAACAAATTTGACGTCACTCAGGTCTTTGTTATTGGTTTTTGCCATCCATGTTTATGAGCACTTCTCACTAAACTGTATTAATCAGACTATAAACGCTCATGGTTACACATAGCTTTGTGTATTGGTTCGTTATACTTCCGGATGGCAATGTTGTGAGCTTCTTAGCCAAGCGCATACTATCTATAGTCGGGATATATCTGCCTAAACTCGAACCAAACAAAACTGACTTATGTCGCAGTGAAATCAAGTCTGCGTGGGCAGGAGGCCAGAAAAAATCTCGACTTGGTTCTTTGTGTGTGAAGTTGTTGGGACATCCTCTTACATTCACTGTGTATTCTTTATTTTTCATGCAAGCTCAAACGTTTCCAAACATCATGCGATCAGAACATGTATAAGTCTAAACACAACATGATTTATAATGATTTTCTCCTCTCCACTTTTATGCTCTTGGGAGAAATATTTCATGAGGGCGGTGATGGAGATATTGGGGTAGCCATTGTTGGCGATTGTTTGGGAACCAGTTACCACTGGTTTTTTTAAAGAGGGCAGGGAGTGACGTCAGACTTTTCTTCCCTATTACTTCTGTGCCGGAGTCTAGTTCAAGTGGACTTTCTGTCTTTTATAGTAATATCGAGGATTTACTAAAATACCTGGCTTTGGTCTAGCAGTTGGTTGGCCATTAGCGCATAATAATAATAATAATAATAATAATAATAATAATAATAATAATAATAATAATAATAATAATAATAATAATAATAATCATAATAATGATAATAATAATTATAATTATAATAATAATAATAATAATAATAATAATAATAATAATAATAATAATAATAATAATAACAATAATAATAATAATAATAATAATAATAATAATAATAATAACAATAATAATAATAATAATAATAATAATAATAATAATAATAATAATAATAATAATAATAATAATAATAATAATGATGATGATGATAATAATAATAATAATAATAATAATAATAATAATAATAATAATAATAATAATAATAATAATAATAATAACAACAACAACAATAATAATAATAATAATAATAATAATAATAATAATAATAATAATAATAATAATAATAATAATAATAATAATAATAATAATAAACAAGCAAGAAATGCTATACGTAAACAAAAAAAAACAACAAATATTTATTTTTTTGATTTTAGCCAAAAGAAAGTAATTTTCTAAAGACGATTCCCAATTTAAAAAAAAAAAATCTTAAACCAGAAAGCTCTTTGAAGTAGTACTCCGGAGACTAGACTATAGGCCTAAGATAGGAAGTTTCGTTCTTATACCGTTGCATGGCTTAACAATGGGTCGCTGACCGGAGCAAGAAGACTGAGTCATAAGAGGTCATCTCAAAGAAATAGATTAATGAATTCATGTTGATATGCATCGAATATATTTTTGGCGTGGATGTAAATGCCACTCCTTTACCAGAGAGAGATGCGTTGTTGTCATTCTTTGGATCAAATTCCGTTTTGTTAGAAATGACAAAAGTGCATTTGCATAAAAAAAGGAGCTAACAATGCTCTTGGTTAATTGTGATGAAAATGCTTGAACGCTTGGAGTTGTATAATATCTAATATATAGTGCATCGGACTGTAAGAGCTGAGTTTCGAGTTCAACAACCTCAGGAATGAATCATTTAAGATGCAACATAAAACGTTCCGAGTCAATTTTATTTTTAACATGGGGTTATTTTAAGTAGGCTACGTGAGAAAACCTTTGATTATACAGTGAATTCCCGATAAATCCAATACCGCAGGACATAAAAAGATTGGTTGACTTAAAGCAAGGTTGAATGTATCCATTATCAATGGAATACATTTATAAAAAGAACATCATAACATTTAAAGAAAATAGGCAGTGTTTTGCAGAGTACATGTTTTGCTAACGAAATTATATATGGCAAGAACTTACTTCTATTGTGTTTGAGTGACAAAAATGTATCTTTGTATTTGCTGGGTGTGAAGTTTTGGATGGGGGAAATCCTGAAAATGGCTGGTGAGGAGAG
The DNA here is from genome assembly GCF_034508935.2 of Berghia stephanieae. Lineage (NCBI taxonomy): Eukaryota > Metazoa > Mollusca > Gastropoda > Nudibranchia > Aeolidiidae > Berghia > Berghia stephanieae. The sequence continues at coordinate 124,746,724 of NC_088361.1, forward strand.
AGTTAAACATTCAATAGGAAACAATGGTTTACATGCAACAAAGGTAGATTGAGTCATGGTAGAACAGCCCTAAAGTTACATCGTTGGTCTTCTAGCACTTTCCTACTCACTTCATCTCTTGTTGTTACCAACATAAGTGCCTGCTCCACTGGAGCATACTCAATGTCTCAATTGTTTCTATATTATATGTTTGTGTTTAGAATATTGGCTATTAAGCTTAATTGCTGGCCAACTAACTGGGCGGAGGTTGTGTGGGTTGGACCCGCGATCTCAAGTAGTCGGTGAGAGAGAGAGAGAGAGAGAGAGAGAGAGAGAGAGAGAGAGAGAGAGAGAGAGAGAGAGAGAGAGAGAGAGCTCTAATAATGACCTGAGTTAGAGACGATCTTTTTTGGGATCGTGGATAGCTCATACGGTAGAGGGTAGAGTCACGCTCTCACCGGTCAGGCGGAATTTCGTACCAGTAAGGTCGCGGGTTCAAACCCCCATCACCGCCGCGAAAAAAATGTTACTCTCTATTGTCTTCTGGCACTTTCCTACTCACTTCATCTCTTATCATTGGGGATACAAAACTTCAACAAACTGTCCTTTTTGCATGGACATCATGGAAAACATGGACCACTTCACCACACAATGCTCAAATACAGCACCACCATGAGGATACGAGATGATCCACAAGGCTGATGAGACTTTCATTGATGGGTTAACACTCTCCTTACCTGCCATTTTCAGAATATTCCCCAAAACTTCAACACAAAAACAGACAGTTCTAACTTAAATACAGATAAGCAACACGCACATTCTATACAGAATATTGTTCGACAATGATATGGGCTCTATTACAGAATGTCAAGTTTTTATAGCTATAGCAAAAAGAAATGAAATCTGGATGATAAAAGTGACGGTGGCATTGTAACAAAATGACGATTTTCCAATAGGTGGTAAGGAGAGGGTTAAACAACTGCAAGTTGGAGATGTGATGCGACCAAATGATGCTATCTATGACTCTGGCCTGTCTGAGACCACTGATTCGAAACCTGTTGTGACTGGCTCAGAGTGGGGCCAGTCCGTGGGAGGCTTTTTTCGTAGCCATAGTAAAGTTATAGCCTGACACTGACCAAAAATGACGTCAAAATGCCAGTCTTTTGCCACAAAAGAAAACAAATCGTGAGTTGTATTCAATAGTTCAACCAATGAAATAACTTGTTTCCTTGAGCTCAGCTAACGACAACTCACTAGACGCTACACAAACCTAAAATATGACGTCAAACTGCCAGTCCTAGGGGGTTCTAGTGTCAGGCTATGTTAAGGATGGCTACGGTTTTTTACTCATATTATTCTCTCATCATAAAGAGCATAGTCGAACAATGTTTCAACTCTCTCCTTACAGACTAATGGCAGGATTTTTCTCGAATTCTTACAGCTACCCGACACGAATCTTGATTTTTTATACTCAAACTCATAATATCCAAAGGAAAATTTCTTTTAAAAATCAATATGTGTTATTTTGAATCCTTGGAGAAAGCCCTATCGCATATCTTCATCATAATCAGTGTTGTCCCTATCAAAATATTGTTATAAGTACATACGTACCTAGAAACATGGACTAACATTGAATCTCACTCTTCTAAGTTCCCCTCTGTAAAAAAAATGTCATGGCGCGATGATTGGCACCAAAATCGTGATAAATAAACAAATGCGTAGGCACTTACATTTAATAAAGCATTGCCACTGCTTTACCATGCTCAATGCGCTTCGAAGTCCCAGGTTTGAGAGGTTTTGATATGAACGTCGTTTAAATCGATCAATATTTGAAGGACGGGTTTTCTGGCCAATTTTGTATTTAATACGAGATTTTCCTAGTACTGTCGTTAACTAGTAAAATGGTGGGATATTTAAAGTTTGATTGGGGGACAGATTTAAATAAAACAACCTGTGTTTTACAAGGATTGGCACCCAGACAACCAGAATAGCATCAAATAACTTTCAACGGAGCAAGACTTTATAAAGATCATCGCATTGGGTCGATTACGTGCAAATTTGTATATCCACTCCATTTTATTCACCAAGTGTAAAACTCTGGAATCATTTACCAGAATCAATGACAACATTAAGAATTCAAATACAAGTTATTTAGACATCAGTGTAGCAACATCTCAGCCACACACAAAAAAATTAAATATTGAAAATGTGGCTGAAAATAAGAGTAAGGGAAGGGAAGGGGGAGAGGGGGGGGGGAGGGGTCAACGTCATGAGAAATGATAGATCTGAGTTTAATATCATGCATGGGCTACTCAAGTAGCATTTAGCTGTTGACCGTTGAAACTAAAGAGGGTCGCTAACCCTCTGATCGATTAGTGAGATTAGTCTGCGGTTACCGTCCTTGGACCGGAAAGATAAATAAAAGCGTCCAAGCAATTATTGGACAGATAAGAAGAAGCGTGTCCGCCAACCAGTCACAAGCCTTGTCGTATCTATTGTAGCCAACCAGGACACAATTTGTCAACCTCATGGCAATCGATAATAAAGCTTGTCCTCATTACCTTTGTCACGTGATCCAGTGGAAATTGAAGACGGCTGGAGCATGTGAGTTGTGTGGACATTTATTAGCATAGACCAATACTTGTCTTATAGCCTGCGTTGGTGACATTCGATTTTCCTTTTATTTTCACATCTCATCATATTCACCAAGTGATGACTGTGATTGCTATGGACTCGCTAAAAAAACTTAGCAATACTGTTATAAGTAAATAATTAAATGATTGGAAGAATAATTATGAATATTACTTCTTCTTCGCCGTCAAAGAATATATTAAACGTTATTTATTTGATAAAGTAGGTTAAAAGGGAGATAGATAGATAGATAGATAGAGAGAGAGAGAGAGAGAGAGAGAGAGAGAGAGAGAGAGAGAGAGAGAGAGAGAATTATAGACTTACAGCAGTATTCTTTTAGCGTATCCAAAATTTGGGCTGTCTTCCTCGGTTGTGACCCAAGCAACCCTCTTCCATCTTTGACCTCTCATTTCTCCAATCATCCACATGCCTCTCTAGGTCTTCCAACCTTTTTTCTTCCCTGATTATTCCGACACGAATTATTTTAATTGGATATTTCAACGCGAACTGTCACTCCTGGCAGACACAGTGTGTAACAAGCCCTTTGCATGCATCCTCAAAACAAATAAACAAAAATGGGGAGATAATACTAAATCTATGCTAAGAATTATGAACACATTCTTTCGAAAGAAAAAATCTACAAAACAACATGGACATTGCATGATGAAACAACAATGAATGAAATAGATTCTATAAAGGATATAACAACGAAAATAGGAGCTAATATTGGGTTTAACCATGTACAAGTGGTAGCTAGATCTAACTTAAAAACCAAAAAAAAAGGAATATATTTGATGTTGACAAATTTTAAAACCCAATCCCCAGGGAAATGTATTGTGTTGAGATAAAATTATTCGGATTAGGGGATTATGTCCCTTGGTTGTCCCGTAGTGAATACTCTCAAAGGACAACTTAGAAAAATGAGTACCTGGCCGTTCACAGAAGAAAAATGTTGGTTGTAACGTATGTAACAAAATTATGTGACGATTTTTCTATGGTTTGTAAGGAGAGAATAAAACATCTGGAAGTGAGACTTTAGTGGTATCTTCAATAAGTTCTCCTCTTTTGGGTATTTTTTTTTGGTGCCAATCATCGCTCCATGCCATTTCAAGGTCAAAAGATCACGAAGTCGCTCAAATGAGAGATCTCAAAACAGAGGAAATTAAGAAGAGCGTGATTCAATGTTATTCCATGTTTCTAGGCATGTACTTATTACAATGACCGCAAGACAGAAGGAGGGGTAAAAAGTGAAGGGAAGTTCAATGTCATTCAATATTATTCCACCCTCTGACTAGAAAACCCTATCATATCTTAGTAAATACATAATCGTTGAATATAATAATGCTTTGAACGCGTTGAATAAAAAATGTATTCAACGATTGTAGAATATTTTCGCATATTTTATTGGTGTGAAATAAGATGCAAAAGACAGCAGTTTGGGATTTAAAATAATCTTTTCGTGCGCATGAATACAAATCGAGCGTTTTTAGTTTTTGGTCAAATTGTCATTCAAGCAGAAGGAGAAAGATAACACATTCTGGTGATTAGAATTACTAGATCTAATACCATACCAAAAATATCTAATAATCTAACTTGCAGGGGGTGGAATAAACGTATTCCTTCATTCCTCGCAAGCTCGTTGTATAATTGGGTCCGATAAAAATAACTCGTTTAATAATTACACAGAGATGACAGAATCGTCGTAAATTATGTCTCTCCGTATACTGATATGGTGATGTCTAATAAGGTGCGGCTTAGTGGTCTTGTGGTATGACACTCGCTTTCGGATCGGAAAGTCCTGGGGTCGAGCCTCGCTCGGCGCATGGTTGAGTCCTTGGAAAAGGCTCTTTACTCACATTATCTTACCGTATTCAGGTGTAAAATGAATACATGGCAGTCGACAGAGTTGTCTCCGTCCGAAAAAATTATAATATCGCCTTACAGGCGTCATGTCTTGTCCTAAATGTTAAATGTTGCTGTTGGCCAGGGACCCCCTTGTAAAGCGCGTTGAGCACGTTTAGTGGATATTACGTTATATAAAAGCTCAATTTTTTTTAATAAGGTCAATTGAAAAGTTAGAATCTTCACCGAGAATGTGTCTCATTGTCTCGAAACGGTGTTATGACGAGGTAAACTGGACCCTGAAAAGTGAATTTAGAAAAGAGAAAGATAAGAAATATAAACTTTTATGCATTCTCTTTTCTACTATATTAACCTCATTTTCAACCCTACACGGGGGGGGGGGGGGGTCCCGATAGCTCAGTTGGCAGAGCACTCGTTTCACAAGCAAAGGGACCGAGACCGATCCGGGTGCAGTTAAGATGTTTTCTGCCCCCCCCTCCCCCTGTCCATTCAACAGTGATTGGGTAGCTGGTTCTGTTAGATTTGGCGGAAAGTACTTTGCGATAGACTAGCGCACTATCTAAAGGGTAGCAAGCAACTGGTATTGTCCGTTTCACGCTAAAGAAACCGGGTTAAACTCCGGCTCCATGGGCCCGGTGGCTCTGAAGGACTACATAATATACATGACTATAAATGTAATTTCCAGCATGTCTAGTTTATCCCGACAGAATAAGGCTTTGAGACGGTGGGACTTTGCATGTCATAAGAGAAAAAAATACGCTTTTTCGCAACGGCACCATAAGATCCCGTCGCGTAGTCTAGGCATTCCATGAAGGAATATAGATAATCCATAAAAAAAACAAGATGTCTGATGTCAACAGGAATCACCCAAATTGTCCAAGTGAGGAAATTGGGGTTAATAATCTTGCCCAAGGAAAAAAACCGAAAGTGCCTGAAGTGACCTTCCGGGTCACAATACAATGCCTCAACCACTCGGCCACTTCGCCCCCTCTTAAGAGAAGGCATAGGAAAATTGAAATATACTACATCGTCTCAAGTCTCAACACGGTATTACCGTGTCAGGGGTTATCGTGACGCTCAAAGTTGAATTTAAGTCTAAGTCTTAAACAGCTAACTGCCGTATCATTTTACAAAAACAAGGTATTTAAAAATATGGCCGGAAAACTCGTCCTTCAAATATCGATAGATTAAAATGACCTTCGTCTTGGCAAAAACTCTCAACCGTGAGACCTTGCGAAGGACGTGTTTTCTGACCAAATTTTTATGTTTTGTTTTGAGTTTGTTTTTAAGGGTTTTACGGCGTTTGCGACACATTTAGGTCATATCAGCGACAGTAAAAAAAAAAAGAAAATGGAATAGTTAAAAGATTGTAGATTTACAATTAAAGCAGCCAAGAAAAAGTGTGACAAAGGGGAATGGTACAAATAGGGAACATATGTAGATTCCAAGAGCATACTATCAGTGTACTTAGTTTGAGATCACCTAAAAGTCTCAACCAGACACCAACACAAGTCCCCACTAAGAGGAACATACTCAAAAGTTTACAAATCATATGTTAACTCTCTCCTTACCAGTCAATTTCATGGTTTTTCCACGAAACGTCATACCCAACTAACACAAAAATATATTTTTTTATCACTCAGACACAATAGCAGTAAGTTCATAATTACATAATTTCTTAAGTAACACATGTTCTAGAACACACTGTTCATTTTCTTTAAATTTTATGATGTACTAGAGAAATTTGAATAAGAAAAATATTGGTTGTATCGTAACGAATGTGACGATTTTCCTATAGTTGGTAATGAGAGGGCTAAGAATTTAAAAAATAACATTACACGAGAGAGATGATTTACAAGGAAAAAAATGTCATCTCCAAAAACTGTTTTGACTGTTTCCCTCCCAGACAAGGACTCTGGCCAGGATCAGGACAAAACTAAGTAATCTCATTCCAAGACAAAGACAGAAAGCAATTGGAAAACAGATAAAGGGGGATAGCAGACACAGCAAGTACCTCCCTGCCCACTATGGGAGGTCGGAAACCCCACCCAGACCAAATTTTTAAAAATAAGTGTCGTTCCAGAGTACCGCAGTTAACTGGTTAAACTTTCAGAGTGACAAATTAGATGATGCAGGGAAGGGGGGGGGGGGTTGTTATGAGTGTTATGGGTAAAAGAGAAATCCAACTGGTAGGGAGAAAAAGTAAAAATAAATAAATAAATAAATAAAAATAAAAAACAACCCCCTCCCCCCCCCCCAAAAACAAACCCCTGGAATAAAAAATTGCTAAATCATTTCTAATAAATAATAAATGAATGAACGAAGACAATTCGTAACAAATAAAAACTTTATTTTTTTTACTTCACATTTGAATACATCATACATCTTGTATGTTTTTCAATGCAACATTAGAAAATAAAAATCTACGGGATGCCTGAATTAGATATCGTAACCATAAACGCACAATTGCAAAATTAGTTCTTCAAGAGTCGTGCGACCCTTGGAGGAGTTTACTCTCGTTATTTGTAGCATTAAACAGACAGTAACAATTGCTTGTTACCCTTTGGGAAATGACAATATACAAAGTAGCTACTCTTTATGAGAGCTTAAAAACCCAGCTGCTCAAATGTTGCTGAATGGAAAAAGGGGTCAGAAAAAAAAAACCAAACAACCCCCGCTGCACCCAGGATAAAACCGTTTATTTTTGTTTGTGAGGCGAGTGATCTCCCATGTGAGCTATCGGGTCACCCACAAATACATCAACAAATGTTGTGGATCAGATATCCGTGATGATCGTAGATATTCAGTCATAAAAAAGTACTGTTTTCTTTTTTTTCAAGAAGATATAAGCTATGAGAGTCGACGAAAGAAATAATAACACACGCGCCTCCACATAAAAAGATAACTCTATTTAACAGTGGTATTTTCTTATGGATTATAAACTGAATGCGAGAGTGCAGTGCGCAATACTTCACCTTGACCATACCGGTGAGTAGAATGATTTTATATGTAGCTTCTCTTCTTTTCTTTAAAACATGTTATAGTCTAATGGCCTAAACATAATTGATATTGCTATTGAGATAACCCATATGTGCTCGTGTACATTCACGTCGAATGCAAAAGCTTGCTCACGCAACTATTGCGGATCACGTCAGTAACAATAATTAAGTGCTCACTTAGGTTGTAACTGCCTACACTGTGTAATGGTTTGAATACAAAATGCATGTGTTATATGGATAGATAACTATTGATAATGATAACCTGGAAATAGTGCAGCATTGTCCCAGGTTATTTAAAATTATAATTCGAGTCAACACCATGATTGCAATGGATTAACGTGTTTTGGTGATATAAATGAAAATGCCCTTCAAAATCTTAGAAATAGTCAAAATATATAATGGATAAGAAAACGTCAAAATACCGTATAAGAAAATAAGAGATTGAAATTGAAAAGTTATAAAATAACCCCTAAGATTAAAAGTGAAAAAACTTAATGCTTACTTTGCTTTATACAATTAACAATAGGTAGCAGTTACAGGTATATATTGCATTTCCACACTGATATCTAAAGTGATTAAACACTGATATTGATTCATATTTTTAAGCTTTCTGATCTTTTTATCTATAGGGTGCAACACTATTGACCTCATGACATGATTATACAAGAGAAACTTCAAAAACAAAACAAGAACAGAACAGATGGTACCTCAATTAAAACTCTCGGAAAAGGTATTTAAGCGTACTAATTCTTCTTTCATTACTATGAAATAATCAACCACCCCTATCCTCCTTTAACATCACAAAATCCTTCTTGGTCAATTTTTGCGCAAATAGTTAACCACATTCATTTTTGAAAATGTGACTGAGCAGTTAAATGAATTCCAGGCATGAAACAAACATTCGAGATTGTCCTCTTAGAGTGGCAAGATTGACTTCCTGCACTTCCTGCAGCAGATCCAAAGAAACATTGCTACTGATTATGGCTGAGAGAATATACTGGCGGTGTAAGTGTGTGTGTGTGTGTGTGTGTGTGTGTATATATATATATATATATATATATATATATTTATATATATATATATATATATATATATATATATATATATATATATATATATATATATATATATATATATATATACACACACAAGAGGAAAGTGATCCCATCAGTACAAGTTGGTAGTCATTGTATTACTATTTTAATTCCTAAAATCTGAAAACTAATAATAAAGAATTCAACTCATTGACTTCTGAAACGAGGTGATTCAAACATATATCAATTTGGTTTACAGAGTGACCCACTTTCTATTACCTCCATATATATATATATATATATATATATAATATATATATATATATATATATATATATAAATTTCGAGAGATAATCGAGAGACCTACTTTTATTACCTCCATATATATATATATATATATATATATATATATATATATATATATATATATATATATATATACGCATTTTCTGGATTGTTGAGAGACGGAGGTTAGTTAAATACAACTTCTCTGACAATGAGGACGTGCTCAGAATTGACTTGATTCTAAATGACTTTATCTCCTTGAGAGAATTTAGATCATTCGCAGATGTGCGTCGAATGATAAACAAAACACAAAGAAATAATTCCTACCAAAGACATGAACCGGCGACCAAAAGTCCTCATTACTAACCTATGTCACGACTGTAGAAAAAAAAGATTTCTTAGCTATTGCTGTTAGAATTTGAGCATCATTTACAAGGCAACTCCTAGACATGTTATTTTACTCTACAAATGAAATTGCAGTAGATGAATGATAATGTTAAACAAACACATCGAGTACAGTCAAACAAGACTAACTTATTTTACATACATTACAATATACAAATGTATCTGGGTTATCAATATACTATGATTAAAAAATAGTTCTCTTTATAATAGGGTGGCATCTAAAGACATCTTAAAATAATGGCTTTACATAATGTCTATTAATGAAATGCAACATTGACAACAACATAATAACATATGAATACAAGATAAGACGATTGAATTACTTAAAATTTGACGAAAAAAGGCAGTACAATTTTCAAGTGATTAAAATAGAATATTTTTGTTATTAATTTACTAGATATCAGAGAAACTTATTAACTATAAATTGATTGCTGTATGACATAGCAATAAAACATGATGATAATTCAACATCAAATATTATGTTAAATGCTCGAATTCACCATTTAAAATTCTTCAATTGGTAGTTTCCAATTGGCATTTTAAAACAAAACCCTCTTTATATTTCAACAAGTAGAAGAATCCTGACACCAATTATATGCAAAAGAAAGTTCTAAATATAGTTTAACTTTCATTCTTTGATAAAGAAATGACAATCATATGCATAGTATTATTTCAATTGCATTGCAAACCAGTCAAAAATACAATTCATACTCTGAAAAAAATGTTTTAAACAAATAGTTAATGAAAAGAAAGATAAAAACAGTTAAAATAAAATACAAATTTACATATGGAAATTTTTATTTTTTTTATTTTTTACTTTTTTAAATTTTTTATTTTAATTTATCTTATTTTTGGTACATAAGCTTGGACCGATTGATGTCAAAATAATATAAAATAATAATAATAATAATAATAATAATAATAATAATAATAATAATAATAATAATAATGATGATAATAATAATAATAATATTAATAATAATAATAATTATAAAAATAAATGGACCAGATAACAGAATCTCTTAATTCAAAAATATTACTTTAAATAACAAAACAGTTGCAATGAAGTTTCGGCTGACATACCCAAGGACAACATATCACTCGTTCTTTTTAATAACACTCCATAAAACTAGACACGTCAATCACAGCATAATAAAAAGTCTACTTTTACTCTTCAAAAATAGAATAAACAAATTGGTACTTTATGAACACAAGATTTTTTATTTAAGTTTTTAAAAAAAAACCCTTATCATCCTCATACGTTAACCAAAGCAAATGTCACTCACTATTTTTTAAAGTAATCAAATGAATGGGAAACTAATAATAATAATAATAATAATAATAATAATAATAATAATAATAATAATAATAATAATAATAATAATAATAATAATAATAATATTAATAATAATAATAGTAGTAGTAGTAGTAGTAGTGGTAGTAGTAGTAGTAGTAGTAGTAGTAGTAGTAGTAGTAGTAGTAGTAGTAGTAGTAGTAGTAGTAGTAGTAGTAGTAGTAGTAGTAGTAGTAGTAGTAGTAATAATAATAATAATAATAATAATAATAATAATAATAATAATAATATTAATAATAATAGTAGTAGTAGTAGTAGTAGTAGTAGTAGTAGTAGTAGTAGTAGTAGTAGTAGTAGTAGTAGTAGTAGTAGTAGTAGTAGTAGTAGTAGTAATAATAATAATAACAATAATAATAATAATAATAATAATAATAATAATAATAATAATAATAATAATAATAATAATAATAATAATAATAATGACAACAGCAACCAGACAAAGTCATTTATTAAATACAACCCTGATTTAAGGGAGACCACCATTATATAATCTCAAGCATACTACCACTCTCAGAACAATAGTATTATCATCATCATTATAGTACCAGTACCAGCCAAACACTTCAAACAGTTTAGCTCTTGGCAGGACTAGTGGAGAGAACTCCACCTGTCTTGGTAGGGGATCCAAACTTAGGAGGGCTGACGGAGTAGATTCCCCTGGGCATATCAGCTTCTTCCATGGACATAGATCGTGTACGGCCTGGGGGAGTACCACTGCTGTCGATGGAGGAGGAACGCTGTACACGGGGCATAGGTACACCTCCAACTGTTGACATTTAAATGGATAAAATTTAAAAAAAAACAATTATCAATTATTCAATTAATTTTAAAATGTGCGCTCATTCTTCATGGCTTTACGACGCTAGAGTTACTTGATCCTTCTCTGCTTACTTTACCATATCTATTACATCCTTTAGACAGGTAACCATTTACAACTGGATTAAATGTGGTAATTAATGTGAGCAAAAAAAAAACGTAACAAATGCCAGAGTCATAGATTTGCAGATAATAATAACTACCACAACAACAACAACAATAATAATACCAGACAAAGTAAAAATTATAGCAATGACAACAGCAACAATCTATACAATACATCTACACACTAAATTGTGTTGTACTTGTTAACAGTTGTTCCGTGGACTACAATGCCTTCTACATGTTTTCCACATTTCATTATACATTTATCATAGAGTTCACGTTAGGACTATATTTCTGCCCACAATTTTTCATGGTTTTGATATAGTTGCTAAACATCAAAATCCAATGATTCCTCTTTTGGAGTATATATTTGAAATGTTTTCATATCCACTTTAGGTACTTTTTTTATCACTATCATTCTATTGGGTGCTCCAAATGTCCTTCGTAACATCGAATTACTTTAGACTCTGACAAGCCAGCTTTGTGTTGAAAAGTAAAGTTGTACGATCACTCTAGAATATCCTATATCCATTAAAAAAAACAACATATTTCACACTTCATTTCTGATATTCTTTAGATGTTAATGTTCATACAGTTATCTCTTTTATTAAATTGTCTATCTTGATGTCAAATGCGGTGTTTGAATATTCAAGCTTCCTATCCTAGTTTAAACATTTTCGTGAGGCAGCTTAATGATTTGTTAGGCAATACCTGTTGACATCGCGACAGAGCGAGGTAGTACTGTCATAAAGTGAATACAGTCACTTCATTCTCAACATAGTGCAGGAATAGTTTGCTAGCTTGCCTGGTTTCAGTCCAACACTAAAAAGAGGCTTAACTGGACTTGGTGACGTTCCTCTAACATGAAAACTTTCCATCCACCAATGTTGGACATTATCTCAATATATTGGTACTATCCATGAAAATGAAGAGAAACCAATACAATGTTAAAATGCTCACCTAATCCCAACCCTTGCAAGAAGTAGAGCAGACTCTCTGCAAATCTTTCAGGCTGAAAAGAAACAAAACACGCCAAATATATGTATTTGTGAGTCATGCTACTTCAAAAGATAGTTCCAATCAATTCAAAAGTTAGAATTATCAGCTCATTTGAAAAACTTACTGGTCTTAAATCCCAGTACCCAGTGAGTTAGATGTATCTCACCACTCTGTCCAACCAGGGTTGATGTCGTTGTCTGACATCTAAAAGTCGCAGATTACATTTTTTTAAAACGGATAAGTTTCATAAATAATGCATTTTCACCTTCTAATTCTACATGTGGGGCAATTCGTAACAGTCTCAGCCTTCCAGTAACCAATAGATAAAATACTTATTACATCTGCCAGCAGGATATAAAGTAACAACACACAAAAATAACTGCAACCTTGAACATTTACAATCTGATAGATATATTTTAGTGGCGACTAATCACCAAAATTGCTGTCTAAAAACAATAACAAAGAGCCAAGTGATATCAAATTCGTTCCTTCCATACGGTTCAAATGTTAAAAAATTATAATTTTGATCATTTTGGTTTTAAAATTAATTTTCAGAATATTGCAAACAGCCACATCATACAAGACTGAGATTGTGGGTCACATATTGATTATTCTTTCAATTTACCTTTTCTTCCAAGACATTGGCTACTCCGTTAACCTCGACAATCTCAGCTTCGTTCTTGTTCAATTTTTCCTTCATTTTGGTGAAGAGATTGTAGACGGTGTGGTTAAAGGATGCCTTGCTGCCAGTCACCATTAGAACACGGCACCTGCGGCATGAGAAGAAATATAATTTACATTCTTAGACAACGATTTCGGCCATGCAATAGCAATAAAAAATAACTTAAGGTAACTTAGAAATCTTAAAAGTATAGATAACAAATTCAAAAAGTCTTATTCTCTATGATTATTGTTACACAAAAGCTACATGGTGAAATGATATGTGGTTCTATGCTTATTAAGTTATTATAATAAATTCATAGGCCAGCAACATTATTGATTTCATTGAAATTCAGGTTGACAGGTGAAAATTCACTTCTTCAACTTGGTGTCTATCAAAATGTTTGTTTTTATTTTTAAGGGTTTTACGGCGCTTGCAACACATTTAGGTCATATCAGCGCCAGTAAAAAGGAAGAAAATTGGATAGTGAAAAGATTCTAGATGTACAATAAAAAAGGACTTGAAGAAAAAATTAAGACAAAGGGGACGGGTTCAAATACGGAAGAGATGTAGATTCCAAGAACACACTATCAGTGTACTTAATTTGCGATCACCTAAATGTCTAACCCATACAACAGCACAAGATCCCACTAAGAGGAATACACTCAGGTGTTTAGGTTATACATTCAAAATAACAAAGCTAATAACACATAACAGAGAGATGATTTACAAGGAAAAAAATATCATCTCTCACAACAATAACTATGCATTTGACTGTTTCCCTCCCAGCCAAGCACTATGGCCAGAGCCAAGGCAAAACCAAGTCACCCCATTCTAAGACAAAGACAGAAAAAAGCAAATTGGAAAACATATATAGGGGGATAGAAGACACAGTAAGTGCCACCCTGCCCACTATGGGAGGTCAGGAACCCTACCCAGTGTATCAAAAGCGTAGTGACCGTTGTACAAGTCTTGAAAGACAGTTTTTTTCTTTTTGAATTTTATTATTAAGAAATGTACTCACTTGATCTTCTGAACGTTGTCAGTAATGTTGGATCGTCTGTGAAGAAACGTTAAATATAAATAAGTGATATTAAGTTGGCAAAAATTACAACTGAATTGCATATTTTTTTAAAAGGAAAATTATAACACTTTCTTGAAAGGAATGAATTCTAAACCACTCAAAACCTCATTTATCAATCCCATATATCTATGCAGAACAAGATTTGGAGACTGATCAGAAGTAGGAAATTGTGGAATTATTCACTTTATGTGAAACTATAATCTTTCTCCTCTATAAAAAAAAATTAACTTAACCAAGATTCAAGTATCAAGTTTATTTTTACTTTTTGGTTTTTGAAGGCAACATACATGAAAGAGAAAAAGACAGAGAAAAAATGGTAAATGTAACCAACAAATAAGGAAGTGAAATACGTGCTCGTGAAATGGAACAACACACACACTCTCTCTCTCTCTCTCTCTCTCTCTCTCTCTCTCTTCCCCCCCCCCTAATAATAATAATAATAATAATAATAATAATAATAATATAATAATAATAATAATAATATTTAATAATAATAATAATAATAAATAATAATAATAATAATAATAATAATAATAATAATAATAATATAATAATAATAATAATAATAATAATAATAATAATAATAATAATAATAATAATAATAATAATAATAATAATAATAATAATAATAATATTAATAATAATAATAATAATAATAATAATAATAATAATAATAATAAATAAATAATAATAATAATAATAATAATAATAATAATAATAATAATAATAATAATAATAATAATAATAATAAATATATAATAATAATAATAGATATATAATAATAATAATAATAATAATAATAATAATAATAATAATAATAATAATAATAATAATAATAATAATAATAATATAATAATAATAATAATAATAATAATAATAATAATTAATAATAATAATAATAATAAATGTGGTTAAAATGTTGTTTCTTTTTTTTTAAGTTTCATATTTTTGACCATATATTCAATTTGAGCATCAATTTCAGTACGACATAAAAAAGCTTTCAAACCATGGATCACAATTGAACATTTGCCAATAGAGTAAGGGGTTAGACAAAATGACTTACTTCATGAAGGTTTGGACAAATCGCTTGAGATTTTTGGGATTGATTTTGGATCGCAAGGATTCCTGGAAACTTTCAATGACACGGTGAAGCTCCTCCTTGTTTTCGGCTTTCTCGAACTGTTATTAAAGAAAGAAAGATTTTTAGAAAAATAAAATGAGAAAAGTATTATTAGGATACCACTTATAAAAAAAGATTGTTCTTTGGGGTTTAACGTTGGAGTTATTTTAATTCATTATAGTCACACTCAACATGTTTACACATTGACTCGTTTACGTTAAACATCTTCATGCTAAAATTTCTCAAAGTAATATGACTATACGTGATCAAAAATAATAAAATAATCCAGCACTAAGATACTGTGCCACAGCAATAAAGGAACATTATTAAGGGAATTGGAAAGACATTTGACAAATATGGAGTTATATAAAATGAAAAAAAAATCTATATTTTGAGGGGGGGGGGGGGGGGGGGTTAAAGGCGAATTAAGCATTGTAATTGAGTGAAGCGAAATACAGATGAATAAACGGGATTCTAAAATTACCCAAGTGAGAGAAGTACTATAGTGAAATTGAAAAGTATGAAGAAGAAAAAATGAAATTTGCCACAGTAATTTCATTTGAGATTATCAAATATTTTGATCGTTTTCTAATTCCAGCTAATCGTCCCCTCTCTCTTGCACCCAAATTCTTCCATACCTTCATGTGGTATACTTGACAATTAATATAAAAACTGAATAGACTATAAAATCATTTACAATATGTGAATATATATGGGACCGCTAAAGGTTTGACAAATTGAACGATTATTTTGAAACTTGTAATACCTCTTAAATATGAAATATATTAACAATAATAACATTAATTTCACTTCAGTTATCAATAAAATAAGAGGGCCAAATAAGATGCTTTTTTTTTTCAAGAGAAAAGCATCGATTATACTAACAAACAAACATGATAAAAGAAAGAAAATGTAAAAACTTAAGTCATATTTAAAGACAAGACACTACCAATGTCACCAGATAGGCCCTAGACAGGAACCCGCGGGGGAAAAGGAAAGAGGGGCAATCCATAAACATTAAGTAATCAATAGTGAAATAAGCTAAGATGACCTGGGAATAGCTGATTTTAAAAAAAAGGCCCAAGACTGTCCAAACATGAAATCCACAGGGAGGCAAACCCCAATGCTTCTCTTGGCGAGGACTGGGTTATATTAAATTATATGTCATGTGAGAATTTCCTATGATAAGTAGACTTGCAATGAGCAAAGGCGTTTCAATGACAAACAAGCCTTAAGAGCCAATTACATCCAATAATCAGTGGATTAATCTCGGCTAAGTGAAATGAACAATATATTATAATAAATACTTGAAATTAACCAAAGGAAATATTGTGAAGTGCAGTGCTCATGGTGAAGCCATGGAAACAAGCTAAACAAATCTCATATTAATCAATCGATTCGGAGGAGGTGCTTGTTGAAGTTCTTGCTAATCATAAAATTTAAAATTAGATCAAACTAGGTAAAATGTGACCTACCTACCTGCCTATCTATCTATCTATCGACCTACTTGTCTATCTATCTACATATCTATCTATCTATCTTATCTACCTACCTACGGGCATATCTATCTATCTATCTATCGACCTACTTGCCTATATCTACATATCTATCTATCTATCTGTCTATCTTCTATTTATCTATCAATCTATCTAGCTATCTATCTATCTATCTATCTATCTATCTATCTATCTATCTATCTATCTATCTATCTATCTATCTATCTATCTATCTATCTATCTATCTATCTATCTATCTATCTATCTATCTATCTATCTATCTATATATATATATATATATATATATATATATATATATATATATATATATCTGTCTATTTTTCTATCTACTTACTTATCCCTCTATATGTTGTCTATCAGAGTAGTATTTCGTCCTATTTATTTATCTATTCATAAGTCTACTTGTATATTTTTCTTTCTATTGTCTATCGATAACACGACAAATCTAAGTCATTTGTCATTTATGGATATATGTGTATATATATATATATATATATATATATATATATATATATATTATATATATATGTGGTTATCATCCTTTATGGAGATCAGAGATTAGTGGGTAGAAATTAGAATCTACAGAATTAATAAATGTAAAATGTGTTACTATAATCATAATCCAACTCTCAAAAATACCTTCGCCCATGAGCACAAGTCATTATGTCTATCTTCTTTAAAACATTTCCACCTGAGTTTGTCCTTCTTTTTAGTATTTTTGGATTGTAGCAAGTCAAGAACTTGGGCTACAAGAAGTGTTACCGTTTTGGTGGTAAATTAAAGTTCCGTTCCATAAACAAAGACTTTAAGAGTTGTTGGAAATCTCTGCCAACCTTTCATTGTATCAAATATCAGCAACTCTTTCAAATCAAAGTTTTATCAAAGATGAAGTTTAAACAGGATGAGCGGTCTAGAAGAAACCGACTTTGATTGAAAAAGTTGTGACTTAAACTTAAAAGACGAAAATTTTATCATCCCCCCCCCCCCCCCCACCCCCACAAACACACACACACACACGTCCTTTGAGCACAGCGTAATTGCAACAAAAATATATATAATAATAATTTACGAAACGTCCACATTACCATATATTTAACAAAAAAGTAGTGGTATTGTGGTATGACTCGCTTTCGGATCGGAAAGTTGGGTTCAAGTCTCGCTTGGTGCATAGTTGAGTCCTTGGAAAAGACTCTTTACTCACATTCTCTCATCGTATTCAGGTGTAAAATGAGTACCTGGCCGTCAACAGTGTTGTCTCTGTCGGAAAAAAATTGTAATATCGCCTAAGGCGTCTCGTTCTACATGCTTCGTGTTGCTGTTGGTCAGGGATCCTTTGTAAAGCGCTTTGAGCACCTTTGGTGGATATTGCTCTATATAAAAGCTCTAGTTTTTTTGTTTTTTTTTTGGGGGGGGGGGGGGGGGGGGGGGTTTACACGCCGTGCACCCAGATTCACTAAATTAAAAAAAATAGATTTTGACACGTAATGGTTTCTTGATCCCAATGATAATTCCTAATGTCAAATGGGTAAAATTGAGAACCAATCACAGTAAAAGAAAAAGGACTACATTTTGATAAGAAATCAAATAGTTTTTGATAAGAAATCAAATAGTTTTTGATAAGAAATCAAATACTGGAGGGGCATAGTAGTAGAATTCCTTAACTTCAGAGTCTGAAATTTCAAACTCATGCGTTAAATTGGAATACATATGTTAATTATTCGTAATCAAACGATTATATTCTCTAAATGTTAAAGAAATATAGATTTTTAACTACCAAGAATAAACATAGAAAGATGAATAATAATATAATACTGATAAATAAATAAATCATTAGATAGATTAAATCCTAGGTGCACCAATTAGCATGCCAGATAATCCAACGTAACTATGGGCCTGCTTTAACATTGTTGTAATAATTCACAATCAAAAACTAGAGGTACCTAAATGAGTCAATAGGATGGAGAGAAAGATAAAGGGAGTAAATGTGACTCATAAATAAGGGAACAACACAAAATAAACGACGTTTCGGCCTTTGGACTTTTATATATATATATATATATATATGTATATATCGTGCTTATTTGAAAAAGGCCAATGGCCGAAACGTCGTTTGCTTTGTTGTGTTGTTCTCTTATTTATGATTCACATTTGCTCCGTTTTTCTTTCTCTCCATTGTAATGGACAATATTTTCCGTTCGGTTTGAGAGAATTTCCATTTACAACAATGAGACCAAAACAATTTGGGTTATCAGACCTGCAAATAAGTACACGTTGGTCAAATCTAATTTATACGTGGATAATCAATAGCGGATTACATGTTGAAGCATGTGTGATCATAATGGGTATAATATGTAATTTATGGAGGTTAAAGAATTTACCTCTGACGAAGCCTGTGTATAAAATATTTAAGAAATACAGATCTAAGCAATAACAAAGTGTAGCATATCTATGAAGGAAATAACGAGACGTAAGCATGGTCTAACGACGCACTATTGGAATTTATCACTTCAGACAGAATCCACACAATAAAATTTAAAACATAAAAAAGTAAATTATGATTATAAAGTACAAAGGGGGCAGCGTGGCTCAGTGAGACGGTCTTTGCTTCGTACCCGAGAGGTACCGAGTTCGAACACCTGCCGCGGCGCTG
>NC_088361.1:124771225-124778725 GCF_034508935.2 Berghia stephanieae
TATGCGTCGAGCGAGGCTCGAACCCAGGACCTTCCGATCCGAAAGCGAGTGTCATACCACAAGACCACATAGCCGCACAGATGTGGCGTCGATGGCCGAGAGGTAAGGCAACATTGAGAGTGGTTAGATATCAGACGGGTGATAATAATTGCGAAACGTTAGCCCCAGTGTTGGATCTTTGGGAATGCATTGTAAACACTCACTTCAACAGTCAAAGGTCACTGAGGAACTGGCAATAACGCTTGCCTTATATGCATGCTGGTACAAAAGGGCGGAGGCCCAGATAGCTCAGTTGGTGAAGCACTTGTGTCACAAGCAAAGGGATCAGTTTCGATACCGAGTGAAATCAGCTTCTATTCTTTCTGTTCCTCCTATTCATTCAGCACAGATTGGATAGTTAGGTCTCTTAGACCTGGCGATAAGTACTTTGTGATAGACGCGTCCTGTCAAACGGGTATCAAACAATGACTATTGTCCTTTTAACGCTACAGAAAGGGAGATAAATTCCGACTCTATCTGCATCGCGGGACTAAGGGTGTACTTGTATTTTAAAGAACAAAATGACGCCCCAAGTGCATTGTATGACGTGGAAATTTGATTTCATAAGACCCGATGGGAAAGCCTGTTGCGAAGTCCATTGAGCATGTAAAAAGACCATTGCAAGAGCGCCACATCTAGCAGAAGAATTTGGACGATTGAGCTCCTGGACTTGTCGAATAATAATTACAGGCGTCATGTATCATCATATATGGTAAGTGTTGCACTTGGCTTGGGACCCTTTGTAAAGCTATCCGAGCACGCTTTGTGGACATTGAGCTATATAAAAGTACAAGTTAAAAATATTAAAATAATTAAGTTCATAAAAGTTGACCATTCTCTAAAAACTTACTCCAGTTGATCCAAAACGCACACCAAATCCTCCCCCAGACTTTGCATACTTGGGAATGTATAACTGTAGAAAAGGAAAAACAAACATGATTTTGCATTTTAGAACAAACAAGAAAATGTCTTAAATTAATACAGTGCTGTCGAGCAAACATGAAGGGAATATGCTAAATTCATTCATTTTTTCATATCTTTCTTTGATCCACTAATTGCATTTTGATATTTAGAGAAAAAAAATTGTTGTTTTTATTAAACGGATGGATTTGACGCTCCAATCTGCCCTCGCAGTGCCGTAAAATACGAACACAAAGGAATAGGGCTCCCGTTAGCAACTACCATATTTTATCTGTTTATTTGTTTTAAAATCTCTTTGTACTTATTATTGGAAAAAACAAGTCCTAAAAAACGTTGTTTACATAATGATAATTAATCTATATGATGATCTTCGCTGTTTTCGACAACACCCAAGGCCATGACAGAAGGTTAAATGCATTACACCTACATTGCAATGCTTGCTCAAACCACTATAACAAGCACTGAAAGAATTTCAAATTTACCCAATTTCACGTGTAGAACGTATTTATTTCTCTGGATACAAAATAAGATGGCAAAGCTCCTACTAAATCCCAGCCAAGCAAAGATTACTGAATGCCCAGCCAGATGATGTGGATGTAGAAGACGTAGATAAAGCATAAAAGGAAGTTTAGCGGAATCGATAGGAAAGAAATCAAGAACTGGTCTGGTTAACCCAATCAATCATCGCTGAAAACTACACAAACTAACTGAATCAAATTAATTAAATAGCTTCTCTTATGATAATGGAGACTTGACTGGAAGATCGATAAGATGGTAATAATGTGGTGGGAAATGCCAGAACTATCGTACTCTTGAGACTTTTAAACAAGATGAGGGTCATTCTAATGAATTGATATTTGAAGGACGAGTTTTATGGTCAACATTTTAAAATGTGTGGGGTTTTTTTTTGGGTTTTTTGGTTTTTTTTTTGTTTTTGTTTTTTTCAAAGTACGGCAGAGTAATAGATCAAACTAGACACAGACCAATTTGCCGTGCATAAACTGGCCAACCTAACAACGATAATAACCATGATAAAGATCTGAACAAGTGTGTAAGAAAGGTGTCATAATAACAATAATTCAACGATCATAATCACTTGACACAGAATTGAAGCGAGACATTAGACAATGTAAAGATTGTCTTAATCCTTTAAAATTTAGAAGGGTGCTCATCAAACCAAGGAAATATTTTTGTCTACTTCACTGACAGTCTACATCTACTTTCATAATAAGTAAGAAAATTATAAAATATAATCAAACCATGAAATAGAAGAAAAAAAGAAGGAAAGTGAATACCAAGCTCCTAGGTGTGGACTGTAAAATGTAATGAACAAAAATGAATTCACAGCTTCAAAAAAGAACAAAATACCAAACACGGAATGTTCTGGGCTCAAAACCTTTCTTAAGTCAACACCAAAAATAAAATAAAAAACCTAAAATCCTTATTCAGCTAAGAACAAAAACAGACAAAAACGTTTTTACTTTTATTTTATTATTGGCTGTGGAAGGGTTGTAAACCCAATACGTTCCGTGTTCGGCCATGCTTGGCATGTCATGATTTCATGAAGCTGGTAAATTCATTTCAGGACGGTCATTTCTTTGCCTAAGTCAACAACTGTAGCGAGTAAATTACACAAATATCCATTGTTAATTTCTCAAGACGACCAGAAGATGGGGAAGGAGATTTGAACGACAATCTCAGCAAATGTCTTTGACAGACCAAGAAGATATCATTTGGGCCCATGATGATGATTTGCATACACAAACACACTTTCCTCTCAATTTTTATATTGAGCTTCAGAGTAACAGAACATGAATTTCAATTCAATTTAAAGTATCGCGTCAATAAAGACGGCAATCAACTGAGATGGACAAAAAAAAACCCCATATGCGTACGTTCAACAACTCTATTCGCATGTACACGCCTCCTCAGGCGATATAAAATCATAGCAACAATTGGACCAGATGACTGCTGTTTGTCCCTGGCTGGTGCTGCATCACAACTATAATAAAGCCCAATTTAATATTGATTTCCTAACGGATAAACAGACAATCCAACGATAATTGGGAAGCAATATTTAAATTGGATGCTACATCAGAGACGGTGGAATTCAATTGCTTGCCACGAATAATTAAATAGATCGTGCGAGGCCGGGCTTGAGTTGGACATAATGCTCGACAACCAAGACCGGAATAAAACAATGAGCACTTTTCGTTAATTAATATCATTTAAAGATGGCGAGGCGTGATTGGAGGACATGGTATACAATGGAAGATTAAACATTGGAACGTGATATCTTCGATTGATTCCAAACACTTGTTCTCACTTACGATGATTAACTAGACCAATATATAAAAAGACTGAAATGCTGAGTAAGGATAAACGATTTTCTGTGTACATAATCATCAATCAGGTATAAATCTGGCGTTTTAAAGTAAATAAAAGAGAGGGAAAAAAGACTATCCCTACATAATGCCATAACATTTGTTTTGTTTTCCTTTTTGATCGTTTCTACTATTATTTTCTTATTAATTTGTATTCTTTCTTTTTTTCCTTTTATTTTATTATTTTCTCTTCGTATCTTCAATGCAATAATTAAAAATAGTAAAGCAAATCTTCAATATCATTTAAGAGAATGTTCCATTATTATGAGTTGTAATTTGTCATGCGCATGCACCACA
The DNA here is from genome assembly GCF_034508935.2 of Berghia stephanieae. NCBI lineage: Eukaryota > Metazoa > Mollusca > Gastropoda > Nudibranchia > Aeolidiidae > Berghia > Berghia stephanieae. Next base: position 124,774,867 of record NC_088361.1, read on the forward strand.
CTCTTCTATGCTAACATCATTGACACATTACAATGATAACATCATGCACCACACACCCAGATCTAAAAGGTTGGTAGCCGATATAATATATCATCAATCTATTATAATACCTTAGAATAATCAAATTGTATTTTTTTTTCTCATGCAACACATCAAGAGCCAGTAATACATATTGCGAATGATAAATAGCAAGTCCTGTTGAAAATAAATTTGTGAAAGAATGTTCCCTTGTTCGGAGGGAAGTGATCGTGATGTCGACACTCAATGGCCTATATATCAACGCATGGTATACAGTATATACTGTATCAGAGCAAATTCTCATATAACACGGTACGTGGAGGGAACAAGCATCTCGGCGCTCACTGCTACTGAAACCATAACTTATGGAAATCGACCACGGCAGGGATCCTGCATTGGTTACTCCATTTGCACATATCACATCTTTAATGATTGACTTTTAAAAATATCACTTTATGATTGGATTATAACCAAAGAATGACATTGTTTAAAAATCCGTCAGGGATGGCATCTTTTAAGTAGTAGTATCGTGCATTATATCATAGTTATATAGCCTTAAGAAAGTAATATTGAGGCAAGTATGAAATTTAGCGTGTATTCTGTGTAAAACACGATTAAATGATTGTGTGTAGCGCGTAGTGGATAAAGCGCAGTAAAAATGATTTTTTAAAAAAATATCAGAAGAATTCTATCATTATTGTAAATCGACCAGCCGTTGCGGGTTGACCCAGGATATTATCCTGAAATTTGGTCAATAAAATCATCAAGATCAAGACAGAAAGATCAACATGAAGAGAAGGCACATTATTGATTTGTAATGAGGATGATATGTATTACATTACGTAGCAAAATATCATCAAACAAAGCTTAAGTGTCAAGTGCCCGAAAACCCACTAAAATCTCTTAAATCTTAAATTTCTATCTATCTGGTCCTACAATCTCTAATTTCTAAATTGGGAACTCTCTAACTAAACCCAACAAAACTGTGAAAAAATAAATGGAAATGTTGAGTTATCAAAATTGAAAAACAGCGAAATTCAGACCGTTGAAGACAAACGAGTGATACATTGTGAAGCCTAAATTGATTGCTTCTCAGGTTTCCAGCATAGCAAAGATATCATGTCAAAACTGTCAGTCCGTGTGTATCCATCATTTCCTTGGAAATCCCCTAACCCATCTGGATATAATACATCATCATGTAAAAAAAAAAAATGTTAAAAAAAAATACACACAATAGGACACCGCCATGCCAACGGTATTACGATCTAAGAAAGATAACTGATATAATATAATATTTTCTCCTCCCTGACGTAGAGCTGAATGATCTCAGTTCAAAGGCGAGTTACTATGAATTACGCCACCGGCTCGTCCATGTATTGCATCATTTCCATGAGCGAAATGGATGTATATTACATAATATCCGGATCCTCCATTTAATAAAATACAGCAGAAAATGTCGCGGGCTCCGACAAATCACAAACAAGGGACGTAATCCACAGTAATGTGGCTTGTTCGATAGTCCGGGATGCAAAATTGATTACCAGATTCTATTTCTTTGTTCAAACTTCTGCATATATTATAGGAAAACATGGGATTTTATGATGCAATCTGGTCCAAAAGAACCAATGCTCTCATGAAGACTCATTGCTTCCTTACCAACACAATGATAAAACAGACAAACAAACAAACAAACAAAAGGAATCTTACGCGTTTATTAGAGAAGCCACAATACTTGGATACTATGAATAAGTTTCGTCGAGCCACTTTTAGTCTTAGCAGCAGCTTCTTATGGTTCTCACTCTACCATGTTATGACGATCGACCCAATCAGCAGAGTCCGGTCCGCATTCGTGCATCGTCGCGAACCCGCCCGGTAGCATCGTCAAAACACACCGTTCAACTAGATGCTCTGTCGTTTCAGATTCTTGCCCACATCGGGTACATGTAGGACAGGTGGAAAGTCCCGACTGATGAAGCGCCTTTGCTGTGAGGCAGCTCCTCGACCGAAGCCGATTCGCAGCCACCCAGTGTCTCCTCTTAATGGTATCGAAGCCTGGCAACTTTTCACCAAGTTTAGAGGAGTCAAATGGCAGACTGCAAACCATGACGAGGGCATGAACAATTCAAAGTGCAATTCTTGAACAGTTCAACCCTAATTGGATTCAATAATAGTCTGATGTCACGTCCCCCAGCAACGGCGGCCATCGTGGTTCTAAACAAAGATAATCGGTACTTTTTATTCTTCAAATGCTGGCTAGAACTTTTCATATGTCTTGTGATCAGAATGTGTAAAAGTCAAAACATGATCAGATTTATAATGCTCGTCGGAGAAATATTTCATAAGGGCGCCCGACATTATTACGATAGTTTAGAGTCAGTTACTAAGTTACCATGCGTCATTACGAGGGAAATGACGTTACGACTGTTGAAGCGTATTTTGGCAGATGTACATGAGAACTTTGATGAGGAGTAACAGAAAAACATGATATCCATAGTTAGCCTTATTATGACTACAAACATCGACACAACAATGGCCTACCTGCCCACCCATCACGCAATGTGTCCCTCTTTTCTTAATACAGACATTGAGGAGCTTAGCGGTCACTTAATTATCTTTATTTTATTTTAATGTTTGTCATGATCTTCAATACATTAATTCACTCAACCCTAGCACCGACTATGTCCGTAGTTTACCTGGGGTTACTTTTACCCCATGCCTATTTATTACATTGTTATGAGACAAATTATAGGCGTAGTATCAACAAAACTTATTTTTTTAGTTATTACATGTTAATGATAGTTGAATAAAACTATCTATGTACATGCTCATTTTTAATACATTTTTTCCCAATTTTGAAAATTAGCAAAAGTCTCTAGGATTGAGTGAGTTAAGTCTGGTTCATTTTTATTCATTAAAAAAACACAACCCCACGAGATCATATCGACGTGTAGGTACTCGTTTGCAAGTCTGATAACCCAAATAGTAATGGAAATACTCTCAAACCAACGCAACATTTTGTCTATTACAACAAAGTTAAATCAAGCCGACAATTTCGATCGATTATCAGACCTGCAAATATGTACACGTCGGTATAAATACAAACATTTCAGAAATCACTCGAAACGTTTCCGTCGATTTGGCAGACATGATGTACGGCTTGGATTGTTTTTAATCTTATACGCACAACTTAATATAATCAAGGAAGATATAAAGAAAATACCAACCATGGCAATCCGCTCCTTGATAGTTTTATAACTCGATTACTCGTTCCAATGAGAAAAATAATCGCTCGTAAAATAGTGTCTGTTGTCTGCCGCCAACCATTTCCGACAACAAAAGCATTAAAAAAAAACAATCAATAATAGTAATAATAATAATAATAATAATAATAATAATAATAATAATAATAATAATAATAATAATAATGATGATGATGATGATGATGATGATGATGATGATAATAATAATAAATAATAATAATAATAATAATAATAATAATAATAATAATAATAATAATAATAATAATAATAATAATAATAATAATAATATAACAATACGATAAAGCAATGAAAGTCAAACCTCATCACTCACAATATATGGGCAGGCTGTAAAATACCACTGGGGCTATAGATAGTATGAAGTTGACGTCACTAAACTGTATTAACCAGCCTATGATGATCAAGGTTACAAAATAGTTTTGTGTGTTGGTCCGTTATATCTCCGGATGGCAATGTTGTGAGCTTCTTAGCCAAGTGCACACTATATGGCCTTGTAGTATGACACTCACCAGAAAGTCCAGGTTTCGAGTGCCGCTCTGAGCGGCGCATAGTTGAGTCCTTGA
>NC_088361.1:124783725-124791225 GCF_034508935.2 Berghia stephanieae
CAATCTACACCTCTCGACGTGTACCTATTTGCAGGTCTGCTAACCAACCCAAGTTGCTTTGGTACTCTTAAAACAACGCAAAACATTACATGTGCACGCAAGCTCTCCCCATAAATAGTAACTCGTAATGAAAGCAAGTATAAAAAATATACACACGAATTCTGACGTCAGATTGCCAACCGATGTATGTAACTATAATACGCAATATGGCCTATGACATTAAGTAACATTTCATTTAAAAAAAAAAAATATCTCGATCAATCAGAACGAGTTTAGAATTAAAGGGTAGAAAAAAAAAAGATTTCTTGCACTCTTCGAGGTTTTTTTTATCCGCAATTTGTTTCCACCACGTACTCGCAGCGATTGGAGGACACACGTCGCAGCGATTGGAGGACACACGTCCGGAATTCTAAAAAGCATGAGTGCAAGAATCTTAAATGACAACAAGTTCAACAAATGTCCTCTTGTGTGAATATTTTAAAATTGCAAACACTTCGTTAAGTCAATATATTTAACTGCAGTGGGTTTTATTGCCAAGTTGTAAAAAGGTATTTGTCAAAGTAGGGCAGGTCCAAGACTTAATGTCGAGATGCAGGCTCGTTCCTTAGTCCAAAACTGATTAATCAAGCTCTTGAGAAACGTGTTTAGCCTTGAGAATAGCTGAAAGAGGAATAGAAATCGAATACCAGAACGGTTTTTGCATGCAACGCTGGGTTTTATAGAGGAAATAACAGCAAAATAAATCCATATTGGACTTGTTTACAATCAAGAATTGATTCGTTCACCACCATTGTGATTGTCTCAATGCCTTCGATTTCGAATGGTTCTTATCGGAAATGATTGATTTATTGGTATTTATTTTGTTTTCTTGACTTTCGAACCAGACATGGTCCAATTTTAAGATTGGGTTGAGAATGACATGGTAAGCCACTTATTTATTCCAACCATTAAGACTAAATTATCCTTTCTTATTCAAATAATTAAAAAGGGTATTTGATATTTTTATTCGGTTTGCGACTTTTCTCTTGTTTAGTTCAGGACAAAAATCTGAAAATTCGTTTGTAATTGAAGGCAAGACAAAGTCAAGATATTTTAGAGTCATTGGTTTAGTGTCTGCCAAAAAATAAAACCCAACTAACCAATCAAAAAACAAAAACAACAACAAAATAATAATAATAATAACCAAAAAAAAAAAAAGAAACACGAAAACCAAACAGATTTGGTCAAAATGATAATAAGCGTTTGTCAATATCCGGCTGGTCCGAGGCTTTTACTTTCGATTTAAAGGCACGTTCCATTTTCCAAATCAATATGTAGAATAGGGGAATTGAACTCGAATGCCAGAATGCAAAAAAAATAATAATCCATATTGTAATTGTTTACAATCAAGAATTGATTTTTTTCCGCCACTTTTGTTTGTCTGATTGAGGCCGATTTTGACCCTTCCCCCTTAATTATCGACAATGATTGGTACATTGTTTTTGTTTGTCTGATTGAGGCCGATTTTGACCCTTCCCCCTTATCGACAATGATTGGTACATTGTTTTTGTTTGTTTCTTGAAATTCGTGATAGATAAAATCTAAGATTGGGCTCAAAATGATTCCCTTCAACGATTTGAATTGAATGAACTCTTAATTATTCTATTTATAAAGATGTTAGTCATTATTTCTTTCGGTTTGCCAATTTTTTAATTCATTTTAAGACACACGTATATATATATATATATATATATATATATATATATATATATATATATATATATATATATATATTTTACAAAGCGAAACATGTTGTCCCCATGACCCCTGGTTTGAACCTATATTATGCAAAAGCACAAAAAAAGTAAAAAATATACAACCAAGAACCAATAGCGACACTTTATATATTAATTTGATAAATTGATATAGACCATACCTCTGGCCTCTAGTCGGAACTTGTGTGTGTATATTTAAAAAAAAAATATTATTTAATTTAAATCACAGTTGCGCGTTAAAAAATCGAACACCATGTGGCAAAAATGAATTAAGGTGACGGTGTTGTCTTTGTTTTTATAGATATGAGGCGACGGCCTCCAACAGTACATCGTAATGAAAGCATTTATCATCAATCACTTATGGGTTCACTAAGTTTTTATACAGCTGAAAGTTTGCAGATGAGAAATATCTGATTTCAGCCCGATTTGAATCCAGTATTATGTAATGATAAACCCAAATACGTCGGGAGAACCAGATGCCAATGAGAATCGGGCTCAAATATAAAAATAGATCAGATAGTTGTTGGCCGTTTTGCACGATATAGACTGTCATTTATTCTCAACAAAAACGTAAAAACCTATAGTTATTTAAAATGTAATAATTTAGATCATGGACTCAACATTTAGTGATATTACCAAGGGATAGTACCGAAGTGACATGTCGGGTCGCATATTATTTGAACTAAATTACTCCGGCTGTAATTTTTAAATATCTATAACTATGAGAGCCAAATGTACGTCACAATTAAAGGAGTGCGGCACCGTCAAATAGAACTGTAAAAACAGCGTAAATATATACGTAATCGCCCCATCCCCAAATAAATAAAGAAATAAATAATAAATTAATAAAAACGCAAAAAAATAAAAAATAATAAAAACACAACTGAAAAATAACAAACAAAAGAATAAAAACAATAAAAACGACAACAACGACGACAACAACAAAACAAATAAACAAAACAATCAATCGATATATTATAGGACATCAAACTAAAAACCCAAACAATGCCTGTCAGGAAGATCAAGGAGTATTAATATTATGTCCCTTGATTTATATGATGCACTCTTTTAGATGTGAAGGAAACCACACTAATCTGTAAATTCGATTCTGTCGTAACATTGGATAACCGGGACCAAAATAACATTATGTAAAATCGACATTATATTTACCCCCTCCACATCCCCCCCCCCCCCCCCTTCTCCCACACACACACATACCCTTTCATAAATAATGCACTGCTAATAATATAATGTCCCAGTTAATGCTATGACGTCACTGCAATAACTTCATTTCGCTGAGATATTATATTTAGGGCCGATGGTTGGCTAATTTTAGAATGCCTTACATCACATTTTGTTTTGTTTTTAACACATCCAATCCCAATTTACATTGCGTTCACTGTACCTCGATCGGTGCATAGTTGAGTCCTTTGAAAAGACTGTTAGTCAGGGACCCTTTATAAGGCGCTTTGATGATAAAATTTGAAAATGGTTTAACTCTAAGTAATTGGACATTACAAGCTTGTTGGGCTGAGTAACGACTGATAGTCAATACAACATCTTGAGATGTCAATATGAAGACAAAGAAGTTGTAACTTTCCGGGAAAATCCATTTTAACTCACTCAATCCTAGAGATTTTTGCTACTTTTCAAAATGAGTGAGTTAAAATTAAGGTGGCCGTCTTACCCCATCCTCCCATATAAAAGCTCATTTTTTAACAGTCGTACTCAAAAAAAAAAGTAGAAAAAATCTCTACGATTGAGTGAGTTAAATACATTGATTCATTTATCCGTCACTCATTCAGAATGTTATTCGTCCCTTCATCAATCCATCCATCCGTCCTTCCCTTATCCATTAAATCAATCACCTTTCCAGACATCAATCAATCCATCCACCCATCTATCCATCAGTCCGTCCTTCCCTTATCCATTAAATCAATCACCTTTCCAGCCATCAATCCATCCATCCATCCGTCCTTCCCTCATCCATTAAATCAATCACCTTTCCATCCATCCATCCATCTATCCATCCATCCATCCATCCATCCATCCATCCGTCCTTCCCTCATCCATTAAATCAATCACCTTTCCAGCCATCAATCCATCCATCCATCTATCCATCCACCCATCCATCCATCCGTCCTTCCCTTATCCATTAAATCAATCACCTTTCCAGCCATCAATCCATCCATCCATCCATCAATCCATCCATCCATCCATCCGTCCTTCCCTCATCCATTAAATCAATCACCTTTCCAGACATCAATCCATCCATCCATCCATCAATCCATCCATCCGTCCTTCCCTCATCCATTAAATCAATCACCTTTCCAGCCATTAATCCATCCATCCATCCATCCATCCATCCATCCATCCGTCCTTCCCTCATCCATTAAATCAATCACCTTTCCAGCCATCAATTCATCCATCCATCCACCCATCAATCCATCCATCCATCCATCCGTCCTTCCCTCATCCATTAAATCAATCACCTTTCCAGCCATCAATCCATCCATCCATCCATCAATCCATCCATCCATCCATCCGTCCTTCCCTCATCCATTAAATCAATCACCTTTCCAGCCATCAATCCATCCATCCATCCATCAATCCATCCATCCATCCATCCGTTCTTCCCTCATCCATTAAATCAATCACCTTTCCAGCCATTAATCCATCCATCCATCCATCAATCCATCCATCCATCCATCCGTCCTTCCCTTATCCATTAAATCAATCACATTTCCAGCCATCAATCCATCCATCCATCCATCCATCCATCCGTCCTTCCCTCATCCATTAAATCAATCACCTTTCCATCCATCCATCCATCCATCAATCCATCCATCCATCCGTCCTTCCCTCATCCATTAAATCAATCACCTTTCCAGCCATCAATCCATCCATCCGTCCTTCCCTCATCCATTAAATCAATCACCTTTCCAGCCATCAATCCAACCATCCGTCCTTCCCTCATCCATTAAATCAATCACTTTTCCAGCCATCAATCCATCCATCCATCCATCCGTCCTTCCCTCATCCATTAAATCAATCACCTTTCCAGCCATCAATCCATCAATCCATCCATCCATCCATCCGTCCTTCCCTCATCCATTAAATCAATCACCTTTCCAGCCATCAATCCATCCATCCATCCATCCATCCATCCATCCGTCCTTCCCTCATCCATTAAATCAATCACCTTTCCAGCCATCAATCCATCCATCCATCCATCCATCCATCCATCCATCCATCCATCCGTCCTTCCCTCATCCATTAAATCAATCACCTTTCCAGCCATCAATCTAACCACTCCATCCTCACTCCTCATCGATTATCTCCGCGGTTCACAATTGGCTGTTTGCGTTTTCACTTACCCTTTCATCTTGTTGTTATGTCTGTCGCAAAAGCCAATAAAGGTCTTCTGAGTCTTTTCACCCCCCCCCCCCCCCAAAAAAAAAAAAAAAAAAACACATCGAAAATAGAAGATACAATAATCATCTTTGCGATCAAGCAGTAGCTCTAGTTGAATATCAAAAAGTTTTCTACCATACAAAGTCAGCACCCACTAATCTGTTAAGAATTATTTTTTAAAATGAGCTTTTACATATATTGTGCAATTTTCATAAACGTGCTCAAAGCGCTTTACAAGGGGTCTCAAATTAACCGCAACACTTAACATGAAGGACGAGATATGACGTGTTTTTTGTTTTTTTTTTTTTTTTTTTTTAGACAGAGACAACGCTGTTACCATCCAGATACTCATTTTACACCTGAGTGTGGAGAGAGGATGTGAGTAAAGAGCCTTTTCCAAGGACGCAACTTTTAGCCAACTAGAGCGGGACTCGAACCTGGGACTCGAAGGCGAAAGTCGAATCACAAGACCACAAAGTTTGTTCGTTCGTCCATTCATTTATATAGGTAGACAGACAGATAGATGGATAGACGTCTATATAAAAAGATATGTATTTATATAAGTGGATAAAAGAAGAATGAACAAAAGATGAATTGTAACCAAAAACACCAAGAATAGATAGATCTAGATGGAAAGTAAAATGAACGGGTACACAAATAAACGTCATTAATTCACGTGAATCACATACGTCTACCGTGACAATAATAGGAGAGCTGCATGTGATGAGAATAGATCAAATTTAGGAGAGCTGCATGTGACGAGAATAGATCAAATTAACTACTATTTATAAAAGATTGCTTTCCATTCAAAGTTCATAAACAGTGACACTGAATTCAGCCCTATCATTACTGCTGTTAGTTCAAAACAAAACATAATATTATCTTATTTTGTTTTTCAGCCAGAAGAGTTTCTTCACTTTAAATACAGATCCATAAAGGTGACCTCTCAAGAGTGTGAATTATTCTAAAACCTGAGACTTCTTTCAGGTCTCCTCCAATTGCCTTGCCCTTTTTACGTTATATCAAGGTTACTTCCAACTTAATGAAATGGTGGAGGGTAGGGGGACGGTTATAGTAAAACATTAGGCGGACGAGCATTCGAATGATAAACCCCTCAAACTGCCACAATCTGTTTTTTGTTTGTTTGTTTTTCTTCTTCTTTTGATTATAATGAAAATAAGGCTTGGAGGACTTTGTGATCGTGACCAATCGTCTAAAAACGGTATTATATTGGAGGTGAACTCCATGCTAATAATAAGATGTTAAGCTTTATCTATCAAATTTGAGATCATGTTAATGCTTCAATCGAAGAGAGACTTTTAGTCTCTTAACCCCCCCCCCCCTCACCCCAATTCTTGTAATTTTGACTTTAAACTGAATTTTCGTCATCTAGCCCACTCCAAATAATATCAGATTGATGCGGAATGGAACACTTTCATTTTAAAGATTACAATGCTAACTTTAAATTAAACACTTAAGGTTATTAAAACTGCATTGTTGGTTTTTATGCCGAATTAGAATAATAATAAAAACTATCACCAAAAGATAAAAATAGATACTGTATAATTACAGCAACAAGACAATTAAAAATAAAACTGTAATATTCGAGAGAAAGTAAGGGGGGGGGGGGGATGAGGTGGATGCCACTCAACTCCCGTCTAAAAAATATGTTTTATCATTGCTGTTTCAAATGGAAAGAAAAGTCAGAAAAAAAAAATTGGCAAACATAATGGCATTGTCTAAATGGCTTCTGTATTCATCGTCTGGATACTATTGCCGTTTCTTATTATTTCTTTGAAGAGTTAGAAAGGCTAAAACAATAAATAAATAAGGGCTGTAGTTTATGTTGTCCAATCGTGCTTTCCCCCTTCGATTAAGTGTCATGCTACATCAATGGAAGCAGTTTGCAATGAGATTCCCTAGACAAGTCGTTCCCGACACGACATGATGAAACATTGTATTTATCCCTTATCAGCCATTCATTCTCTCTCTCTCTCTCTCTCTCTCTCTCTCTCTCTCTCGTTATATACATACATACATATATATATATATATATATATATATATATATATATATATATATATATATATATATATATATAAATCCTTCTATCTCTATCTATATTTCGCTCCATGTCCATCCTTTCCCCTTAACCCTACATTCTCCATTCACCACTCCCTTCTCTCTCTCTCTCTCTCTCTCTCTCTCTCTCTCTCCCTCCCTCTCTCTCGCTCTCTCTCTCTCTCTCCATATATATATATATATATATATATATATATATATATATATATATATATATATATATATATATATATGTCCATATTAAAAAATT
>NC_088361.1:124793725-124808725 GCF_034508935.2 Berghia stephanieae
TCTGCCGTTCTCCAGACGAAAAATAATAAAAAATAAATAAAACAACATTTTTTTTTTGGCCAGAAAACTCGTCCTTCAAATATCGATGGATTAAAATGACAATCATCTTATCAAAAAACTTTCAAACCTTGGACTTACTTCTTAAAGTCCCTGGTTTAAGAATTTTTGACAATATGAGTGCCATCTTTATCGATTGATATTTGAAGGACAAGTTATTCGGATAACATTTTTAATGTATTTTTTTTTCTTAGTATGAGAACCGGTTTTTTGTTCTATGTGGATTAAGCGATCGACAATATTTTTTGTTGTTGTTTGTATGTTTTTATTTTTGGTCCCATCAGCGTCTCTTTCGAAACAAGGTGGTGACGAATCTAAATTTGTTTTTTATCGATCAGCGAGAGTGGAATTACTTATATCCAGAAATCAACTTGGTATATCGAATTATCTTATTATTGGTAACTTTCAACTATTGCCATTTCGTACATTATTAGTCAATTTCAGTCAAGAGAGAGAGAGAGAGAGAGAGAGATAGAGAGAGAGAGAGAGAGAGAGAGAGAGAGAGAGAGATTAGGAGAAATAGAGAGAAAGATCAAAAGAGGGGAGAGAAAACTAAATATCGATTCTATTTGTAGTGTTCTAAAAATACAAAGTGACCTTTCGAGCACCCAGATCTCTTTATGTATTTATTGATCAGCACTGACTTCTCCGTACACAAGACAAAATTACAACAATCCCCATAATTATTACCTTTTCTTTCGCAACGCATCCCCGGCAACCCGAAGGCAGCTGTCTAATGGAGATGTCAATATTCTAAAACTAAAACTAAATTTTAAAATAACTTTCTCAATATCGATTCATAAGCGACGGTTATTGAAATTTTCAAGAGACAATAACAATGTTAGTTACATTTTGAATCTAATCAGTTACCAGTCGTACTAAAAAAAGACACATATTTAAAAAAAATTGGCCAGAAAACTCGTCCTTCAAATATCGATTGAGTTAAATGACCCTCATCTCGGCAAAACCTCTCAAACCTGTGACCTCACGAGGTCCCAGGTTCGAGAGTATTTTGCCAAGATGAAGATCATTTAAAGCGATTGATATTTGAAGGACGAGTTTTCTGACCAAATTTTTAAATGGCTGTTTACTGTCAAGCCAGTTCTTTCACATTACTAAATACAAGCCTACGGGTTTTCAGTCCTATGAGTGCTTGACTTACTTGACTTATCATTGCCGTCTACATCTAATCTGCGACTATGTGGTGTGGCACTCGCCTCCGGATCGGAAGGTCCTGGATTCGAGTCCTGCTCTGAACAGCGCATAGTTGAGTCCTTCAAAATGCTCAAATTTTAATGCCCTAGTTAATCTACCGACTGGAACGGACGCCTCTGCAGCGTCTCCTATTGACGTATTGGTTTCCATTGATCTCCATCCTATGCGGGAGGGACTATAGTCCTGCAAGATCTTTTTTTCCCCCCTTTTTTTCTGATATTAAACTTGATCATTCTGGAATGCTTCAGGTTTCTGTTTATTGTTGGGAGAAAGGGTGAGGGGAGGGAGAGAGAGAGAGAGAGAGAGAGAGAGAGAGAGAGAGAGAGAGAGAGAGAGAGAGAGAGAGAGAGTGAATGTAAATGTTTGTTGTTGGTCTGCCCTGATATTTGTTTTGACCTGACTGTGTAAGGTATGCACTCATGGAATTTATTTGTTGGAAATGTTTTGTCTTACTACTAAGTCTAAGTGTGTGTCCGAATAATCTCTACCGTGTTTTTAATAAATGGTTTGAAAGTTGTGTTTCGTTGCATTTTCTTATTTTTTCTTTACATTCTATAAATAAGAATATATTGTAAAAGTAAAATCAGAGTCAAAAAAATAAAAAATAAAGCACGGACGGTAACATAAGAATAGAATCTAAAATTTCCGCACTTTAAAATTTTGCTACAAAAATTGTTTTTCCGCACTTTTCGTATTTTTGCATCGTCCAATCTGCCGGTTGTAATGTTCTAAATCGTGTCTGCGTGAAACAATATTTGTGAGGGTTGATGTAGTTATGTAATTCCAACGCACTGGTTCATCACGACACATCATAAACTCATAAGCTATAGCCTAACTCTCTAGAAAATATAATATGATCTGTTATAATACGATATGATAATACGATGTATGTATGATATGATATGATTTGACATTTACGACATGATAGATGTAAGTTATATTTATGATATTATGATGAGACAAAACTATTTAAGTCTAAAATGGAAAAAAAATTCAGATATATTTTATTGTTATAACCCAAAGGAGCGATCTATATTCATGTTTTCGTCCAACCTAGTCATCAATCACATGATTTGTTGCTGTACAACGATTGGACATTTCTGAATGCATCTAAAAACGCTGCTTTGTTTATGAAAGTTGTAAACATACCCATGAGTCATGCTGAGCAAAATGACCAATTGTAGCGTTGGATATTTCTCAAATTGTGAACACTTTTCACTATGTGGGTCATTTTGAACACACTTTACAATGTGATCAATGACCTCGAGCACATGGAAATGTAATATAGATCGTGCCCATTGATGCTGTTCGTTAGTTAAAAAACCCGCCAGCCGGATATAACGTCCCAACTGCTCATAAAAAGGCTGGCTAAAAGCAACAACAAAGAGCTGAGTGACGTCAATATCGTTCCTTCTATAGTTGGTGTGCGCTTGGCTAAGAAACTCACAACATTACCACCCGGAGGTATAATGGACCGACACACAAAACTATGTGCAACCATGAACTTTTATAGTCTGGTTAATACAGTTAAGTGATAATTACTTATAAACGTGGATGGCAAAAAAAAACAAAACAAAAAACAATAAGAAAGATCCGAGTGACGTCAATTTTATTCTGTCTATACATTCACCTTACAGGTAAGCTTGATAACATAAACATTCCATCGGCACTCATGAATATGCAATTCCTCCATCCAAACGTGAACCAGATGGATTAAGATTGTTGGTTCCACATTATTAATTCAATCAGGCAGTATCGATAACAAATGGATATTTTATCGATTTCAACATCGAAAAGGATCAATTTAAAAAAAAAAAGATAATAATAATAAACCATACGTGATAAACAACATGTAAAAAAAACACACGAAAAAACAAACATCAAACAACAAAGCACAAAAAAAGGAAACAAAACAACAACCCCCCCCCCCCAAAAAAAAAAAAAGAAAGAAAAAAAAAGAAAGCCCTACTATCTAAGTCTTCTATATTATGATCAATCATAAAATAATGCTACAACCCCTCAGGCTATTTGACGGAGAGAAATAATTGAGAGGAATTCGATCGATCTCGGGGTTTTTGAGGTACACCTACATGTGGTGTACAATTTGTCCAAATCTAAAAGTTTACAATTTGGATGGTAATTTCATGTTTCAAGAGAGTTTTTTTTTTTTTTGTTAGGTTTGTTTGGTTTTTTTTTTTTTTTCTTAATTTAGATTATTTTTGTCTTTAGAAACTAAATGAAAATCTGTGGATATTTTAAAAAGTTCTTTATCCTTTTCTGGTGTGTTTGTGTGTGTGTGTGTGGGGGGGGGGGGGTCTCAAAACAAAACATCATCAGCATCATCACCATCATCATCATAAACAACAAGAAGAATAAATACAACAACAACAATAACAACAACAAGAACAAGACAACAATAACCAACAAAATATGTTATTTCCTCATGTTGCCTGTTAATCAATCATTTTAAAAACGAAAAAGTAGAATAATAATGCTGTCTTCCAAATAAAAAAAAATTGTTGAGAAAATTGATGACAGGAATTCCTAGGAAATGCCAAGCGACGCGGAAAACACGAAATTTTCAATATTCAAAAGATATTCATTCCCCTAGCGCTTGCCCCACCCAACCCGTGCTTTTTGACTAAGATAAAAGTTGGTCCTTCCCAGACTGCAGCTCTTGTCAAATATTTGGTTTGGATTCCCAGCCCGAGGTGTAGTCAGCAGTCAGTGGCCGTGGGACTGATAATAATATTATTAGGAGCTTGATTCTTGATATGGATGGAGCACAGCCAAAGGCTACGCCCGACGTAAAGAGGGTTAGAGATAGCGGGTAGAAGAATATTGAGGGAGATGACTTCATATTATGGCTTTGCTTTGTCTTAAAAGATCTTTTTTTTTTTACAAAACTGTTGAACTTGTCATTTTTGTCATTAAAGAAAAAGCAACGAAAAAAAAAAGAAAAACAAAGAAGAAAAAAATCCCCATACTTCACCAACCAATCAACCCTTATATTGATATATGAAATTCCCTGTAGATATATTATATTGAGCGAGGTGATTTCGCACTTATCTCTTTGTCTTAAAATATTTTTAAAAAAAAGAAAACTGTTCAACTTGTCATTTTTGTCATTAAAGAAAAAGCTACGAAAATAAAATTGAAAAAAAAAAATAAGAAGAAAACAAAATCCCCATACTTCACCAACCATTCAACCCTTATATTGATATAGATAGTATGCGCTTGGCTAAGAAGCTCACAACATTGTCATCCGGAAGTATAACGGACCAACACACAAAACTATGTGTAACCTTAAACTTTTATAGTCTGGTTAATAGTTTAGTGAGAATCACTCACAAACGCGGATGGCAAAATACAATAATAAAGGCTTGAGTGACGTCATCTTCGTTCTCTCTATATGAAACTCTCTGTAGAATGGTGCGATTAGTGTCTCTCATTGTTGGCTGCTGTTTTGAGACAGACAGGGAAAAGCTGATTTCTCACCAGTCAGCGGATAAATGACATACATTTGTGTGCTGCTTAAAAGTTAAACTTGTTTTGACAAGGAAAACTAGTGAGTGACCTTACAAAGCGCCTCCTACCAAAAGTGTGTGTATATATATTATAGAGAGAAACCGGTAAAGATAGATAGAGAGATATATAGACAAATATATAGATATATAGATAGACAGATAGATAGATAGATAGATAGATAGATAGATAGATAGATAGATAGATAGATAGATAGATAGATAGATAGATAGATAGATAGATAGACAGACAGACAGATAGATAGATAGGACAGATAGATAGATAGATAGATAGATAGATAGATAGACAGACAGACAGATAGATAGATAGATAGATAGATAGATAGATAGACAGATAGACAGATAGATAGATAGATAGATAGATAGATAGATAGATAGATAGATAGACAGACAGATAGATAGATAGATAGATAGATAGATAGATAGATAGATAGATAGATAGACAGATAGATAGATAGATAGATAGATAGATAGATAGATAGATAGATAGATAGATAGATAGATAGATAGATAGATAGATAGACAGACAGATAGATAGATAGATAGATAGATAGATAGATAGATAGACAGATAGATAGATAGATAGATAGATAGATAGATAGATAGATAGACAGATAGACAGATAGATAGATAGATAGATAGATAGATAGATAGATAGATAGATAGATAGATAGATAGACAGATAGATAGATAGATAGAAAGATAGACAGATAGATAGATAGATAGACAGATAGATAGATAGACAGATAGATAGATAGACAGATAGGTAGATAGACAGATGGATAAATAAATCAATAGAAGGTTGGAAAGAAGATAGTTAGATAGATAATAGATAGGTTGACAAGTAGATAGGTGGATATCTAGATAACATAGATCTTGTATTTTGATTTGTTTACCTTTAGTTTAAGTTTTATCATTTATTTCTAAAACAGCAATTTCTCCTTCAAAATTCAAGGACCGAGAGAGGCAAGCTTGGGGGCATAATATGAGACGTGTCGCAACAAATTCAGAGTTGTTGAGAGTCTCATGCCGCAAAAGGCTATGTCTCTGCTTAGCCCTCTTACTAATAACATTGTGTCATATCAAGGAGATTATAATTTGTCTAAGATATCATCATATTGGGTCAGACTAGCGTTACCAGGATTCCCCGATAATATAACGTAATATTGAACCATGATATTGATAAAACTCATTACAACTATACATCCATCGAGTCATGACATGATAATAGAACCCAATGCCTTGTCAACTGACTTGTTGCAAGATATCAGCTACTATACTACTATTGATAGAAAGACGATGACGTCTCTCAGGTCTTTGTTATTGTTTTTGCCATTCACATTTATGAGTAATTCTCACTAAACTGTATTAACCAGACTATAAATGACCAAGATTACACAGAGTATTGTGTGTTGGTCTGTTGTACTTCCGGATGGCAATGTTGTGAGCTTATGAGCCAAGCGCATACTATCTATAGAGACTACTATACAGTAGTTGTAGATTCATGTTCAGAAGTTTTGACAGCAGCTGTCCAAAATTCAGTCGAACTATGGTTTTTTTAATATTTTAAATTGTTTTAAATTAGACCCCTCGGTTTTGAAGTCAATCTGCGATTATTGTTTTGTTCAAAATTCGGTTAAAATCCACGGACCCAAAATTGTTGAGAGAAAGAAAAAAAAAGTCATGTAGCACCGCATCAGAATTGAAGTCCTCAAAATGTTAAACATAAAACGATTACTTCAAAATTTATGACAAAGAAAAGATGGGGATGGGTGGTAAGGAGTCGAGTAGTTTGCTTGACTTACATGCTAACGGATGTGATTCAAAATAAAACATGAAAGCTTTCTTTTTTATGAAACATTTATCCATAAATCAGTGATTGGGTTTCTATGGCTAAGTTAAATGAAACAAAAAGCGCTTTGTGGGAAACCAGCATCATACCCTACGAGGGTATCAAGAAATTGTTTCTGCTGTTTGATATTCCAGATTAACTCAGAATCCACGAGCCTTATGACTTACCAGAAAGGATTACACGTGCAGAATTCTATTTCATGAAATTACGACGTGCATACCTATGGAGGGAACGAAGTTGACGTCACTTATCACTTTGTTGTTATTTTTAAATAGCCTGTTTGAGAATATTTCTCACTAAATGATATCCTTCAGACTATAAACGTTAAAGGTTCCACACACTTTAGTGTGTTGTTATGTTTAATTTAGCTGGCGGATAATGTGAGTATTCTAATTAAACGCATAGCATCAATTGCTACGAACAATGTAGGCTAGCTACACCACCAGCGATGCACTTTTGACTACACCAGTGTCAATGAACCCTTCACGGTGGCTAGCGAGTTCCATTTTAAGATTACTTGATCTCTATTCTCTGGTTGTTTATTTGCCCAAACGTGGGCCACGAAGGAAGGGGAGGTCGAAAAGGATGTGAACTAGGTGAATGAACGGATCATAATGTGTATAAAACCAATCCAGTAGGAGTTGGAATGAACTTTCAACTCTGTGGGAAGGTGACGGTCGATGGGTCTTATTGATTTTATATCTATTTCTTGATCTAATTAATTACTCCTTGACTGAATCAATCTTTCAGGAACCTTTTTTTCTGGGACGTAATGAACCGTGAGCGGTTTAGATTAAAGAAAAGGAAAACACAGAAAAATATGCTAGTACCTACCATACATCTCTAGTGAGAATGTTAATTTTTTTGTTATGAACAATTTTCGTAAATATTTGAGTGAACTCTTCTTAGTTGAGTCATGTTCTCGTGATTTGATGAAATTTTAATGTGATCTCAAAGTACACTAAACGTATGCTCTTGGAATCTATTTCTGTTCTCTATTGGAACCAGTCTTTTTGTCTTACTTTTCTCGGGCGCTTTTAGTTGTAACAATCTATAAATGTTGTTTGAAAATCCCATTTAATGTCTTCCTTTGTAATCGTGCTGAAATAACCTGACTGTCGCAAGCAAAGTAACATCCTTAAAAGCAATCAAAACCAAACATTTATTCTATACTTATCAACGCATATTTATGTAAAGAAATGGATGATGCCAGGTTTGAGCAAAGATTAACGTGAATAAAAGTATGCTTAACTCACCCAACCCTAACACCGACTATCTCTGTAGTTTACCCGGGGTTACTTTTACCCCATGCCTATTTATTACATTTTTTCTGAGACAAATCATAGGCGAGTATCAAAGCTAATGTTTTTAGTTTTTACATGTTAATGGTAGTTGAATAAAACTATCTATGCACATGCTCATTTTTAATACATTTTTTTTCCAATTTTGAAAAGTAGCAAAAATCTCTAGGATTGAGTGAGTAAAGAGAACTATAACATATCAAATCAACTAAGATGGAGCAAGTGTTTCGTCACTTTGGTAAATTGCTTAATATATTAAATAAATGAATCAAATCCCATCAACAGAAATACATTATATCGAATAGGAATGCAATATCTTATTAACGTTTGTATACATAGTAGCATAATGTCTGTTATCCATGCAAGACTCAGAGCTGGTTGAGTAACAAAATTATGTAGGCCTTTGACTTTTTTGGGCATGATAAACAAAAAAAGAAATTGCTCAAGTTATATTCCTTAATGAATTGGTCAAAAGGGAGGATAGAGTATAAAATATATTTTTATTTTATTTTATATAAATTATTAGAAACTGTGAGTTTCTCGAGTGACAGTATATATATATATATATATATATATATATATATATATATATATATATAGAGAGAGAGAGAGAGAGAGAGAGATAGATAGATAGATAGATATATAGATAGATAGATAGAGATAGAGAGAGAGAGTATATAGATAGATAGATAGATAGAGAGAGAGAGAGAGAGAGAGAGAGAGAGAGAGAGAGAGAGAGAGAGAGATAAAATGGGGGAACTTGAAATAAAAGCTGGCATCACAACGCGTTACTGTTTATAGAGGGGTTAAAATAATTGTGATAAAACGTCAGTTTGCAATCAATTGAAGAAAACGGTTGTGACAATCGATATTTGAAATATAGTTTACGTTTCAAGTTAGTCATAATGGAAACATCTGAAAATAGAAAAATCGACTTGACAGGTTTTGGGAAGCCATTCTTAAACAAGTTAACCGCCGTACTCTCTGACAAAAACAAAAACTCATAATTTAAAATTTGGCCAGAAAACAAGTCCGTCAAATATCGATCAATTTAAATGACCCCAATCTAGGCAAAAACTCTCAAACCTCGGACTTCGCGATGTCCCAGGCGAATTCATAGATTTTAGAGTTATTGTCAAGATGAGGGTAATCTAAATCGATCGATAATTTGAAGGACGAGTTATATGGCCAAATTTTTCAATGAGAGTTTTTCAAGAGTACGCAGTTAACTGGTTAACTAACTATACTAGGGCTGCCACCACACTCTCCTCTTGCCCGAATTTCATTCTTTTCTTCATTCAGAACCCAAGGGTGGAAATGATGAAACGCTGTTGCTATTTTTAGAAAGCCTGCTGTAACATCCATTGATTTGAATGAAAACCTTAGGGACCCACGCGACTGTTTTGCGTGATTGCGACTAGATATTTCCTCTTTCCTTCTTTTTTTTAAATTAAGATTTCCGGTCAGGTCTTGAACGGATTGCCTGAGAAACTGTTCCAGACATTTATGAATTATAAGTGGATGCTTTAAATTTGAAGAGGGCGGAATGCAAGAAAGACCCGCGGCTAACAGATTGTTTGTGGTTATTTTTCTTCTTCTGGGGAATACAAGCAAGCCACGCACAAACACTCACACATACATACAAACAAACATGCATGGAATCATACATACATACATACATACATACATACATACATACATACACGCATACAAATAAACATACATATGCCTACATACATACCAAACACATACATAATACAGATGTGTATGCGTGTGTGCGTTCTCGTGTGCTTGTGTATGTGTGTGTGTGTGTATGTGTTTGTGTGTGTCTGTATGTGTGTATGTGTTTGTGTGTGTCTGTATGTCTGTCTATATATGTAAAATTGAACGGAGGGATCAGTGTAAAATGTCGAGTCATTTCAACTTTCAAGCTTTTCCACTAGTCCTTTATCTGAAAAAAGTTTTAAAAATAATTGAAACTTTCAGAGAACAGAAAAATATTTCCAACAAATAAGACAGTGATTGCGTGTATGCTACCCAAGGCAAAGGGCTGGCTTATATCACGGAGTTAAAATCGATTAAAGCCTCTTGAGTAGACATGCAATCTAACCTACACTTTCCCCAACTCCTCTCTCTCTCTCTCTCTCTCTCTCTCTCTCTCTCTCTCTCTCTCTCCCCCCCCCCAAGATCCCAGGTTTGAGAGTATTTGCCAAGATGAGGGTCATTTAAACCGATCGATATTTGAAGAACGAGTTATTGGCCAAATTTTTAGATACGTGTTTTTTTTTTTCAAAGACTACGGTAGTTGACTGACTAACATTATACATATTATATTTACAAGCAATAATGAGTAATTTCTCCTACCATGCCAAGGTTGTATACCCCTATCTGAATTGTAAAGAGTTAAGACTATAAAAATTCAATGACACTTAGATATTTTTTTGAAAATCAATAACTGTCAATAGGACAAATTGAAAATGAAAAAAAAAAAAAACAAAAACAAAAACAAAACAAAAACAAAAACAAAAACAAAACCAACAACCCTGATTTGTTGCATGTAAAGCAGGACGACTTAACCTGCTTCTTTGTGTGTGTAAAAAAAAAGCATACGCTGACGGTTATCTATTTTAAATGTACAGGTTTATTGGTCATAACTGTGTGCTAAAATTGAACAGCGGTTATTTAAATAATAACGAACGGCTTTTCAAAGCGATCTAACGTTCCGGTCTGCCAATTTTCAACGAAATGTTCGTTTCCAAGAACCCTATTTAACTAACTAACTCTCTCTCTCTCTCTTTCTCTTTCTCTCTCTCTCTCTCTCTCTCTCTCTCTCTCACACACACACACACTATCCTTCTAATCTCTCTCTCTCTCTCTCTCTCTACTTCTCTATCCTTCTAATCTCTCTCTATCTCTCGTTCTCTCTCTCTCGTTCTCTCTATCTCTCTCACATACACACACACACACACACACACACAAACATACACAAACTTTTGCTCTCTCCTCTTCATTAAATTCCTCTCTTTCTTTCTCTCTCTCTCTCCCTCTCTCTCTCTCTCTCTCTCTCTCTCTCTCTCTCTCTGTGTGTGTGTGTGTGTGTTTAACAACAGTTAATAGTTATCGAGCACAAAATGATTAATTTGTTGATAAAACAGGAACTGTTATAATCATGTTGTGAGATAAATTGAAAATTACTCATGTTGACTTTTCTCTCGATACCTTTAACAACTAAAAAGAGACGAATAACATGAATATTCCGGGGAGGGAGAGGGGGTTGGCCTTAAATGTGGCAAAGTGGCAACTTGACGCAATGCTAAAATAAGATGTATTGATCAACACCATCCTATGTGTCACAGAATCTCCATAATGCCATCATTACACGAGCGTTTCTCTTCTCCTGGTCAGGCGACACACATAAGATAACACGGGAACGAATTCCTTGAATATCAATTCGCAATGTCCTTTGTGAATTGTCACATCTGATCTGCCATATAGATAGTGTGCGCTTGAGTAAGAAGCTCACAAGATTGCCATCCAGAAGTATAATGGATAAACACACAAAACTATGTGTAGCCTTAAATGTTTATAGTCTAGTTAATGCAGTTTAGTGAGAATTGCTCATAAACACGGATGGCAAAAAAAACAAAAACAATAACAGACATCTTGTGCGGCTATGTGGTCTAGTGGTATGACACTCGCTTTCGGATCTGAAGGTCCTGGGTGCGAGCCTCGCGCTCGGCGCATAGTTGAGTCCTTGGAAAAGGCTCTTTACTCACATTCTCTCACCGTACTCAGGTGTAAAATGAGTACCTGGCCGTTAACAGCGTTGTCTTTGTCCGAAAAATTGTAATATCGCCTAACAGGCGTCATGTCCCGTCCTTCATGTTAAATGTTGCTGTTGGCCAGGGACCCCTTGTAAAGCGCTTTGAGCACATTTAGTGGATGTTGCGCTATATAAAGCCCAGTTTTTATATATATATATATATTTTTTTTTTACCTGAGTGACGTCAACTTCATTCTATCTATATTGAAAAAAAGACAACATGTAATTAAAAAGTGAGCCGGAAAACTTGGCCTTCAAATATCAATCGATTAAAATTACCGTCATCTTGTAAAAAAAAAAAAAAATCCCTCTCAAATCTGAGAGAGCGTCCCAGGTTTGATAATTTTTGTCAAGATGAGGGTCATTTTAATCGATCGATATTTGAAGGACAAGTTTGTTTTGGCCAGATTCTTAAATACGTCTTTTTCAAAGTAGGTACGGCGGTGATCACATGTTCTGAATGGATTGCACTTTAAGTGTTTTAATTACCAATGCGCTTTAATTACTCTTTCTTGGGAAAGCGCCTTACGAGCTTCATGTCTCGTCCTACATGTTAAGCGTAACTGTTAGCTTGAGAACTTTTGTAAAGCGCTTTAATCACATTTACTAAATATTTTGCTGTGTGAAAACTCGTCAAATTCTTCCATCTCTCTCTCTCTCTCTCTCTCTCTCTCTCTCTCTCACTCTCTCTCTCTTTCTTTCTTTCTTCTCTCACCACCCCCCACCCTCTCCCTTCCTTGTTCTTCAATCCTATAACTGTTGATTCTTATGAGTCTTATTATAATGACAAACTCATACTTCTCTACAATTACGGTGTCGAATTCAATACAATGGTATTATTTGTTTCTGGTCTCAAAATCACGACAAAGCGAAAACTGTGCTTTTAGGCCATTTTTCTCTCTCGGATTTTATGTTTTGTTTTTAAGATTTTTACGGCGCTTACAACACCAATTGGTCTTTTTAGCGAAAAAAAGTAATATTATAGTAGAAAGTTGTAGATCCGATGTTATGAATACCAATGAAAAAGAAAGACAACGGAGACTGGTTTAAAGCTGGAACAGAAGAGTTCACGAGCAATCAATCGATGTGTCTATTGTGACATGACCTTAACTCACTCAACCCTAACACCGACGATACCCGTAGTTTACCCAGGTTACTTTTACCTCATGCCTATTTGTTACATTTTTCTGAAACAAATTATAGCCGTAGTATCAAAGCTAATGTTTTTTAAAGTTTTTGCATGTTAATGAATTAAACTATCTATGTACATGCTCATTTTTAATACATTTTTCCAATTTTGAAAAGGTAGCAAAAATCTCTAAGATTGAGTGAGTTAAAAGTCCCATCCAGGAACAAGTAAAGGATTCTGCTATGAAGAATATAATCAACTGTGTCTGTGTACTACAATAATATATCAAAAACTAATGACTATAAAAGTACAAAACAAAGAGATGATTTACGGGGTAAAATGTCATCTCTCAAAAAGGTACCATATACAGCACATCTGACTGTCTCCCTCAACTAATGTTCCTCGCCAGGACCATGAAAAAAAAACCCCAATCAATCTCAATCCAGAGTGAAGACAAAGACCAACATGGAAAGGGAAAACAAATACATATAATACAGGGAGAGAAAATACATCAAGTCACCTTTCTTCCCACCGTGGGAGATCAAAGACATCACCCATATGACTTAGTCCTAACTCAAAACTGTTCCCGTTTTAAGACAGCCTAACTGGTAGATATCACCACCGTGGGAGATCAAAGACATCACCCATATGTCTTAAGTCTTTACTCAAAATTGTTCCCGTTTTAAGACAGCCTAAATGGTAGATCTGACCACCGTGGGAGATCAAAGACATCACCCATTTGTCTTAAATCAAAATTGATCCCGTTTTCAGACAACCGAACTGGTAGATCTGACCAAAGCTCCATTCGGAGTAATCAGACGGGAAATTAAGGTCAATGAGAGCGTATCGATGGTTTCATTGCACATAAGGTCCAATTTGCATACCGCCAGATAGGTCATCAAGACGTGTCTATTCCGTAGTCGTAGTAGCAGTTGTAGCAGCAGCAGCAGCAGTAGTAGTAGTAGTAGTAGTAGTAGTAGTAGTAGTAGTAGTAGTAGTAGTAGTAGTAGTAGTAGTAGTAGTCGTCGTCGTTCAAAACCATAGAGCCCAAGGAGCAGGAGTTTATCCCGGGCTCCATAGCGTTAAACGGACAGTGGCAGTGTTTGCTACACTTTGGATGGGACGCCTATCCTATCGTAAAGTACTTTCCGCCAGATCTAACAGTCCAAGCAACTAAATCACTTATGAGAGATCAGGGGAAGGGAGGAGGGGGGGGGGAGCGCATAAAAAAACCTGGACTTTACCCGGGATAGATCCAGTTCCCTTTGAGAGTCAAGCGAGTGCATTGCCAACTATGCTGACGATACCCCCCCCCCCCCCCCCCCCCCCCCCATTCCTTCACAAAGAGGGTTAAAATTCCATCATGAAGCTTTCATATCAATAGTTACACACACGCACACACACACACACACACACACACACACACATACACACACGAGCGAGCACAGACTCCCTCCCTGGCTATAATGGTAATTAAAAAATCGAATCGAAGAAACGTTATTTTCTACATCCTCTCCCCGGTTCAGCTTTATCGACTTCCGGTCATAATGTGTATTAATAATTATGTTGCCAGCCTCCTTCCCTCTGGAAACTTAAGTTCTTATCAGTCAGAAGACGCTCTGCTCAGTAAGGCATAGGACCCTAAAAAAAAGTCTTGCGTACATCATAGCCTATCTGATTTTTATTATGTTTTTCTTTCTTTCTATTCCTTTCTCATTTAATTTTTTTTTTTTTGACGCTCCGCTGAGTGAGCCATGGGATCCTAAAAAATCTGATTTTTAATATGTTTTTCTTTCTTTCTTTTCTTTTCTTTTTTTTTTTTTAGTTTTTGTTTTTGTTTTTTGTTTTTGTTTTAGGAGTCTGGATCCTGAAAAAAATATATTTATAATAGAAGAGCAAGCGTTCAATGTTGGTAACATTTATGCGGTGTTTCCTCAGAACCTTTACTTTTTTCTTTTTATTATTATTATTATTATTATTATTATTATTATTATTATTATTATTATTATTATTATTATTATTATTATTATTATTATTATTATTATTATTATTTTCATTATTATCGTTATTATTATTTT
>NC_088361.1:124813725-124818725 GCF_034508935.2 Berghia stephanieae
TGATAAGAAATCATAGAAAGAATAAATAAAACCAAAAATATGATCATCAATTAATTATTAATAACAATAATAATACCAATAAAAAACAAAAATAGCAACAACAACATTAACTCAACATAAAACACAACAACAGGATAGCAATGATCTGTCGTAACTATTGATTTTTGCCCCAAGAAAACATTTTGCCCGAACGAACGCCATTATAATTGAACAGAGACAATATCGAGGGTCATTCAAATATCGGTGCAATGCAACAGAGTACACCCATATCAATATCCATGATTCTAACACAAAACAGCCCATGGCAAATTACATCCTCTGGGATTTAACTATATTTAGAGCTGCTTTGCTTTCTTCAGACCATTAAACAAAACAAAAATACACTTTATTTAGGGCATTGCGGCTGTCTGAAATAAAAGCGAATGGAATTTTGTAAAGGAGCACCTGGCCTAATTTGTTTGTCGGTCGTAGAGAATATCCCGATGAAGAACTGGGTAACTGAGCTAGAGAGATATATTATTCTTTATTGCAGATTGTAGAATCTTCTTTTTTAAACTCTAGATATTCTCAGTGATTACAGAACATAATCAAATAATGTCGACATCTTTATTAAAAATCAATTTATTCCTTTAAAAAAAGACATTATGTTTGTTATAAATGAAGCATTCTAAAGCGCGTTGAGCATGGTAAAAACAGCGGAAACGCGTCTATAAAAGTATGAAATATTTTCACAAACATTTTACTGTTTGTTTCGATGGCAGAGTCAAATGGGGAAACTGTTTCTTTCACTTTGAACAAATTGTAGATTATAGTACCCGAATAAATTAGTTTTGTAGCAGTTGTTTTCTTTGATAATAAATCAAGACTTTCAACAACAAAAAAGCAGCTGCAGCAAGAGTAAGAATGTTCACAACATCCAAACCCACAGGGGCACAACGTTCCCCTTGAGGCAAAAGTTTCCCCTTTGACGATATCTATATTTCATGAGGCTGAAAGAACCAACGCTTGGATTGACGACAAAGGGAATTGAGGTTAATTTGGCCACGACGATAAACCACAATGAGAGGAGCATAGCCTTGACTGATTGTCTCTTACCAGATATTTAGGCCAGTCTTGTTTTTGGGTGGGTATCTGCCTCACAACGAGTGGGTGGGTAGATGCACACAGTGGACAGGGTTGAGGGGTAGGGACGGGGGGTCATTGGAAGGATTGATGGGTTGGAAGGAATGAATGAAGGAAAGTGGCACAGTTACAGACAGTATTATAACATTATGGTCACAACCAAAGGTCTCGGGGTTTTTAGATGGTCAAAGAACAATTACTAACTATCGTTGTTAGTAACAACATGAGACAAGGTGAGTCATCTGAGACAAAATCAAGATTTCTCAAATTCAAGAGAGAAAAAAATAAGAAGAAAGGAAGCTAAAAATAAGCCGAAGAGAGGGAGATGTATGAGAAAGAGAAGGAGAAAAAATTGATTGAGTATAAGCTGCAATAGTAGCTGAAATATTTCCACTCGTGTTTTTTAAACATCCAGTGATTCAGATCAGAAGCGGCTGAATTCAAGGCAAAAAACAAATGTTTTTGACATTATTTTTTACTGTGACTAAGTCTTAGAATTCAGGTCATAGTTCGTTGGAAACCTTGTAACATCCAACCGATTGTGTTATAACTTAACTTGAGAAAAGTTATCATAAAATAGAGTTAGAAGAAAAAAAAAACTACAGAAAACTATGATTGACAAATAAAAACATACAATATATTTTTTAAAACATAACTGCGATCCTGACTAGATGTCAATCGATACATTTTCATAGCATCCACCATGTAATGCATTATACTTCAAATACAAAGACCAGTTATATTTAGTTCATCAAGACATGATTATAAAAATGATTTTCAACATGTTATAGCCTATTCGCTTGTGGGGATTCTAAACAATAACGGTGACATTTCACAATGCAATGCATAGGACAATGACTTTGAAGAACTAGCTCAGACGAAATTGACGAGATTAGTTTACCGACATTCGTTTCGTCATAATGAGATACATTTTATTATTATTATTATTCAATTCCGTGTAGTTAATTCACTGACTAGAAGCGTAATCTGTACCTCTATAATCCTGTGTGTAAACTGCTACACCATTTTGAGCAATGCAAATACCCAACCTTTAGTCACTTCTTATATTGTTACAAATATAATTAAATAGTGACCTGCCGTACTCTGGAAAGACAAGTATTTAAACATCTGGTCAGAAAACTCATCCTTCAAATAACGAGCGATTTAAATAACCCTCATCTTCGCAAAAACTTTCAAACCTGGGACTCGTGAGGTCCCAGGATTGAGTTTTTTTCAAGCTGTGGGTCATTTAAATCGATCGATATTTCAAGGATGAGTTTTCTGAACAGATGTTTAAATAGTGTCTAACCAGAGTAAGGCGGTTTACTGGTTAAAAACGTCACTTTACGATTGGGCTTGACAAAGATCATGACGTTGTTAAGGATGTTTACGGATAAGACCAATGAAAAAAAAAGCTGGTATGTTTTTGTAATATACTAGTTAAAATGACAATAGAAAGGTTAAAACGCCCGTCAAGTTCTTGGTGTTGATTCCGTACATGAGATAGAAGCAAGAGGACTGCTACTATACTTTGACGATACCTTCATTCAGTTGGATGAAAACTCTAGTATTGCAGGCTGGTATTTTTGTTAATGATTATTAAAGACGACATTGTAATATTTGTTTGTTGTTTTGGTAGTTACTCACAAGTCCCGTGACAACTTGAATTGCAACTAAAGCGTATTGATATTGACATTTTGTATAACGAAGATATATACCGATTTACATGCCTACAAAAAAATAACCATGAATTCAATAGTATTTTATAAATTGAAAAATTGGAAAATAATTTCCAGGCGCAACCAAAGCGGTACTTCAAACACATAGTAAAGACATTACCTGCTAAAGTAGTGTAAATTAATATGGAATTCCTCAATGAACTATCATTTATTGGCCGAAGTGGGTCGGGAAGGAGGAGAGATTGGCCGAAACTCGATAGTTCAGCTGAAAGGAATCAGATATGAACTGGAGTCAAGGTTTAAAGGAAAATGACGAGCAATTTAATTCTAAAAGTGTCCAATCAGAAGAGAAAAAAAGTGATATCATTTAAAACCCAATTGCAAACTAACACTTTATATCTTTTAGATATATTTTTGACAATTTTAATGAGATTTTATTATTCCTTCCCGACTTGATAGACCAGTCATTTTTAAAAAAATGAAAATTACTATTTGCATTGAACGCCTCGATCGTCAACCATAAATCATCCATTAATTTGTTATAGATTAGCGATGGAATGCGATTTTTAAAAAAATGAAAGCAACGGACAATACTATTCAGACACAACACTTCAAACAAAATAGAGGAGAGGATTGAAAATAGAAAAAACATATGTCACATAAAAACGGAAATGATTTATATACTCACGATAAAAAGGTAACAGAAGTTGGTTTTGAATAAAAAGCAATCCCAGGGTTCGACCACCCATTATTTTAGAGAAGTAAATCGTATATAGTCCAAAGAACCACACATTAGAAAGGTACATTGAGAAATATGAGTCGTGTAGAAAAGGCACGAAGCAAACCAAGGACGTCCTGGATAGGAAATGTGGAGACAACAACTGGCAAAAAGATAGTCGACTGCTCGGCAATGGCCCTTGAGCGTGAAGAATGGCGTTCCATGACATTCGACCACTGTAGGGAGACGGAACTCCGGTGAGGTAAGAGCTCTGCTCCATAAACTGATTTTTTTCCCCCTCAAGATTGAAGAATCCATTCTACAAGATGATGTCCGCAAAATTGACTTTACGAATGTGATGCACATGGAGGACATGTTTCTTAACTGAAGTGCAACATTTTGCAGCTCTTGGTGTCATAATTGAAGGTAGTGTTCAATGTTTGTTTAACAGTTAAGTGTAGCCGTGCTAGTGGCGCTACCTAATTGCTTTATAGTTTGAGTAACTTTCGAGATTACAAACTATTACTATTTCTAAAAAGGAGAGGAACCCACGACCACTTTGAAACCCTTTTCTTTTTCTTTTTGGAGAGGTGGATGGCGTCGATTGTAGGAGCGTCCCTCTCGTGGCCAGGCAGAGGTGCCGTAACAGTCGAATCGCCGGTTCGACTCCCTATGCCGCAAATTTTTTATTCTCTATTGTCTTCTAACACTTCTCTACTCACTTCATTTCTTGCTATTTCTAAGAGAAGCAATTCACGGTAAATATAAATGCTATCTTAATGATTGTATGTATAATAAACGGTTTTAGTTGACAGGATAAACATAAAAATGAGGAATTCATCTGATATAATATTCCGATGTAGTGATTTACAGCAATTAGTATCGATTTTCATTATTCCTTGATATATCTAATAGAAGGAAATTTAAGAAGTAAAAATGAGGAAGAGAGATAAACGGGAGAAAAAGTTCAACGAGATGGAGGGTGTAAAAATAATTCATATAAAGACGGTAATTGTTTTAATCTTTCCATAAGGAACTGCAAACCACTTAAAATTCGTTTCATCCTATATAATATTATAATCTCTCAGTAACAGTAACCCGTTCATTTGTCATTCGTACCGTGTACTTTTGACTTTTATAATATTAGGTTCTCGAGAACATTTCATATGTCGATTCGACAATCAAAAAACATAAAATAAGACCTCTCTCGATTGATCTCACTTAAAGTTACATTTCAAGTCCCCTTACTGCTGTGTATATAAATATTTTAAATTAAAAATTCCACTCTAGACTTTACTTAAACTCCTCTCTTGTTGGAATAGAAATTCATCCTTTAAGCAAAATATATATACAAAATAAACTTTCCTTATAAAGTCTGATATAACAAATCCGACTGACATAGGAACACTTTCATATCTGAGCTTTTACATATGAACACTTTTCGAACCGTGGTGTTTTTATGCGAAATTGAAAGACCATAT
>NC_088361.1:124823725-124826225 GCF_034508935.2 Berghia stephanieae
CGAAAGGTACCGAGTTCGACTACCCTCCGTGCTGAGTGGTCTTGAGCAAGTCACCTAGCCTTAGCTCACTTTGCGGCGCTGCACTGCGGCTCACGCCTGGGTTATTCCAGTCTTCCCTGGGAATAGACCCTAAAAGAAAAAATTCCACTAAGGGATGAATAAAGGGAATTATTTTTTTGTTGTTGTAATAGAGACGTGTGGACTGGGGAGAAGGGATAGAGACTAAGATTGAAGGGTAGAGGTGGACGTTCAAGGGAATGGAATATTATATTAATATGTTTATAGTTATCAAGACTCGTGGATCAGTGAAACGGGGGAGGCATGGTATAATGTGGTGCAGATGAACCTTGGATACTGGGGAAATAGGATTCAAAAGTATGATGTCACGTCCGCCGCAACCAGCAGCTTGGTTCTAAACAAAGAAAATCGGTACTCTTTATTCTTCATGCTGGCTAGAACTTTTTCACATGTCATGTGAGCAGAATGTATAAAAGTCAAAGCATGATCAGATTTATAATGATATTTTCTCCTGTGAATACACTTTTATGCTCGTCGGAGAAGTATTTCATAATGGCAGTGAAGGAGATAATGGCGTCCGCCATTGTTCCGAGAACCAGTTACTATGCGTCATTACGAGGGAAGTGACGTCACGACTGTTGAACCTTATTTCAAGAAACGGAAAGTCCGATCCAGTTGGCATCGACCAATATGCTCTTATTACTCTCAGCGTAAGGCTTTACCATCAAAGAAAGTATGGAGAATTTAGATTTTTAAAATAAAATTTTATTAATATTGCGAATTATTCACTGTTCATGACTATTCGTGTGCGAGTCTGACGTAAAAAAACAAAACAAACCATAGCTATAAGTAATGAAATGTAAGTTTCAACGTATTGAACGAAGACATATAATGTGCGAGTTTTGGGTTTCCTCTTTATCAACAAACCACGATGAATGAAACACCAAGGACGAATGAGAGATGTGAGAAAGGTGATTCTACGTCATTCTCGCATCTCTCAATCGTCCTTAGTGTTTCAATCATCGTGTTTTGTTGACAAAGGGGAATCCCAAAACGTCCATATTATCTGTCTTCTTTCAATAAATTTAAGCTTACATTTCATTACTTATCGTTATTTTTTTCCATCGAGCTTAAAGCAACAATATTTTCATTAGTCTGGCGTCATCTAAACAGAGCCATGGGGCATTGATACCTCGACTGTTGAGACAACTAATAATAATCTAACATTACGAAATATACACGCAAACAAACTTGTGCACTGACAAGTAACTTCACAAACACGTATACATCTTGCAATGCCAAGCTATTGGGGCATTTTTAAATGGATGATATAAATAACAAGTAGAGAGAGAAAGAAAGAAAGAAAGAAAGAGAGAGAGAGAGAGAGAGAGAGAGAGAGAGAGAGGGAGGGAGGAGGAGGAGAGATGGAGAGAGGGAGAAAGGAGAAGGATAGCTAGATAGTTTTATATCAGAGAGAGGGTGTGTTAGAGAAAGAGAAAGAGAAAGAGAGAGAGAGAGAGAGAGAGAGAGAGAGAAAGAGAGAGAACGATAAGAGATATATAGAGAGAGCGTATGTGTGCGTGTGTGTGAGAGAGGGAGAGAGAGAGAGAGAGGGGGGGGGGGAGAAGGAGAGGGAAATAGAGAGGGAGGAGACAGAGGGAGAGGGGGGGGTGGGAAGAGAGAGAGGAGAAAGGAGAAGGATAGCTAGATAGCTTTATATCAGAGAGGGAGGGTGTGTTAGAGAGAGAGAGAGAGAGAGAGAGAGAGAGAGAGAGAGAGGGAACGATAAGAGAGAGATATATATAGAGAGAGTGTATGTGTGCGTGTGTGTGTGTGTGTGTGTGTGAGAGAGAGAGAGAAAAGAAAGAGAGAGAGAGAGAGAGAGAGAGAGAGAGAGAAAGAGAGAGAGAGAGAGGGAGGAGAAGGATGGAGAAAGAACATGGTGACAGACTGGAATAAAGAAAGAAGTCAGAAGAGGCTTTTCGAAGACATCCTCGACATGACATCCTTCAATGCGATACAGAGAATTCCCGAAAGATCCCTGGGCGCAACATTATTCAAACCGATGTGTCTGCCGATAAGTGGCTTTAATAGAAGCCAATTTCCCTGGTCTCCGGGAAGAAAAACGACAGGACTAAAAGTAAAACTAACTTTTTACTTGTTTTAATGCTATCATTATTTTTGTTATCATTACAAGAATTAATATTATCATTATTATTTTAAAAGGATTTTTATGAGAAACATTTATCAAAAAGACGAGACAATTCCTTAAGATATAATTTCGTAATGATAATTGTATCCCTTGTGCGGCTATATGGTCTAGTGGTATGACACTCGCTTTCGGATCGGAAGGTTCTGGGTTCGAGCCTCGCTCGGCACAGAGTTGAGTCCTTGGAAAAGGCTCTTTACTCACATTCTCTCACCGTACTCAGGTGTAAAATGAGTACCTGGCTGTTAACAGTGTTGTCTCTGTCCGAAAAAT
>NC_088361.1:124831225-124846225 GCF_034508935.2 Berghia stephanieae
ATGAGGGGAGACGCTGGAGATGGGAATTACTGTGAGAAAATAGAGTCAGAGGGACGTTGAAGCGATCAGGAGGTATGAGGGGTGACGCTGGAGAAGGGAATTACTGTGAGAAAATGGAGTCAGAGGGACGTTAAGGCGATCAGGAGGTGTGAGGGGAGAAGATGGAGATGGGAATTACTGTGAGAAAATAGAGTCAGAGGGACGTTGAAGCCATCAGGAGGTATGAGGGGAGACGCTGGAGACGGGAATTACTGTGAGAAAATAGAGTCAGAGGGACGTTGAAGCGATCGAGAGGTATGAGGGGAGACGCTGGAGAAGGGAATTACTGTGAGAAAATAGAGTCAGAGGAGTGAGGTCGAGGTTGGGGGAAGTGGAACGGATTACGGAAATAGGTCAGGGGCGTAGTGGAGGTATGAGGGAGACGCTGGAGACGGGAATTACTGTGAGAAAAATAGAGTCAGAGGGACGTTGAAGCGATCGAGAGGTATGAGGGGAGACGCTGGAGAGGGAATTACTGTGAAGAAAATAGAGTCAGAGGACGTTGAAGCGATCGGAGGTATGAGGGAGACGCTGGAGAAGGGAATTACTGTGAAAAAAATAGAGTCAGACGGACGTTGAAGCGATCAGGAGGTATGAGGGAGACGCTGGAGACGGGAATTACTGTGAGAAAATAGAGTCAGAGGGACGTTGAAGCGATCAGGAGGTATAGGGGAGACGCGGAAGGGAATTACTGTGAGAAAATGAGTCAGAGGGGACGTTGAAGCGATCGGAGGTATCAGGGGAGACGCCGGAGAAGGGAATTACTGTGAGAAAATAGAGTCAGAGGGGCGTTGAAGCGATCGAGAGGTATGAGGGGAGACGCTGGAGAAGGGAATTACTGTGAGAAAATAGAGTCAGAGGGACGTTGACGCGATCAGGAGGTATGAGGGTGGAGGGTTACGTAGAAAATAGGTAGATTAGCGTAGTATGAGGGAGACTTAGAGTAGAATCGGAATGGACATGGAAGCGATCGGGAGGTATGAGGAGAGACGCTGGAGACGGGAATTACTGGGAGAAAATAGAGTAAGTGAAAATCCGTGGGTTTTTTACTTTTTTTTTTTAGTTATATTTCTTTAAATTATTATTTATTTATCTATTTTTTGTTCTTTGAAGCGAACCCTTCGACTTCGAGTCTCCGTTCACTCGCAACTCTCGAGCGCGATTAGATTCGGTAGTTTATTTTTTATTGTTTTTTTTTTTTTTTGGGGGGGGGGGGTTACTCACAAAAATGTTTGTTACTCTTTAAATAGGACGCTAGATTAATGCAAAGTACTTTCCGCCATACCTAACAGACCCAATCACTGTTGGGTTACAGGGGGTGGGGAGGGGGGGGGGGCGAAAAAAAAAAGCTTGACTGCACCCGGGATCGATCTCGGTTCCATTACGTGTGAGCTAGTGCTCTATCAACTGAGCTATCAAGACCCCATCGTTGGTAAGGGTAGGGTTAATCATATGACAGAAACCAAATTTTCACATTTCTGGTCAATTTTTTATTTCTAAATCGCATATTGGGATCTCGTCCGACTTGATATAACACTGTTTTAAGGCATTGGGTTAAAATTGAGATATCGAGACATGGTTTTAATAGAAAAAAATGTCATTTCCCAAATAAATATATTATGATAAGCAAAAATAATAACCAGAGGGTACAAGCAAAACGAAATTGTTTTAATGCAGAACTAGTACAGAGAGCCATAAATGTCAACGGAAGGGACAGCCGATATTTTGGTGGCGAGACTGAAAGTGTTAGATTCCTGGCTTATGTGAAGAGAGGTTGGGGATACAATTAGGAGGGAGTGAATAAAAAAGTAAGGGCGAGAGAGGGGAGAGTGTGTGTTTGTCTGCGTGTGAGTGTGTGTGTGTGTGTGTGTGTGTGCGTGAGAGAGAGAGAGAGAGAGAGAGAGAGAGAGAGAGAGAGAAAGAGAGAGAGAGAGATAGAGATAGAGATAGAGAAGAAGAAGGAAGAAGAAGAAGAAGAAGAAGAAGAAGAAGAAGAAGAAGAAGAAGAAGAAGAAGAAGAAGAAGAAGAAGAAGAAGAGAAGAAGAAGAAGAAGAAGAGGAGAGAAGAAGAAGAGAAGAAGAAGAAGAAGAAGAAGAAGAAGAAGAAGAAGAAGAAGAAGAAGAAGAAGAAGAAGAAGAAGAAGAAGAAGAAGAAGAAGAAGAAGAAGAAGAAGAAGAAGAAGAAGAAGAGGTAGATTGTGGGAGATTGAGAGATAGAAGAAGTGGTAGATATTGGGAGACACAGAGAGGTTATGGTGGTCTGGTGGTATGACACTCGCCTTCGGACCTGTAGATTCGAGCCTCGCTCGGCGCATAGTTGAGTCCTTGGAAAAGACTCTTTACTCACATTCTCTCATCGTACCCAGGTGTAAAATGAGTACCTGGACGTTAACAGCGTTGTCTCTGTCAGAAAAAAATTGTAATATCGCCTAACAAGCGCCATGTCCCATCCTACATGTTAAGTGTTGCTGTTGGCCAGGGACCCCTTGTAAAGCGCTCTGAGCACGTATAGTGGATATTGCGCTATATAAAGAAAAAAAGGTCCTTAGTTCGCAAAATACTAATCGTAGTAAGGTGTAAAATGAGTATCTATCCGTTAACAATATTGCCTTTGTCCAAAATTAAAAATTTAAAAAATACGGTTTATCTCAGAAGTCGCGCAACATATAATAATTTGTTGTTTATTTAAGTTTCAGGTATGGGTGCAAAACGAGTGATACAAGAATGACATAAATTGGTTTTTAAGTTTGGAAGAAATGAGGCTACATGCCGACTGCTCTATAACAGAAGAATTCAACAGTATTCATCATGAGAGAGAAAATCCACTGAACTGTTTGCCGTTTGTTTATACATTTCTAAGAAACAGTTTTATAAATAGAATTGATGCATGTATCAATACAGATGGTGAACAATTTAAGCATCTACGAGTATTATGATTATTAATAAAATTGTTTATCATATGTATTATCATGAGAATTTACCTGGTGCGCGACTTATGGGGCACCCTGTATATATTAGCTCCTTGCTGACACCTACGATGTCTTGTCAAACATGTTGAGTGTTGTACTCGTAATTTGTAGGTACCCCTTCTAAAGCGCTTTTAGCACAATAATAAGTGGTATGTTATATAAAAGTTCCAAGTAAATACACACACAAAAACAAACAAACAAACAAACAAACAACCCAAGCCTATCCTTGTCTCTAGGTTAACGTATTTGCATGTCTGATACTGGAACAACATTATGGCACAATACAGAGCTTGAGCTTCTATATAGCGCAATATCCACTAATCGTGCTCAAAGCGGTTTACAAAGAGTCCCTGACCAACAGCAACATGTAACAAAAATAACGAGACCTGACGCCTGTTAGGCGATATTACAAATTTTTTTTTTCGGACAGAGACAACGCTGTTAACGGCCAGGTACTCATTTTACACCCTGAAGAGAAAATGTGAGTAAAGAGCCTTTTCCAAGGACTCAACTACGCGCCGAGCGAGGCTCGAACCCAGGACCTTCCGATCCGAACGCGAGTGTCATACGACAAGACCACATAGCCGCACGAAATATTGTGCCATCATAATATATAACATGATGGACACTATTTTTCATTGGAAAGTATGACCTTAACAACCATGAATCCATAACAATCTTAGTTATCAGACCTGCAAATAAGTACACGTTGCCTTTCATTGTTGATTTAGTGCCTGATTGAACTGTAAGAGCAGGAAATTGATTTTGCTGGTAACAGACAGTGACAGACCACAACAGTGAAAAGCGAAACAATGATGAGGCGATTCTGATGGACCCATTGATGAGAAGAGAGAAACAGAAAAGAGAGAGAGAGAGAGAGAGAGAGAGAGAGAGGGAGAGAGAGAGAGAGAGAGAGAGAGAGAGAGGGAGAGAGAGAGAGAGAGAGAGGAGGGGAAGGAGGAGGAGGAAGGATTTTCTAGATGAATAAATAAATAGATAGATAGAACGACAGACAGATAGATATATAAATAGATAGATTGATAGATATACAGATAGATAGATAGATAGATAGATAGATAGATAGATAGATAGATAGATAGATAGATAGATAGATAGACAGATAGAACGATAGACAGATAGATAGATAGATAGATAGATAGATAGATAGATAGATAGATAGATAGATAGATAGATAGATAGATAGAGATAGATAGATAGATAGATAGATAGATAGATAGATAGATAGATAGATAGATAGATAGATAGATAGATAGATAGATAGATAGATAGATAGATAGATAGATAGATAGATAGATAGATAGATGACCCGAATTTTTAAAAATCACACTGTAAGTGAAAAAAAAAAGCATCCAAACAAAACAAGTGTCGATTTGGTAACATTTCAAAAGTCAAGACGATTTGTTTAATACAATGTCATAAAATAAATTACATAATGAGTGACGATGTAATCCAGAACAAAATAAAGAAAGAACTAAGTACATTCTTGGGCTATCTTGCACGAACAATTTAAAATACTTTTGTATTGAAGTATTAACAGATGCACGAGTTTTGTACTGTAGAAGAAAATATTTAGGGCGAGTTTTTGGGTGTTGGTTTTGTTGGGTTTTTTGTGTGTGTTTTTTTTTTTTTTTTTGTTTTTTTTCTGGGTTTTTTTTTTTTTTTTTGGGGGGGGGGGGTTGCTTACTTTTGGGTTGTTTGTTTTTTAAATCATATTTTTGTTATTTCGTTGACAAACTTTTTTTTAAATTTCCAATTTGAATAAGAAGACAAGTCATCCATTTACCTTCCGCATCTCCCTCCAAATAAATCCAACACATTTTTTGGTTTCAGTGCCTTAGCTGACAAAAAATAGTTCGGCAATTTGCCAAGAGAAAATAGATCTTCGAAAGAAGGGCATTGCCATTCGAGACTACTGAAATCCAGACGGGAAACTTCTAGAGCGGCAATAGTGTTTTAATAGCAGGCCGTGTCAAGTCGTAAACAACATGCAACTTCCTTTAGCTCACAGTGTTTATTTGTAAAAAACTCAAATTTGGCTGAGGATTTCGCAGCTTTTTATCTGCAGTTTGTTGTTTACATATCACTAAATTCTCTCTTAGCAAACTATGTATAACTTTTTAAGCTGACACATAGTCTGGGGTATTATTTGTATGATTGATATGGCGGGTAGAAATGGTGCGTATTTTAAGTAAACATATACCATCAATACTCATGTGCTATGTTTACCGACTTTCATATAAACAATAATGTGAAATTGAATGTAAGCTTCAATTTCATTACAAAAACAGATCAGATGAACGTTTCGGGTTTCCCCTTTATCAACAAAACAGGACGAATGAAACACCACAGATGAATGAGATGATGTGGTAGTGGCGTATCTTGACTACGCCACTACCACATCATCTCATTCAGCTGTGGTGTTTCATTCGTCCTGTTTTGTTGATAAAGGGGAAACCCGAAACGTTCATCTGATCTGTTTTTGTAATTAAATTGAAGCTTACATTCAATTTCACATTATTATTTATTTCTTCGAGCTTCGAGCAGCAACAGTTACATTACCGCGTTCCCACATACGGGAGTAGCCCCTAACTTTCTTGTCTCGATCTAATCATTTTAGTCTTGGTTGCCTATGTAAAAGAATTAACTCACTCAATCCTAGAGAATTTTGCTACTTTTCCAAATTGGAAAAAAATGTCTTAATGAGCATGTACATAGATAGTTTTATTCAACTACCATTAACGTGTAAAACTAAAAACATTAACATTGATACTACGCCTATAATTTGTCTCAGAAAAATGTAATAAATAGGCATGGGGTAAAAGTAACCCAGATAAACTACGGATATAGTCGGTGTTAGGGTTGAGTGAGTTAAACAAACAAAAATAGAGGGAAATAAAACTCAATCCCAAAAGAAATTTAACAATAAAAAAAAAAAAAAATTATAGAAATTTATTCTACGGATTAAGAAGACATGGCATTATGAACAAAGGCGTTTCTGTTAAACAAATAGTGGATTTGATAAAGCGATGAATATAAGCTGAAGGTGGCAATATCGATCGCAGACGCGGTGCCCAACCATAATTAGGCGATTATTTACCCAGCCAGGTCGATAACAACCAATAGACGACGGATGGGTGTCTTTGCGGTGTTCGGGTTTTTTTTTCTCTCTCCATTCTATTCTTTTCTTTTTGCATTTCTTTCTTTATCTATTTCCATTTGGCAATGGACAAAAAAGGGCAAAAATTATAATAATAATAACGACGAATGGGCGTATTCGTGTCATTTATCATTCTTTATCTTTTATCTATTTCAATTTTTTTTCCTATCGAATTCTTTTCCCCTTTCGATTGTGAGATGGAAAAATAAACCCATAGAAAATATAATAAGATAGAATGCAAGTTGACTGAGGAGAGAAATTATGCAAGAGGTGCTGATATCAGTGTTCAACCTTTTCGTCTTAATTTTTAACATTTGACAGAGCTGAGTACTAACTCCTTAAGGGCCACAAGACCCAAGAAGTTCCCCGGGACCCAGACTTCTGTGGCGTTAAATACAGGGTTGCCAATTCGATTCAGTAGTCTGATGTCACGCCGCCCGGCAACGGCGGCCATCTTGGTTCTAAACAAAGAAAATCATTACTTTTTATTCTTCAAGCTGGCTAGAACTTTTCATATGTCTTGTGATCAGAATGTGTAAAAGTCAAAACATGATCATAATTTATGTTTTTTATCCCTCTGGATACGCTTTTATGCTCGCCGGAGAAATATTTCATAAGGGCGCCCGCCATTGTTCCGATAGTTTAGAGCCAGTGTTACTAAGTTACCATGCGTCATTAGGAAGGAAGTGACGTTACGACTGTTGAAGAGTATTCAGGGGGCAAAAATGTTCTGAACTCTGCCACAAACACATAGACCAACCCCTTTCTGAGTGCTGAACTCCAGTAAAACGACATTATGTACCTAATGTTTTCCGTTTAGCAGGATATTGGAACATAATATCGAGTATAGATAGTGTGCGCTTGGCTAAGAAGCTCACAACATTGCCATCCAGAAGTATAACGGACCAACCCACAAAAATATGTGTAACCTTAAACGTTTATAGTCTGGTTAATACAGTTTCGTGAGAATTACTCATAAATGCGGAAGGCAAAAAAAAAAAAAACAAAACAAAAAACAAAAAACAATAACAACGACCAGAATGACGTCAACTTAATTCTATCTATACGGATTCTATACTGAATTCGGTAAATATACGGTAAATTTACAATCTTGTAAATAGACAATAGCAATTGCCTGTTACCCTAGTGATGGGAAAATAGTCTATCGCAAAGTACTTTCCACTAATCAAACAACAACTCCAATAGTATTCAATAGTCTGATGTCACGTCCGCTCAGCAACGAACAGCTTGGTTCTAAACAAAGAAAATCGGTACATTTTGTTCTTCATGATGGCTAGAACTTTTTCACATGTCATGTGATCAGAATGTATAAAAGTCAAAACATGATCAGATTTATAATGGGTTTTTTTTCTCCTCTTGATACACTTTTATGCTCGTCGGAGAAGTATTTCATCAGGGCGTCCGGAATTGTTCCGATAGTTTAGAACCAGTTACTAAGTTACTATGTGTCATTACGAAGAAAGTGACACCACGACTGCTGAAGCCTGTTATCCACCTACTGGTGGTTTATACAGTAAATACAAATATATAAGTCCACTCAACCCGTCGACATCAGAGCCTTTGCTTGTGAAGCGAGTGGAGTCTACATACTACTGAATTATCGGAACACCGAATAAAATGCAACAAAAACAATGCCTAAAACTAACATAACTGGATGACATTTCCATCGAATGGGGACGTTTGTATCTGTCTAAACTGAACGAATGAAATTGCAGGCATCCATTTGAATGACAGCCGCTGGCAGACACAGACGGCCGCTAAATAAACATCATGTTAAAGCAAGACATTGTTAAAATAATATAATATGGAATGGTATGATATTATGCCTATTAAAGACATACAAGAACATCACCACCATCATCTTCTATCATCATCATCATCATCGTCGTCATCATCATTGTCGACATTCGTCGTTATATTTGTCAAACTAGACAAAGTATTATTATTGGATAGAAAGCAATTGCAACATTTAATTGTTTTTAAATTACCCCAATCTTGTCCTTTCTATAGACGTATGATAAGAGCTCGTCAATGTGTGTGTGTGTGTCAGTGTGTGTGTGTGTGCATGTGTATGTGTGTAAATATATATATATATATATATATATATATATATATATATATATATATATATATATGTATATCGACGATTAAAAGTAGTGTTGTATAAAAATGAAATACGATTGTTTACAGCCTTGCTTTCATAGAGTGGGGGGAAGGGTTATGTGAGTTCGGTTGGAAGCAAAGTGAAGCATATTATTATGTCGTAGCATGATGAAAATGTAGTATATAGTGCTTATATAAATTAATGAATTCTACAACTGTGACACATTGCTTCGTTCTGGTACGATTGTGTCCGATAAACCAGATGCCAAAAAAAAAAAAAAAAAATAAAAAAAAAAAATTGACGTTGAAATACCCAATGTTACTGACTGCTTAATTTTTAAAAATTAATAAAATTGAGCTTTTATATAGTGCAATATCCACTAAACGTGCTCACAGCGCTTCACAAGGGGTCCCAGTCAACAGCAACATTTAACATGTAGGACGGGACATAACGCCTGTTAGACGATATTACATTTTTTTCGGACAAAGACAACGTTGTTAACGGCCAGGTACTCATTTTACACCTGAGTACGGTGAGAGAATGTGAGTAAAGAGCCTTTTCCAAGGACTCAACTATGCGCCGAGCGCGAGGCTCGAACCCAGGACCTTCCGATCCGAAAGCGAGTGTCATACCACTAGACCACATAGCCGCACAACTTATACCAACTCTCATTCAGTTGAATCAGTATACAGTCGACACTCTTGAAGTCAATTTTTGCCTAAAATCAACACATATTCTTTTACCTAATCTTTCATCTCTTTATGTAAGAGTGAATGTTAAATTTACAATAGATAACGTAAACATTGCTTAAACTCAAACAATCATTCTGGTCCGGCGGTGTTGGCTTTTAACAGGATTCCACTGTATTTTTACTATTCCGACATGATACCGCTTAAAGGTGGTGGGTCACATTGTTTCTTATTTTCCTAGATTATGATAATGCATACAGGAAATACAGTGGACGAGAGAGAGAGAGAGAGAGAGAGAGAGAGAGAGAGAGAGAGAGAGATGGGCGAGTGAGAAGAGAGAGAAAGAGATTCAGAGAAAGAGAGAGAGAGAGAGAGAGAGAGAGAGAGAGAGAGAGAGAGAAGGGAGGAGAGAGAGAGACAGAGAGAGAGAGAGAGAGAGAAAGAGAGAGGCAGACAGAGAGAGACACACAGAGAGAGAGAGAGAGAGAGAGAGAGAGAGAGAGAAGTGTAAGAGAAAGATTCAGAGAGTAGGTAAAGTAGGTAAAAGATAGATTCAGAGATTGGAATTCCCCCTTTACATCTCCTCCCCCCCCCCCCCCCCCCCAAACACGAATCATGAGCGCCCGTTCATGCAGTGCATCAATAATTTGGAATTCTCCTAACTAAAAACCCCTCTCTTCTTACCACGTCTTAATTTTTACGAGTACACAAGGCATTCTTAGGATGCAATTTGTACCTCTCAGATCCAGCAAGCGGAATGGGAACAGGTAAACTCAATTCCTTTCGCGTGTCAGTTTGAATGGCTATGCAAAACTACTCTCTATTTTATTATATTATGCT
Source organism: Berghia stephanieae (assembly GCF_034508935.2). NCBI lineage: Eukaryota > Metazoa > Mollusca > Gastropoda > Nudibranchia > Aeolidiidae > Berghia > Berghia stephanieae. Next base: position 124,841,066 of record NC_088361.1, read on the forward strand.
TTGTTTGACTTTAAACAACAGCAGCTGGGCATCATATGGTGTTTATTTAAAATATGCAGCTCATAGCTTGTTAAGAACTCAAAGAACATAACATAAAGAAAGTTTTAAATCTTTAAGCCGTATAATTTCGTCATCGATCGTAACACCAAATACAAGCCAGTTGGCCATTAAGATGCCAATTTAGTTTATTTTGTGCATAAACCAGTCTTTGGTGATGACTGATTGGCTTAGAGGATGCTATTATAGAACAGAAATCGTAAAATTATGCTCTATTAAGCCCAATTCGACATAAGGTAAACATCGTTGTTGAGAAAAAACACGAATACACTTGTTACGTTAAAAATAAATAGGCCTACACTATCATGAATATGTGTGAACATAATAAAGAACACTTAACACAGATTATATATTGATTTTGCTGTGGCGAGAGGACAACCTCCTGTCTTGTTGTGTAACTATTGAAGTTGTTATGATGGGGGTCAATAACACATAAATGGACCCTTTCATGAGTTGACGGACTTGTTTAGCACGTTTAATACTAAATAATGTCGAGACTGAATATTTTTTAAACGCATAACTTGATCTACTGTTTCACAATGGTCCTAAGTCAGGGTGACTTTGACTTTGAAGCTGAAAATTGAATTAAAAAACAAACATGAGAGGTTTTTTTTTTTATCAAAGCAATACATTATAATGATAAGACTAAACAAAGTTTCTTACAGCGCGAAAGATTGAAATTTGACATTATGCGAGGAGAGATGCAACTCGGGCTTAATACGAAACTGGTTGACATAAGGCAATTGGAGCGATCTATATTCATGTTTTCGTCCAACCGTCATCAATTACATGATTTGCTGCTGTCAAACGATAGGATATTTCTTCAGAAATGTAAACACGCTGTTTTGTTTATGAAAGTTGTAAACATACCCATGTGTCAAGCTGAACAAAATAACCAATCGTGATAAAAACTGTGAACACTTTTCACTATGTGGGTGACCCACATTTTGCAATGTGACCAATGACCTCGAGCACATGGAAATGTAATATAGGTCATGCTCATTGGTTGGTAAATCGCACGCATGTGTGAGGTTCGAGCCCTGCTGTGAGCGGTGCGAGGTTGATTCCTTATAAAAGGCTCTTTTCTCACATTTTCTAACCATAACATTATTTAAGTTCTTGTATTCGTAGACTGACATGATATTGTAGTGTAATGAAAGCTATCAGATTGGTGATGAGCCAGTTGCCTAGACAAGGAGTCGAACTCAAGGACGCCTGTGTCAATAGCTACTCACCCCTGGCCTTGTGTTCTTGATATATAGAAAATGTTGAACAAAGCACTGATATAGAATATGTGAAACTTACCAAATACACAATTTTGATAGCACATTCTTCTATAATTATTCGGGATTTTGTGTATGTTTGTTTTGTGTTTTTTTTTTCTTGAATTGCAAGGACAGTTAATATACGGATCAGTTGGAAATGCATTACCAAAGAATCATTTTTAAAATGCAATCGATAATGAGCTCCATAACTTAAAATAAGAATTTGATACATTTTTGTTTGTCAATTCTATTCATGATGATCATAGCTATGATTAAATCTGGAAATTTTTGTTCTGAACCTTTTTTTTTCACAGTGTTTTTTTTTTTCACCAGTTAACCAGTCATTTAACTCTTGAAAGACGAATTATCTTACCAAATCTTTAAATAAATGTTTTTCTAGACGACGGCGGTCAAGTTAACTGGTTAAACGCATTTGCCCTTACTATGACATTTTATGATATGTTCTGCAATGCCATACGATGTAAATCTAGAAATAATGTATAATATATTATGAAACAAAACAAAAAAGAAAATACAAGAATAAATCAGGATGGTCGGGGCAGTGGAGGTAGGAATATTTTTAAAATAGATACTTGTAATGTTCTGTGTGCTATGTCTGGCACCTTTTCATATACACCTTTAACTACATGTTTCCGTCGTGTTACTTACACCCTAGATACCAGATATTCAGATAAAAATAACACAATTGTGACAAATATAGATACGCAGCTGACGTCAGTCTGTTATTTGCTGATGTCGTTGGACAATAAATAGAAAGATGTCATCGTGTTCTTTTTTTTTTTTTTTTTTTTTACTTCAGGACAAAGCATCGTCGTCCTATGAAAAAAACAAAACGATTTAAATGTTGGCCACAAAACTTGTGCTTCGAAAATCGATCTATTAAAATTACCCTCATCAAAAAACATACAAACTTGGGACCCAGGCTTGAGATCAGTTTTTCACAAGATGAGGGTCGTTTTAATCGATGGATTTTTAAAGGGCAAATTTTCTGACCAAAACACAATTTTTAAAACGTCTTTTGGTTGTTTTTTTTTTGGTTGTTTTTTTTTATTTTTAAAAAAAAACTATTTTTATTTTTATTTTTGTGTTTGTTTGTTAAGAGTACGACAGAGCAGGTGTATTTTGAAAAATATAAATGAATGCAGTTGATTGACGTCACTCCAGTTATTTGTCGTTTATAGACAACCAGAAAGAGAAGCAACTGGATAAGGTAACTGGGCATGCCCTATAAGTATTAATTACAACTATTTTTGGTAATTTTGACAAGCAGACTTGGGCAAGTATAATTATTTACCAAATCACCGTCGAGACATACACTATTTTAAAATAACAAGTAGGTACTGTAATAGGCAGCAAAGTCTATTGTTAAAAATAGATCGACTCAGGTGTGAATGGCAGTAACGGGTATTCTACGATGGTTAGTACTGGAAAAAACAGCTAAAGGCGACTTGTACTGTATGAAATGGAAATATGGTTCCATATTATGGCCTGCTAGGAGATTAAATGAAACACTGTGAGACACAGAGAGCATGCTGAATCTGTGGCAATGCGCTTGTATAAATGTTCACCAAATTCTGCTCATTTAATTTCCCACCAAATTGTTAAAATGTTTCCATCGAAGCGAAATTATAATAGAGGAAAAGCCAATTTACCATTTGATGGACCGTTCTTCTCGTCGCGATGTGTTTGCATAGTGAGTAATGTAAATAATATTAGATCGTGTAGCACATAACACAATATTAAGCTACCATGTATGCATCACTGTGTTATTGATTATTCGGTGGTGTCGAAATGATGTCTGATTATGTATGTAAACAGTTTTTGTTCCCTCTTATTTATTTTTTTCGAGTAACTGCATGCAAACAAAGCAGGGGGTTATGGGTAAAACAGCCTGCAACAACAAGATGGACGACAAATCAAATGCACGTTTGAAGAAAACAACATTAAAATATCTTAGCCAGCAATCTAATTTAAACAAGACCCTCAACCAACCCACACAGACACACACCAAAATGGCAGCATCTTTCGATCACTTCGTAAATTACTTTAATATAAAGAAATAATTCCCATTTATTCGTTCATTAATTAATTAATTCATTCATTCATTCATTCATTCATTCATTCACTCATTCATTCACTCATTTACTTATTTTCATTATTTAATAGCATTACACTTTTTAAAAAAATATGTTGTTTAATGCCAAAGGTCAATGTCGTCTACTGTTATAGAGACATAATTAAAAAGATAAAATTACATGGATTCATCGATTGGGTGATTTATAGACTGATTTATAAATTAATTAATTTATTAATTCATTCATTGATTTATTCATTCGTTCAATTAATTGCTTTCTTTTAGAAGAGCATAACATGATTTTTAATATGTTGTATAAGACTAACAGTCAGCGCCGTCTACTATTTTGAGAGATCTTTATAAAAGGATAAAATTACATGGATTGACCAAGTGAGTAAGTGGTGGGCTGATTCATTCATTCATTCATTCATTTGTCCATTCATTCATTCGTCCATTCATTCATTCGTAAATTCATTAATTTATTCGTCATCCATTCCTTCATCCTTTCTTTCTTTTAAAATAGAATAACAGGATTACATTTTATATGTTGTATAGATAGTTCGAAGATGACGTCACTCATGTCTTTGTTATTGTTTTTTGCCATCCGCATTCATGAGTACTTCTCACTAAACTGTATTAACCAGACTATAAACCTTCAAGGTTAGACACAGTTTTGTGTGTTGGCCAGTTTTACTTCCGGATGGCAATGTTGTGAACTTCTTAGCCAAGTGCATACTATCTATAAGACTAAGGGTCACTGTCGTCCATTGTGATGTGTGATCTTTATAAAAAAAACTAAAATTCCATTGATTGATTGACTGATTGATTGATAGATTGATTGATCGATCCATTCCTTCATTCGTCCATTCATTCGTTTACTTTCATTCTTTTAAAATAGAATAACAAGATTATCTTTCTATATATCGTTTTATACTTAAGGGTTGTGTCGTTTATTGTTATGTGATCTTTATAAAAATATAAAATTCCATTGATTGGTTGATTGATTGATTGATTTTGATTGATTGATGGATTGATGGGTTCATTCATTCATATACCTACTTACTTTCTTTATAACAGATCAACATGAATTTTATATTATGTCGTTCAATACTAGCGGTAACAAAATTACAAATCCTATAAATAACAAAATAAAACAGAGAAAACCCCCATTCTAGCCATATTATTATTACTCTATTCTTATTGATTTTATTCTCGCCCGTCACCACACGTTCTGTGACTTGTCGTCCGAATGGGGCTGGGCTGTATCTGATATTGATATGCACGAGCAACTCATAAAAATAGTTTTTCGGCTCCTGTTAATTGGATACCACTAGAGATTTTGCTGGTCGTATGGAAGCAATAGAAGGAATGAAAATGGGCGATTTATTGAGCCAGTGTTCATAAATACAAAACATTTTATAGTTTTGACTTGTTACTGCTTCTGTTTTTTTCTTTTTTTCAATTGGTTCTTTTTGTTTTGATTTTGTTTACTTAGGTTTCTTTTTTTTTTGTGGAAAAAAGTGTGGGGGGGGGGGGGGAATTGTTTTGTTTTTTTAATGTTTGTGTGTTTGAGTGGTTTTTTAGTTGATTCATTATTATTGTTTTGTTTTGTTTTAAAGTTTCTTATATTCTTATTTATTTATTTATTTTCGTTAGTTTTTGAGTATTTTATTTCTTTTTTTTTTCCTCCATTTATATAATTCTCCTACTCAATTGTTTAAATTGTGCGGTTTTGTGGTCTTA
>NC_088361.1:124851225-124856225 GCF_034508935.2 Berghia stephanieae
AAAACAAACAAACAAACAAAAAAAAAAAAAAAAACATTAATCACTTTAGTCAAATTAACAAATCGGCCTTTTTATCCGGGTGTGTGTAGAAATGTATGGTAATTGTTATGGAGGTTAATTAAGGTAAAGAGAATAAACAACGAGTATGAAATACGTGTGTTACAGACAAGACATGCATGGAATTATGCAGCCCAAGGAATGCATTGAGCTTAAAATATAATGCCAAATAGTGTAGTAGTGTGGTACACTAAATTTATAATTCTTGGTTATATCTCTCTCCTCAAAACTCTTCGTCGAAATTGTTTGTGGTATTTTTGTTTTGTTTTAGTTTTTCTTTTTAATTGTTTTTTATTTTATTTATTGGGATATGTCTGATTATTTGTATTCTTTTCTTTTGCAGGGTTTTTTTGTTTTTTTTGTTTTGGTTCTTTGGTTCTTGTTTGTTTGTTTCTTTTTTAATAGAGTAAAGTGCGATCATGCAATTTGTCAAGTGAATTTAAAAGAAATAATAATATACTACAGACAATGTTCAGCCTCGCTACCAAATATTATTATGTTGTATGATGATATAATAAGAGGAGCCTATTAAAGTTACATGCATTCTGTTTTTTTTAGAATACTTGAGTGCATTGTGTGTACATAATATCTGAACACTTAGTATCTGATACAATATGACCAGCAATGGGATACGTAGTACATTTTTTTATCTTCAATTATGGAACACACTGCGTAACTATGTGACTTCCAATTGGATTCAATAGTCTGATGTCACGTCGCCCAGCAACGGCGGCCATCCTGGTTCTAAACAAAGAAAATCGGTACTTTTTATTCTTCATGCTGGCTAGAACTTTTTATATGTCTTGTGATCAGAATGTGTAAAAGTCAAAACATGATCAGATTTATAAGGTTTGTTTCCCCCTCTTTTATGCTCGTCGGAGAAATATTTCATTAGGGCCTCCGCCATTGTTCCGATAGTTTAGAGCCAGTTACTAAGTCACCATGCGTCATTACGAGGGAAGTGACGTTACGACTGTTGAAGCGTATTGGTCATTTTGCTCAGCGTGACTCGTGGGTATGTTTACAACTTCCATAAGCACAGCTGCGTATTTATATTTATTGAGAAATATCCAATCTTTGTACAGCAACAAAGCATGTGATCGATGACTAGGTTTGACGAAAACATGAGTAAAGATCGCTCCCATTACCCAGCAAATTAGCGAACGTGTTTCGTATATTATAAGAGATTCAAAAGTTATAACTATGGGGTCCAAACCTATAAATGCTGAGTGTTTAGGTAAAATACTCATAACATCCACCGCCGGAAAACTTTGTGTAACTTTGAAAGTCAAAAGATAGTATGCGCTTGGCTCAAAAACTCACAACACTGCAACTCCAGAAGTATAACACCCCAAACACACAAAACTATGTGTAACCTTGAACGTTTTTTGTCTGGATAATACAGTTTAGTGAGAATTACTCATAAACGCGGATGGCAAAAAGCAATAACAAAGACCTGAGTGACGTCAACTTCGTTCTATCCATAGTCGGAATGATAGAATTTAGTGAGTACTCATAAAAAGGGCTGGTTAAAAAATAAATACAAAGAGCTGAGTTACGTCAATTTCGTTACACCTATACAGAAAGTTCAGTGCCATATTATGAGCAATACTAAAAAGCTTCCTGACTGAACAATAGTATTGTTCTAAGATATGTTATGACAGAAACGCTTCTACAGAACGTGTGCTACTTAATTGAGCGTGTGTCTTTGAGATGACGAATATGCCGTTTGAGCAGTTATGTTCCTGATTATAAAATGTGGTTTAAGAACAACAAAACTTTTTGATCGGCCATGAAATGAGAAGAAACGTTATTTGTGAAGGCTGCATGATACGATACAAAACTGAATGGCACGCAAAATATGAGGAAGATAAAATGGACCACGTTTATTTGTGTTTACGCATAACAATATCCCTATATATATATATATATATATATATATATATATATATATATATATATATATATATATATATATATAAACACACTAAATAATTAAAGCATGTGGGCATACGAAACCCGCGTACAAATCTAATCTGTCAAAACATTCTATTACTCGAACAATGGCAATGCATACGCCGCTTTGACTGGTTCAGCTGATTTTAACACTTCAATAATTCACCTCGTCGACAATCACCGAATGTTGGTACACATGTGCCTTAGACAATGAATGGGGTCGATCTATTCAAACTGTATCGGGCCTCAAGCGTTAAATTTAAATCAATATTTTGCTGCAGTTTAACGACTGGGTATTTTTCTTGTGGATGGCGAACTTATCGCAACGTAAACAAATCTGCACACCCATATTGTACAAACTGATTGTATTTTATCATCGATGGCATAACGTAAACAAATCTGCACACCCATATTGTACAAACTGATTGTATTTTATCATCGATGGCATAACGTAAACAAATCTGCACACCCATATTGTACAAACTGATTGTATTTTATCATCGATGGCATAACGTAAACAAATCTGCACACCCATATTGTACAAACTGATTGTATTTTATCATCGATGGCATAACGTAAACAAATCTGCACACCCATATTGTACAAACTGATTGTATTTTATCATCGATGGCATAACGTAAACAAATCTGCACACCCATATTGTACAAACTGATTGTATTTTATCATCGATGGTATAACGTAAACAAATCTGCACATCCATAATATTGAACCAACATACTACTGATTGTATTTTATCATCGATGGCATAACGTAAACAAATCTGCACACCCATATTGTACAAACTGATTGTATTTTATCATCGATGGCATAACGTAAACAAATCTGCACACCCATATTGTACAAACTGATTGTATTTTATCATCGATGGCATAACGTAAACAAATCTGCACACCCATATTGTACAAACTGATTGTATTTTATCATCGATGGCATAACGTAAACAAATCTGCACACCCATATTGTACAAACTGATTGTATTTTATCATCGATGGCATAACGTAAACAAATCTGCACACCCATATTGTACAAACGGATTGTATTTTATCATCGATGGTATAACGTAAACAAATCTGCACATCCATAATATTTTACCAACATACTACTGATTGTATTTTATCATCTAGGTATATTGATGGTATCAAATTTGATAAAACACAAAGCTGCGTTACTTAGGCCCTACTGATAGATAATAAATCTTGATAGAGAAAAACAGAAAACTCATATCTGGCCGGAAAAAAAAGACACTGTATCTGGAAAAATAAGTGTTTAAATAGTAGACCAGAAAACTCGTCCTTCAAATATCAATCAAATAAAGTGACCGATATTTGAAGGACGAGTCTTTCTGGCTAAAATTTTTAATACATTTTTTTTTGTTTCTCGAGTACGGCGGTGTAGAGGCTAGTACATAGCTATAAGTCAAAAAGTCGCCCAATGTTGTATGATACTGATATTATTCTCCAATCAACGAGTCAACCGAGGAATAAATTTACAACGTACCGTAAAGCGCATTGATCATGGTAGAGCATGATGCAAATCGTAAAAATAACTAGATATGCGCCCATTTGCTTTCAATCAGCAATGCTACGCTTATTTTGCAATGACATGGACTAGAGCGCGAGAAGATCGTATCCTTTGACTTTTCGTCTATCTAGATAGATACAACTTGGGTTACGCTTTTTAAAAAGATAATAATTTGTTTTGGTTTTATTTGTCTTTATCAAACCTGACACACACAAAATAAAACATTGAGCTTTTATAGAGCGCAATATCCACTAAACGTGCTCAAAGCGCTTTACAAAGGATCCCTGGCCAACAGCAACATTTAACATGAAGTACGGGACACGACGCCTGTTAGGCGATATTACAATTTTTCGGACAGGGACAACGCTGTTAACGGCCGGGGACTCATTTTACATCTGAGTACGGTGAGAGAATGTGAGTAAAGAGCTTTCTCCAAGGACTCAACTATGCGCCGAGCGAGGCTCGAACCCAGACCTTCCGATCCGAAAGCGAGTTCATACCACTAGACCACATAGCCGCACATAATATTACCATAAAATAGATACAATAAATGTTTGATGTGGATTACCATCGTTCGTTTAAATCAGTTCGAAATTTAACACAAAGATCGTAAGAACCCACAAGGAGGTTTTCACTCCGAACAATTATCTGATGAATAATTAATTCGATTCACGTGTAATGTGAAGGATTTAATCAATAGATACAATCAAATTGTGTTCGTTTCATGTCTCATGTGTTAGGGAGTGTGAGCGACTCCTGCTGTGATGGTGCCACTTGTCAAGCGACAGTTAAACAAAAGGTGTGTATATAACTCTTTTTTTCTGTAGAGAAATAGAGGTAGTGAAGAGAGAGAGAGAGAGAGAGAGAGAGAGAGAGAGGGGGGGGAAGAGATAGAGAGAGAGAGGGGGGGGGAGCGCGTTTATGATAGTGAGCACGACATATCATGATAGAAGAGGGTGGTACCGACAGAGATAAAGAGAGACACAGAACGGGAGAGATAGAAGACAGGTAGAATGTATTTGAGCGTGTTTAATATGAGTGTATGAGAGAGAGAGAGAGAGAGAGAGAGAGAGAGAGAGAGAGAGAGAGAGAGAGAGAGGGTATCATTCTATTCTATGTTCATTGACATGATGTTACTGAAGGGTTTTTTTTTGTTTTTTGATTATTTTGTTATGTAATTCGCTGCTTTTCTGAATCGATTAATTTATTATTCATCTATGTATTTATTTATTCATTTATCTATTCAATTACTTCTCTTGCCGATCCGTATGTGCATGTCTGTCTGTCTGTCTGTCTGTCTGTCTGCCTGGACAAATATATTTTACTGGCTGTGTAGTTGATTGAAAAGTCGAAGTGGAAAAGAACAAAAACAAAAACATCTATTCACTCATACACACAATAAAGCCCGGATACACACACACACACACACACTCTCTCTTTCACCC
>NC_088361.1:124861225-124873725 GCF_034508935.2 Berghia stephanieae
AAACAAAACAAAAAACAAACGGAGTCAAAATAATTTTTAATGTTGACGTGCACTAGTCACTGATGTTTATAATTTATTGATTGATTGACTGATTGATTGATTGATTGATTTATTTATCTTATTTCCAACGATGTTTTTTTTACATTATTGGCAAAACTACCTGTTTCTTTGGCAGCTTTTTTGTTTTGTTTTTGCTGGTTTGGACTTTACAATACTCTTCAACAGTCGTAACGTCACTTCCTTCCTAATGATGCATGGTAACCTAGTATCACTGGCTCGAAACTATCGGAACAATGGCGAACGCCCGTATGAAATATTTCCCCGGCGAGCATAAAAGCGTATTCAGAGGGGAAAAAAAACATAAATTTGATCATGTTTTGACTTTTACACATTCTGATCACAATATAAAAAGTTATTGCCAGCATGAAGAATAAAAAGTAATTATTTTCTTTGTTTAGAACCAAGATGGCCGCCGTTGCCGGGCGGCGTGACATCAGACTACTGAATCCAATAACAAGAAAGTGCGTATGCACTATGCACCCTGTCGACTTTCACTGGTCAAGATTCAATCATTAAATCTATCTAAGGGATCATTTGGTAATAGCATATGTACTAATTTCCACGTCGGTATATCCATTATTTGGTTCTCTTTCTTTCTTTGATTTTATATTATTCATTTATTTATCGATTTATTTATTGTTTTTTATTATATTTATTCATTTATTTATATAATAATATTTTTATTTGGTTTGTTATTTGATTAATAAATCTTATTGGTAATATGAAGAAATGCTGGAACCTCTAGTTTTTGTTTGTTTGTTGTTCTTTCTTTTGTTTTTTTTGTTGCTTTAATTTTTTTGTTTTGTTTTGTTTTGGTTTTTTTTTTTTCTTCTTTTTGCTTGGGATTATTTATACATTTCTATGTTTATTTATTTGTTTATTTTTGGATCTCTGTCATCTAAATTGGGCCTTCTGAGCCATTCAGACCAGTGTTTATCCTGGTTTCTAAACCGGACTTTCAATTGAATTGATTGTTAACCTCTGGATAGGACGCTAGTCTATCGCAAAGTGCTTTCTGTAAGATCCAACAGATCAAGCTACTCAGTCATTCTTGGCTGAACAGGGGAGGTAAGAAAAAAGCTCGACTTCAATTGGGCTCGACCTCGGTCACTTTGCATGTGAAGCGAGTGCTCTACCAACTGAGTTATCTCCCCGCCCCAATCAACTCAAATAATTTCCTCAGTTTTGTTATATTTTTGATGAATGCACGCCTACCTGTAAAAATAACCCGCCCACAAGCTCTCGAGCGTTACTCACAATGTTTTCAACATTGACCTTCTAAAATTCATAAAGTATTACCTACAAAATGTCACCGTGTTTTCAGACACTACTTATCAATCAATTGGATTCACTAGTCTGATGTCAGGTCGCCCAGCAACGGCGAGCAGCCTGGTTCTACACAAAGAAAATGGGTACTTTTTATTCTTCATGCTGGCTAGAACTTTTCATATGTCATGTGATCAGAATGTATAAAAGTCAAAACATGATCATATTTAATAATGTTTTTCTCCTCTGGTTACACTTTTATGCTCGTCGGAAAAAGATTTCATACGGGCGACCGCCATTGGTCCGATAGTTTAGTTACCATGCATCATTACGAGGGAAGTGACGTCATGACTGTTGAGGCCTATTGTGATAACTGCTCAAACAGCGGACTCTGCTGATAGGCATGTGATAATTATGGATGTGGCCTGCTGAGACAAATTCTATTTCATCACATGTTATTGATGCTATGTGCTTAGGTAGTTTACTTACAACATTCCGCCAGTCGGATATAATGTACCAACACAAAACTGTGCGTAACCTTTGTATCTATAGATAGTTCGAAGATGACGTCACTGAGGTCTTTGTTATTCTTTTTTTTTGCCATCCGCGTTTATGAGTAATGCTCACTGAACTGTATTAACCCGACTATAGATAGAATGCGCTTGGCCAAGGAGTTCACAACATTGCCATCCGGAAGTATAACGGACCAACACACAAACTATGTGTAACCATGAACTTTTATAGTCTGGTTAATACAGTTTAGTGAGAACAACTCACAAACGCGGATGACAAAAACAATAACAAAGGCCTGAGTGACGTCATCTTCGAACTATCTATAAACGCTCATAGATACACACAGTTGTGTGTGTTGGTCCGTTATACTTCCGGATGGCAATGTTATGAGCTTCTTAGCCAAGCGCATACTATCTATAGGAGGAACGAAATTGACGTCACACAGCTTTGTTATTGTTTTTAGCCAGTCATTTTAGGAGTAGTTGTATCAATCAGACTATATACGTTTAAGGTTACACTTAGTTTTGTGTGTTGGTACGTGATATCCGGCTGGCGCATGTTTTGAATATTTCAAATAAGCGCACGGCATCAATAAGATGGGTAAGTTTTGCAAGATATCTCTCTTTAGGCCACGAGTCCTGATAGTTTTAATATTTTTGAGCCGGCCTCATTATAATATATAGATAGTTCGAAGATGACGTCACTCAGGTCTTTGTTGATGTTTTTTGCCATCCGCGTTTATGAGTAATGCTCACTGAACTGTATTAACCCGACTATAAACGTTCATGGATACACACAGTTTTGTGTGTTGGTCCGTTATACTTCCGGATGGCAATGTTATGAACTTCTTAGCTAAGCGCATACTATCTATAGATAGTATTCGCTTGGCTAAGAAACTCACTCATACACGGAAGTATAACAGACCAACACACAAAACTGTGTGTAACCTTAAACGTTTATATATAGTATGCGCTTGGCTAAGGAGCTCACAACATTGCCACCCGGAAGTATAACGGACCAACACACAAAACTTTGTGTAACCATGATCGTTTACAGTCAGGTTAATACAGTTTAGTGAGAATTAATCACAAACGCGGATGGCAAAGAAAAACAAAAAACAAAACAATAACAAAGACCTGAGTGACGTCAACTTCAACCATGAACTTGTATATTCCGGTTCATACAGTTTAGTGAGAACTACTCATATATAAACGTGGATGGCAACAAAAAAACAATAACAAAGACCTGAGGGACGTCATCTTCGAACTATCTATAGATAGTATGCAGATGACGTCACTCATGCCTTTGTTATTCTTTTTGCCATCCGCGTTTGTGAGTTGTTCTCACTAAACTGTATTAACCAGACTATAAAAGTTCATGGTTACACAGAGTTTGTGTGTTGGTCCGTTATACTTCCGGATGGCAATGTTGTGAACTCCTTGGCCAAGCGCATTCTGTAGAATGCGCTTGGCCAAGGAGTTCACAACATTGCCATCCGGAAGTATAACGGACCAACACACAAACTCTGTGTAACCATGAACTTTTAGTCTGGTTAATACAGTTTAGTGAGAACAACTCACAAACACGGATGGCAAAAACAATAACAAAGGCCTGAGTGACGTCATCTGCATACTATCTACGGTCTGGTTCATACAGTTTAGTGAGAATTACTCACAAACATGAATGGCACCAAAAAAAAAAAAAAAAAAAAAAAAAAAAAAAAAAAAAAAAAAAAAAAAAAAAACAATAACAAAGGCCTGAGATACGTCATCATCGTTCTATCTATAGCTACCGTGTTCTTTACACTGACAACACACGGCATCTTAATATATTATTATAGTACAAAGTCTAGCGGTTATAACGAGTTGTTCTTGCCAATTGTATAAAATAATCAATACCCCCCCCCCCACGCACACACATATACACAGAGACACACATACACACACACACACACTCACACACACACACACACACTCACACACCATAGACACACGTAAACTCATTTCCAGAAGCCCGGGCGTTTAAGGGAAGAAAGAAAAAAAAACCCGGAAAAAATATTAAATGTTTCACCAGAGCTGCTAGTCAAGGCACAAAGTGATCTCTTCATTGATATAATAAATGCAACCCGCTGATAAGTGTGTGTGTGTGTGCGTGTGTTGGGGGTGGGGGGCTAACACAACTTTTCCTGCACTATGGAGTTGGCCTATGGAACAGCTTGCACAACAATTTACAAATTGAGTCAAAGCACAAACACTGTTCTCAATAAACGTAATCTCAGTGCAATATGCAAATTATGTATTCATGCATTTCCCAAAACATGCAATTTTTAAGCAAGCTCTCTAATCGTGTTTTCTACGTATTCAACGTTTAAGGGTTGCGGTCATAATGAAAACTGCGCACCTTTATGCACGTTTCTCATTGCTAGTTTATTCAACGATAAACAGAAAAGCTGCATTTCTATGTAGATAGTATACTCTATATTTTTAGATAATCAGTTTTACTTTTGGATTCAATAACTTGAGCTAGCTAAGAAGCGACCATAAAATCCAGAATAAAAGAGGCGAGAGCTCCGTAAACTCATTACTCACTCCGAAAATGACGCAGATCTCTCCCATTTCTTCTCATATTTTTTGCACGTCCTTTCGCTATGCATAAGAGCAAGTACGAATTTTTTTGCACCCCTACATTCCTTTATAATTATGCTAATAATATAGCAAAACCCAACTTACCTCCAAACTCATTTTGAATGTAATAAAATGTCCGTAAAATATAAAAATCACAAGACAATCTGGTAGTTTAACTGTGTTGCAAGATGAAACGAAACGCCCTCTGAAAGCGCTGTTGATAGTTTCAGAGTACGTGGTGTTGGGTTTGTTTTGGTTTTTCGTTTGCGTCGGACGCGGCCTCAGTCTGACCAATCTTCTTCTTTCACACAGAGGCCAAGGTCACATCATCGACGCAAATGAGGTCAGAGTAGAAAAGAGTAGAAAATCTGAGTGAGGGGTTTTGCGCCAGCGTCGTCGAGTGATCGAGTCGAAAACGCGAGGGCACAAAATATTCGGGAGAAATCGACAAACTCCGCTCTGTGGTCGTACCTTTGGTTTATTTTGATTTGTATTTATCGTTTTATCTTATCTTATAATTATAATATAATATTCATCCTTTCTGTGAAGGTAAAATACTCGCAACATCCGGATATAACATAACAACACACAAAACTATTTAACCTTGAACGTTTATAGTAAATCAATAGGATTAGGTGAGAATCAATTTTGTCCCCTTTAAAAAAATATTAAGCTTTTATATAGCGCAAAATCCACTTAATGTGCTCAAAGCGCTTTACAATGGGGCCCTGACCAACTGCAACATTTAACATGTTGAACGAGACATGACACCTGTTAGGCGAGAATACATTTTTTCCCGATAGAGATAACGCTGTTAACGGCCAGGTACTCATTTTAAACCTGAGTACGGTGAGAGAATGTGAGTAAAGAGCCGGTTCCGGTGACTCAACTATGCGCCGAGCGAGGCTCAAACTCAGGACCTTCCGATCAGAAAGCGAGTGTCATACCACTAAACCACATAGCCGCACATTTAAATGAATTATAGAAGGAACGAAGCCGACGTCACTCAGTTCTTTATTGTTGTTTTTTAGACATCCATTTTAATTACAAGGCTCACAAAATAAAATCAACCTATAAATGTTTAAGGTTACAAATAGTTTTGTGTGCTGGCACGTTACATCCGACTGGCGGATATGGATATTTTACCAAAACACATAGCACTAATACAATAGTTTATTTTTACAAAATTTATCAAACAACTTGTTATGTATGATTTACAGAAGCAGAAGACGATGATAATGATGATGATGAAGAAGAAGAAGAAGAAGAAGAAGAAGAAGAAGAAGAAGAAGAAGAAGAAGAAGAAGAAGAAGAAGAAGAAGAAGAAGAAGAAGAAAAGAAGAAGAAGCAGTTAATGATAATAACAATAATAATAATAATAATAATAATAATAATAATAATAATAATAATAATAATAATAGTAATAATAATAATGATGATGATGATGATGATGATGATGATGATGATGATGATGATGATGATGATAATAATAATAATAATAATAACAATAATAATAATAATAATAATAATAATAATAATAATAATAATAATAATAATAATAATAATGCTCGATATAATTGTAATAGAAAAAAATAA
The DNA here is from genome assembly GCF_034508935.2 of Berghia stephanieae. Lineage (NCBI taxonomy): Eukaryota > Metazoa > Mollusca > Gastropoda > Nudibranchia > Aeolidiidae > Berghia > Berghia stephanieae. The sequence continues at coordinate 124,867,285 of NC_088361.1, forward strand.
TCACAATAATAATAATAATAATAATAATAATAATAATAATAATAATAATAATAATAATAATAATAATAATGATGATGCTGATGATGCTGCTGATGATGATGAAGATGATAATAATAATAATAATAATAATAATAATAATAATAATAATAATAATAATAATAATAATAATAATAATAATAATGTCATTGATGATGATGACGATGATGATGATGATGATGATGATGATGATGATGATGATGATGATGATGATGATGATGATATTAATATAATTATTACTGTATATTAATATCTATTTCATATAATATCCATTTATTTCTTCATTGATTGGCTGTAGATTGTTCTACTGAAATACAGTGAACGGAAAGGCTCCAAGTAATAATGTAAATGTTTTGGGTCTTTTTAAAAAAAAAAAAAAAAAAAAAAAAAAAAAAAAAAAAAAAAAAAAAAAAAAAAAAAAAAAAAAAAAAAAAAAAAAAAACAAAAAAAACCAACAAATAAAGTAGGTAATTTTAATGTTTTACGTAAAACCTAGAAAGACAAAAGAAAATAGAGAAATATTCACAATCTTGCCCGAAAAATCAAAGACGTAAAATTAAACAATGAAACAGCGGATTTTTTTTTTCTTTCTTTGTTGTTGTTGTTGTTTTCAAAGACTAAAGTGGGCCATGGTCTTGATCCCTAAGTGGTGTGTGTTTTAAGCGACGTGCCCTTTTTTTGCAGCTCTGATAAGCCAATTTCATATATCTAGATAGGCTCATTTTTGTAAGGGAAATCTTTTAAAATGACGCAACATATTGTCCATTACTACAATTTTAAACTAGGCCCATAAGTGGGTTTGGATGTCAGCCTTTATACACGTGCACGTCGGCATTCAGTATTTCTTCCTTTCTTTCTTTCTTTGCTTTTTAATCGTAAAAGTTCTCTATTAGATAATACTGGTTTGTTTTCGATCTTTTTGCCGAGATAGAAAATTTGAATAAATCTCAAACCGGAAGTTAGACTTTCTATGGCGTCGTTAGAGATTGATTTTAGGGGGAGCTGGAAGTAAACAATGTGAGTTTTAAAGGCGTTTTTATGATCTTACACGTCTTTGCTTTTAGAATAAGATCATTCGAATTGATGATTTGGATTATCCCACCATTTTTAGATAATTCATTTCTGAAATGATGTTTCTGCTATGTAAAACGGCATCTGTTTATGTTTGTAACTATGGAAAATGAATGAGAATTCCTGGAAATTCGACATCATTTTAATTTTAGTTTAAGTTTAACTCCAGTTTGTCATCAGCATTTTCACAGTTCAACTTCGTTGGTGACTACTGGTCGCTAATTCAACTTTTTCTTAAATAATTCTGATTTTAAGATAATCTATAATTAACGACTGCAGTAGACTTACATTGCTAATGTTCACGACGACTGCAGTTCAAATTCAAGTTCAGTGAACACCATCTGAGATTGTCCCTATCTTCACTCACTCTTATCAAATATTTGCCATTTGTTCACCGAAGCGTTATGTTCAAAATGAAATAAGGCTCAGTATGACTTTGAAAGGTATAGGCCAGGTTGGGTTTGAGTTTGATTTATTTTGTTCATCTCTCGATGTATTAGTTAGTAGAGTCTACGAGATAGATATATTAGACGTCTATTTTTTGTAATTATTCTAGAACTAAAGTCTCAGGGAACTTCGAACCGTTAGGTGTTAGCATTAGTGTAAGAATCAATTAGAATTTTATACTTTTGATTTGACTATTTATCCAAAAGCACTTTCCATTAGATATCTCCTCAGCAAGATTTGAATATCACTACCTCTTTATCCTTTCTTTCATCCTTAAGAAATCGGTATACTCTGTCTACAATGAGTCAGTTAGTCGTGTGCCTCTCAAAGGCTACTGTGTATTTTAGATTTCGGGACGGGGGGGGGGGGATTAAAAAAAAGCGGAAAAAACTCTGATAGTAGATTGTACCTTATATTTCAAAGACACAACAAGTTTATTTAGTGCGACTATGTGGTCCAGTGGTATGATACTTGTTTTCGGATCGGAAGGTCCTGGTTTCGAGCCTTGCTCAGCGCATATTTGAGTCCTTGGAAAAGGCTCTTTACTCACATTCTCTCACCTTAATCAGGTGTAAAATGAGTACCTGGCTGTAAACCGCGTTGTCTCTGTCCGAACAAATTGTAATATCGCCTAACAGGCGACATGTCTCGTCTTACATGTTAAGTGTTGCTGTTGTTAAGGGACCGCTTGTAAAGCGCTTTGAGCATGTTTAGTGGATATTGCTCTATATAAAAGCTCTATTTTTTTAAAGCTCTATATTTATTCATTGTATATTTATGGCAAATATGTTGTGCCAATCTGCTTTTCACAAACTGTACTGTTAAAATAAACATCACTGCTTTACTCTCGGATAAGCCGGGGCAAGGGGGACTCAAATTATTAATCTGAAATCATTTAAGAATAAGAATGTAATTTGATTTTGGAAATGTAAGTGAATTTGTCATGCTTTTGAGGACTAGGAAACTCGTGTCATTTCTTAACCTTCAAAATCACTCATATCTCATATTTCGATCAACATTCTGACATAGATTTCAAATTACAGCATCTGACCCCCCCCCCCTCCCCCTATGAATTATACCACATTGAAAGGGTGGGAGGGGGGGGGGTTTCAAATTGAAACAAAAAAGACAAATAAAATATGTACAGAATAATGGGTCTTTTTATAAACATTTTGTTGATCTTAATAGGATGTGGATAGGGCTATGTTTTTCATTTTCATGTGTTGATTTGCATTTTCCTTTTTTCACCCGCTATTCATGTTCTTTTACCTGCTTTTCATAAGTCCATTAACTTTACTTTTGATTTGTAGATCATCACTATCACTTTTTTCTGTATAAGAGACAACAACCATGGACGGCAAGCATCAACATTTGTTGATACACTGCGCCACTTTGCTTGATACTTATGATGCTGGCATGCAAGGATTAGAGGATCACTTACAAAACTATTTTGATGCAAATAAGGTGATGTCATAATTATTTTGATCATGAAATTGTATCATGCAATGTGTCACAACAGTCAACTGTTTACGTTACAAATACATATACACAAATTTAAGTGCGATGAAGTGATGAAAAAATGAGGTGGTCACTTTGTTGTAAATTATTTTTGATAACTGTTTCTTTTCTTTCTCTTCTGTACAATCTCTTCTAAAGAATAAAGTTAAAGATGTTAAGTATTTTTACAAATTTCTTAACTTAGATTTTAAAATTAAACAAATAAGAATTGTTCAACCTATATTGAAACGGTGAATTCAAAACTTTATGATTGCACATTTTACGTTAATCACATTCACTTCATTTCAAAAAGTTTAATACATTTAAACTGAATGTGATCCAGAATTGTCAAAAACTCTATATACCAAACTGTTGTTTCACATAGCATTTGAGTTTATGTGAGCATTCTATCTCTTGAAATGTGTTTGATACATTATGGAACATATGGGTGCAAATCATGTACAATTTCAATAAATTCTCATCGATGACATACGGCTCTGTTTTGCGCAATGATCCTACTATATCTTTGGCCATTGGCCAAGGCAGTAATTTTGAATAATAGAGGGGAATATTGTATTTCTATGGCACTTAATGTTAATAAATACAATATTTTTAAAAAATTTACTGATGAACACTGTTCACGTAACATTTAGGACAAGACACGCAGCATGTCAGGAGCTAGTTCAATTTTTGGACAAATACAGTTTTGTTTTACACTGGGGAAACCACAAATTTGTGATGATAGGACTACGTAAATGTTTGCAAAATCCTTTCTTTACTGAATGTAAGGCATCCAATTTCCAGCATGGACCCTCATACCTAAAGTAGGTCTCAATGTGAGTCCAAAACTGCACCTCAATACCACAGTAACACACGAATAAGGCAAAAGCAAATATTTTGAGTTCAGAGGCTCAATAAGTAAAGTATCTTCTTAACATGCAAACATATCTGTATTGATTTTGCAGTTTGCAAACAAACATTTTTATACCGAACTGAGCGAACAAATGTGTTAGACTAGCGAAAACATCATTGCAATGGTTTATGCTCTTATTACAAAGGTAGTTCCTGTCACAGAATATGGGGTAAAGTCTGGCTTCATAGGTTCTCAGCACCACTACAATATAGGATACATGCCATAGTATACACTAAGGGAACAAAATAAATTATCCTCGGTAGTATTCTTTTGACGTTACCTAAATCTGTCTAAGAGAAGGGATATTACACAATTAAAAATGGATTATTTATTGAAATGACATCTTAGATTTAGTATATAATGTGTAATATCACAATTTAGTCCATTGCTTATTTTACAACTCTATATGAAAGATGCATGCTGTATTCTTTTTCATTGATTTTTTTTCTTTTTTTGATGTTTGTTTAAGAAATTATGAGCTTTGAAATTATGCTGACCGTTAGCATGCTTGACCGTAAGCATGCTTGTAAAGTTACTTGCTTTCAGTGTTGCATCTTACCGATCTAGTGTTCACTCATTTTATTTGACATCAATGTTTTCAAGTAGAACTATTAAAGGCACTCAGTCTATTTGGATACAATAAAAGTTGTTATGACAGTGAAAATTGGCCTAACAATCATCAAACATCATCAGAGTAAATAAAAAGAGTATCATTGTTTTGGCTCCCACTTACATCTCATATTATCAGCTCGCCATAGTATTGTTGAAACCTTTTACAACATTGAGACAAGTAACAGTAGTATTCAAGTGTCATAATTGATTAAGATAAATAACTTTTTCCATCAATTTAACGAGCATTGGGTTTTTGCCTATTGTCCAAAATGGTCATTATTTCTATTATTCTAACTCATTAGTATCTTCAAATAAACATTTTTTTAAAGAAAAAAAAAATCTATTTATCTGTTGATCTCAGGTTATAGATGAAGATGATGAGCTCTTCATCAGAGAAGTTTTCTCCGGTTGTGTCCGATACAGGCCAATCATGAAAGTTGTCGTAGATAGTTTTTATGCACGAGATGGACGAAATGTTTTACGATCAACACAGAACGTTTATACAGGTATTATATTTCTCTCATATTTTATATCGTTCATTTTATCTTGTTGTTTTCTTTTCATTTAGATGGTCCAGAAATGTATCAAACTAATAAGTATTATATGATATTGCATTTGTTTGTCCAAGAATGCCTTTTGTCCTAAAGTGCTGGCTTTTCTCATAAAGAAGGTTTTTTTTTCTATCAAATTTATTGCTCTGATTACCTTGTCTTTCTCTTATAAACCTGTTTTGCCACCAAAGACAGGCATTTCTATATGACTCAATATTCCAAATTAGTGGGACAGCATGGCTCACCAATACTGTCTTTGCTTCGTACCCATAAGGTACTGAGTTCAAGTTTCCAATGTGGAATGAATAAAGTGAATTTGATTTTAACTTTTTTTTTTACAATCAAACAGGAACATTGAATGAATTAAAAGACAAGGTAAAACACGTGGTTGATTGTGTGATTATTGATTTTCTTTCACTCATTTACGATTACAATTATTTAAAATAAGAAGATAAAATAAAATAAAATTCCCTTTATTCATCCGATAGGAGAAATTTATCTCAAGGGGCTATTCCAAGGGAAGACTGGAATAACCCAGGCATCAGCCACAGTGCAGCACCACAAGTTGAGCTTGGTCGAGGTGACTTGCTCAAAGGCACACAGCACAGTGGGTATTCAAATTCGGTACCTTTTGGGTATAAAGCAAAGACAGCACAGCTGAGCTACTCTGCTCCTGAGTGCTTTTTTTTTTTTCGTAGACAGGAGTGGAGGCAGTGAGAAATTTAAAAAAAAAGTCATTTAAGTTGAAAATTTTGACATTATCAATAAATGTCAGGGATACAACCAAAGATTAATTGTGATAAAAGATGGCTTCTGTTTCCATGTGTGACATGGCGTTTTATCAATTCCTTTAATTCATTCCCAAGGAAAATTTTGTCTTAAGGGTCTATTCCAAGGGAGAACTGGAATAACCCAGGCATCAGCCACAGTGCTGCACTGTAAAATTAACTAGGACGATATGACTTGCTCGACGTAAGTATTCGAACTTGGTACCTTTTGGGTACGAAGCAAAGACCATTCCGCTGAGCCATGCTGCCCCAATCTTATCTCATCTTCAATTCTTATTGGCAATGCTTTGGTGGGAGGTAACAGAGATGCATCTGATAGCTCTGATCCTCTTCAGCCTACATTGATGATAGATGATAGAAATATAGGTTTACAGATATTTGTCTTGGCATTCGGCTAGGTTTTTTGACAAAAATGTTCTCTTTTTTTTCTAATTATTGTTTGATAATTCCACAGTTCTAACATATCTCGCTTTGTTTCGCTTGGATGAACTTGGTATTGCCCATTTCCGTAAATTTGGATCATCCC
>NC_088361.1:124881225-124921225 GCF_034508935.2 Berghia stephanieae
TAGAGGGAGTGAGATGAAGAGAGAAAGAGGGGAAATGAAATATAAAAAATGAGTGTGTGTGTGCGTGAGAGAGAGAGAGAGAGAGAGAGAGAGAGAGAGAGAGAGAGAGAGAGAGAGAGAGAGAGAGAGAGAGAGAGAGAGAGATTATAGCTTTTACCCCCCCCCCCCCCCCCCCCACCACCCCATTTCTTTCATCAAGAAAAAAAAAACAAAAAAAAAAACAAAAAAAGAATAACAACAACAAACGAACGATCTCAACTATATTGATTGACTTGGTTTTTTTTTGTTTTTTTTTTTTATCTCATCTTGTAGAAACGAAACCATTCAACTTGACCAAGCCAAGGCCCAGGAGTATTCCTATTCCAGAAAAGGTAGCCCTTTACAAAAATCATCACATTTATCCAATATGATCAACGTTTCATTTCATATCGAAACGTTTATCTCGGAACTTGCATTTTTGCTTTGCAGCACCATCAATTAGGAATTTTCTCTTGGTGCTTCAAGTCAAGACTGAAGACAGGATGTTTTAGATCAACTTTTCCTTAATATTACAAAATCACATATTCACATTCCATTGATGTCAGCATAAATTAATAAATAACAATGTGAAATTGAATGTAAGCTTCAATTTAATTACGAAAACAGATAAAATGGACGTTTTGGCTTTCCCCTTTATCAACAAACAGGATGAATGAAACACTACAGATGAATCAGATAATGTAGAAGTGGCGTTGAACTTAATATATCATATACAATTGTAACATTTATGATTCCCTAGCTAACAGCAACACCTAATATGTTGGCCTGTAAGCCGATATTTTCATTTTTCTCTTAATTTTTTTCAATAGAGATAACACTGTTAATGGCCATTTAACACTTGAGTAGGGTGTGAGAGAATGTGAGTAAAGAGCCTTTTCCAGGGAGTCAACTTTGCCCCGCTCAGAGTTGACTAGAACCCAAGACTTACTGGTCTAAAGACGAGTGTCATATCAAAAGACCACAAAGTGCAAAAATTAAATAATCTAAGATTCTTTTACACTGAATTGATAATGACTGTTGACAGATATATTATTTTTAAACATTTAACCCTTTTACAAACTTCCTATTAACCTTTTTCAGGTCCCCAAGCTACAGAAATCAAAACCCCCTCCATCTACATTGTACAGATCTCCAACAGAGCAAGATGCCATCATGCGTCAAAAAGAAGAAAATCGACGAAGAGCAGAGGTTTGTTCCTTACTATTGAATTCATTTTGTTACTTGGTCGAACCAGTTGAAACATGGTTGTGTTAAAATGCTGCTTTTAAGATTCTTGATAAGGTTGTTTCCTTTTTTATTTATGTATCAAATCTTTGGGATTTTTTCACCTCCCTATGTATGATATTAATGTGTCTTATTATTATTATTATTATTATTATTATTATTATTATTATTATTATTATTATTATTATTATTATTATTATTATTATTACTATTATTATTATTATTATTATTATTATTATTATTATTATTATTATTATTATTACTATTATTATTATTATTATTATTATCATCATTGTTGTTGATGTTGTTGTTGAGATGTACAATAGAGTTAAGACCAGAGTCCTGCTGATTTAGCAATTTGGCTTTCGTGATGGAGCTGATAACACTAACCATAGTCTTTAAAAATGTTGCAGGATGAATGACACATTTATTTTTGAAACATTTTAGGAGCGTCTCATGGAAGCCTCTAGAATGCAATTTGCTTGCGCCAACCCAGAACTGTCAGAGAAGACCAAGCAGATTTTACACGACATCATGATGGAGGAAAATGCCAAGGTCGATGCCAAGAAGGTCAAGGCCAAACCGCTCCCAGATTTTGTAAGGATAAATGTTTTTTGTATCTAGTGTTTGGTGTCTGTGCTGCCACAGTAGTTTAAATGACTTGGCCTATCTAATAATAAATCATCAAACCTTTTATTCGAAATCCATACTTTATATAAATAACAGAGTATTTGTATACAGAGAGAGAGAGAGAGAGAGAGAGAGAGAGAGAGAGAGAGAGAGAGAGAGAGAGAGAGAGAGACAGTGTGTGTGTTTGTGCGTCTGTGTGTGTGTGTGTGTGAGAGAGAGAGGCTGAGAGAAAGAAAGAGAAAGTTTGTGTGTGTGTGTGCGTCTGAGAGAGAGAGAGAGAGAGAGAGAGAGAGAGAGAGAGAGAGAGAGAGAGAGAGAGCGAGAGAGAGAGAGAGGAATGTTGAAAGTATATAATAAATATAAGTTATATGTTTTGCTTTTCTCTAGAAAAAAGATCCATTGCCAGTCAAAATGACTGCCGCCACTATCCTTAGAGAAGGATTGCTGTATCAAAAACAGGAGGACGAAGTGATCAAACAGTAAGTTTGAACAAAAATAATCAGGCATTCCATACCAACTATTCTAAACATGATTTTAAAAAAAATATCACCTGGTTCATGTTTGAATGTTAAAATTGACATCTTCCTTTTCTTCCACAATTTATTTCTTCGATCGTGATTGACAAGTTTGGCAGTGGTTGACAATTTCCTACACTTTACACAAAAATTTGCAGACAGAAAAATTTATTGAATTTTGGGGCAAAGTGTGGCTGAGTTGCTAAGACAATGTACTGTGACCTGGAGGGTCCTGGGTTCAAGCCCCGCTTCTGGCACTTTCATTTTATTTTTCTTGGACGGGCCAAATTATTAACCCCCAACAGCATGGGTGATGCTTGTTGACATCAGATGTTTGTATGATGGATTATATTATCTATATTCCTTCAATCTAATGATGTCGCGCGGACAGGCGTCATTTTTATTTATTTCATTGTTTCTTTGACTCATTCTCTTCTCTTCCCTTTTGTTTTTAACCCTCTCCTTACCAACAATAGGAAAATTGTCCCATTCAAAAGTTACGATACAGACAACATTTTGTCTCCTTCTGATTTCTTTTGTGCATCACAAGATTTCAAGAAACATTTTTGTTTTAGTTATATAAAATTATAACTGTGTTGTAGAGCTTGTTTTGAACAAGAAATTATGTATCACAAGAACTTGCTGCTTTTGTGTTCGAGTGATGTAAAATCTAGTTTTGTGTTTGTTGGGTGCGAAGTTTTGGGGAAAATCATGAAAATTGCTAGTAAGGAGAGACGAGAGTTAAATCACTGTTTCCAATTCTACCAAAAGTTCACAAATTTAATTATTTTGCCTCTTATGATTTATTAAAGCAACATATCTACAATTGATTTCTTGAATTCATTCAGTTACATATATATTTTTTTTTCTCAGACTGAGACAGTTGGAGGCAGGTGCCCATGACAAGAGCGATTTCCTTCAATGGCAATCACAGATGAAGCAGCAGGATCTAGAGGCTGAGCTTGCAGCTGTGGAGGAGAGGCGGTTGAAAGGGAAACTTAGTCACGAGGAAGCCATTTTAGCAAGGACCAACTTGATCACAGAGAACCAAGCAAGGGTACAGGACATGAAGAAAGAGGTAAATTGGGCAGATAAACTTGTCAAAAACTAGTTGTATTGTTTGCTTATTGATTAATATTAATTCAACTTCTTATCTTGTATAATTTTATCTTTATAGAATATTTACACCAATTCTCCATTCGAAACTTTCTAGATCTGGTAATAGGTTCAATTAATTATTTTTTTATTAACTTCACTTGATCACTTGAAGTATTAGGCTTTAAGTGATTCTTGATACTATTTTTAGTACAGATATTAACTTGGAATGGAGTATGTGTGAGAGATTAGATATCAAACAATGGGAAGCATGGACCTACTATTATATCTATTTACCGAAAAAAAAAAACCCCGAAAAAAAATATAAATAAATAAAAACCCAGAAAAATTCAGAATGAAAGAAATTAATAAGAATGTGACTAGAAAAGTAATTTTTTTTTTTCTGGAAATCAAAAAATTGTGTCAGCCATTCATTCAATCTTAATTTAGATTTAAAGTTTAGGTTTTCAAAAAGGATAACTAATACAAAAAAATTAGCATGCATTGGCTATCAAGAATAAATTGTTTGAGACTGTGGGACAGGTAGGTGTCAGAATGATTTAACTGTTCTTTCAATTTGATATAATTCTTTTCTGAAACATTGAACTTGTCCGGTCTTAATATTTATATGGAAAATGTGTTGACTTCTGGGAAACTGAAGAGAACTGAAACTATTTCATTGTGATCTGAGACAAATTCTAAACCAGAAAGTCTACACTGATAATAATTCAAGCTTTTATAGGCATATATATACACATTTATTGTGGATTCTATTTTGAAATTTATCTTTATAAAATTTTGGTCAAAAGGCTCACTGGAAAAAAAAATATGATGTAGTAAATAATTATTGTTGACAAAATTATCAAATAAAAAATTTAAGCTTCTCAAATCGCCCTTTATATTTATTACCTATGAAGCTAATCACATTACATTTGTTGTCAATTTTTGCCTTTTAAAGTCATATCATTTTTTCCCTTCACCATTTAGACTGCTGAAATGATGAGGGAGTACTTGGACGAAAAGTTTGAAAAGGAGAAGGAGATGAAGTAAGTCAACTGTTTTCTATCTTGAATGATTGAATGTGGAGTCTTTGATTAGTCCACACTCCTACTGGACCATTGGCAAATCTTCTCCATCTTTATTTCAACTCTCTGTCATCTTCTCTGTTTCTCCCCATGGGTGTTCTTCATTCTTTAATTCGTCTATTTCTCTCATCTTCCAGCTATTTCCAGCCGCCTTCTTCGTAAAGTGCTTTTAGCATGTTTAGTGGATATTGCGCTATATAAAAGCTCGTTTGTTTTTTTCCTTATTCCCTGTTGAATCCATGTTAGAGCCTAGTTAGAAACTAGCACTGGTCTTAGGTGTGAAGTAGTACCTGGGTATTTTCATTAACGGATATAGTAAGAGTGCTAGTACACAAAAGCCGCCTAACAGCCAACTGGTTATGTATGAAATGGAAATATGGTTCCAAATGGCATGTTATGGGAATAAATGGATCATTGTGAAGTGCAAATAATTGAATAATAAAAACTTCAAAGTCACAAGGTACCTAATTGATTTTCTTATTCACTTTTTTTCCTTTTTGTAGATTGTCAAGAGTATGTCTACTCATAGTTATATTGATCTTCGAACTCTATATACCATTATTATCATCGGTGGTGGTGGTGGTGGTGGTGATGATGATGATGATGATGATGATGATGATGATGATGGTGATGGTGATGATGATGATGATGATGATGATTATGATGATGATGATGATGATGATGATGATGATGATGATGATGATGATGAGGATGTGTATTTAGTCAGTAGCTGTTTGAATATCTATATAAATATTCAATAAACAAATTATCCTTCTTTTTCTCTGCAGACAATTGGTCGAGAACACAATGGCTGGTCACCGCAATGCCAAGGATGCTAAAAAGAGACTCCAGGAATACAAACAAAAGATTGGTAGGTATCAAATTGAAATTTTAAGTTGATAAAATGATAAATATTAAAATAGGTATTACGCATTTCCATAGTCAGCTTTGACATCAATTCTTTATATATTTTTCCTGAACACTACATAGCATCAAATTTCAATTTCATACTGTATACTAACCTTCTTTTTTTATACTAGCATTCCTGTAATATCTATCTTTCTTATTACCTGTCATTCACTGTTATGCTGGGTTCGGCAATATATCTATAAGTGCTTCGCCCAAGGCTTTACAATTTTACAGATATGAAATTTCTATTCTTGTGACCTATCTATCCAATTACTTATCCGTGTCAATGGATAGCTGCAGCACACATGAAATATGAATGATAAAAGCTTATTTGCATCTTTAACACAGAGAGCGTGTTCGATAAATAAATTTTTAGTTTTTCACAAGGTAATCACTATTACGGAAATGCTTGATAAATTGAGGAACTGTCTTAAATGTAATCTCATTTTTAAAACACGAACTTCAATTACAGTTCAAGAAGTAACGGAGGAAAGCAGAGAAATGATGAAACAAGCCCTTGAGGAGGTAAGGCTATAGATTTTATTATTATATATCTATAATTTCCCGTGATCAAAGCAAGCTAATAATAAACCATTTAAACCTTAAGTTTTCATTAACACATTTGATACTTCAATGTGTTTTGTTGGGTTTGTTTTTTTTTTTTTTTGGTTGATATTTGTTTTTTAGATTTTGTTAATTTTTTAGCATTGTACAAAAAGTAGTCAACTACAGGAGAACTCTAAAGATTGGAATGTTAGAAATCCAAGGAAAAATAGTAAAAATAGAGACAATACTACAAAAAAGAACCATTTGGGCAGACCAATATCAGTTATCCTTTTGTTATTTTTTTTTTCTTTAAAATGCCCTAATCTGTCTGTCTCAAGCAGGAACATTGCTGCTGGGCAACCCAATCGGACAATTTTGCTAGAATCAAAATAGTCGTCTCTCCACTGAGTTGTGTACAGTTCGCATGGAACAAACTGCTAGACACCACTTTATGAGCATGTTGTTAAGTTTCGAGACTTTTCTCTTTATTAAGCAGAATACATGAATACCGACATGGAGTATGCTCAATACCTAGCATCTCGTATCAGCATTAACATTATTTACACATGTGTTTGTTCAAGCTATATATTATTTTGAATTTATAACAACCTAATACCAAAGCAGATTGTGGGAATCAAGAGCTTATACAACCGTATTTTGACACCATTCCTGTAGTGTGATAAAACAGTAACAATTGCTTGTTGCATTTGGATACTAGTCTGGTGTAAAACAACATCATTTCTACAAGATCTAAATTAAACTGCTAATTGGGCATAAAAACCAGTCCATATGAGAACCAAACTCTTAACAACCAAGTTAGCACTTTCCCCAGTTTAGAGTAATACTAGAAGTGCTTAAATGAGTCAATAAAATGTATTGTAAAATAAAGGGAGTAAAAATTACTATTATAAAAGATACAAAACAAATTAAACGACGTTTTGGCCTTAGGCCTTCTTCGGGTAAAAAAATAAAGGGAAATATGTTATTACAATGGCATTATAGATAAAACATCATAGGTAAAAATGTGTGTATATATGTGTGTGTGTGCGTGTGTGGTGTGTGTGTGTGTATGTATATGTGTGCCTGCAAGGGAAGGAGAAATAGAGAGTGTGTGTGAGAAAGAGAGAGATAGATAGATAGATAGATAGAGAGCGAGAGAGAGAGAGAGAGAGAGAGAGAGAGAGAGAGAGAGAGAGAGAGAGAGAGAGAGAGAGAGAGCGACAATGAAATGAAGTAATGAGACGAAATGTAAACCTAGATCAAAACTATATAAATCAATCACAAGATAGGGGCCCTTTTTGTAGCTTGACCAGTGTTTGTTTCTTACATTTTTGTTGTGGGGAAAAAAGTAAATCAATGACATCACTGATCACAATTTTTTACTTATACCACCACCGCCCCCCCCCCCCCCCCCCCCCCTCCTCCTCCCTTTTCTACTGACAGGCCGAGAGAGACATGCGCTGCAAGATGGAGCTCATCCAGCAGATCCGAGCCATGGAGGCTACACCTGTCAGCAGATTCAAGATGGTGGATTTGGCCAGTACTTCTGGTGCAGAATTACTTAGTGAAATGAGCATTTTGGAGGTGAGAAAATATACTGTCTTTCAAATACTTTTACTCATATAATATATAAACGATCATCATCTTTGAAGATAAACATTTCACTTTCATTTATTTTTACACAATCATATATTTCTTATATATATATATATATATATATATATATATATATATATATATATATATATATATATATATATATTATATATATATATATATATATATATATTTATGAGTGTTGGTGGGTACTTGTAGGTACGAAAGTGCTCGATAATGGTGGTTAGAGCTAATATATAATGTAAATTTTCACTCACATTTTTTTGGCCGAGACGACTCGTTTCTGTCGAGTCGTCTAGGCCAAAAAAATGTGAGTGAAAATTTACATTATATATATATATATATATATATATATATATAATATATATATATATATATATATATATATATATATATATATATATATATATTGTGTGCTTAATATTCAGCTTCAAAATGAAATAACTTCAAATAAATCAGTGAATACTTGCCAATTTAATTTTGATAATCATTCAGAATTAGTTCAGATGTTTAAGTTTCTACTGAATTTATTAAGTCTCACTTTATGATTTGAGATTTGAATACTGATGGAATTCATGAAAATGAAATATCAAATATATAAGCAAAACAACCAAAAATGTTAGAAGCCATAATTTATTAGATTTAACCTCAAAGTGGTAAATAAATAGATATAAGATATTTTGTATATTAAAGGTTAAAAAATGGAAAGGAAAAAGTAAATTCTGGATTCCTTAGTTAAGAGTCTTGATTATTGATGTAATCACAATATCAGTACCTGTATGGGACGTAAATTTAATTTCATGCATTCATCATGTCATTTGAAATACATTTTTTACTTTTTCCTTCGTAGCTGAGAGAAAGACTTGCACTATTGAAGGAGAAAAACAAAGAGGAGGAAGAAATGAAACGAGATAATATTTTGAATTCCAAACAGGTAAGTTGATATTACATGAAACCTTGATTATTAAACAGTATTCAGCAAGTAATAGCAGCTCATTTTCACGTATCTTGGCTATGTGGTCTAGTGGTATGACACTCACTTTCGGATCAGAAGGTCCTGGGTTTGAGCCTCGCTCTGTGCATAGTTGAGTCCTTGGAGAAGGCTCTTTACTCACATTCTCAGGTGTAAAATGAGTACCTGGCTGTTAACAGCATTGTCTCTGTCCAAAAAATTGTAATATTGCCTAACAGGCATCATGTCCCGTCCTTCATGTTAAATGTTTCTGTTGGCGAGGGACCCCTTGTAAAGCGCTTTGAGCACGTTTAGTGGATATAGCACTATATAAAAGCTCAATTTTGTTTTTATCTCGAAGCATACAGTTATCATGATTTAGATTTTTTTTTTTTTTTTGTTCAAGTAGAATCTTGTAATTAATTGTTTAAAGCTGGGCCTCAAATAGGATAATACGAAAATTAATTTAACTTCGACTGAAGACAATCAATATATAATATTGATGAATTTTATTATTCATTTTCTGTTAACTTTTCCTTTTGATTTAATAAACAAATGAATATATCTGTCAGGCTCAGGTGCGTATCAATCTATCTGGTCCTTGTATAAAACCAGAATCCATTTCTTGACACAAAGATAGGCACTGTGTGCCAAATCAACATATAGTGATTACATAGCAGTTTACCTTGTTAACTGATTAATGTTCTGTACAAAAGGCATTATTTTATTTCATCTTCTCTTTTTTTTTTTTTTTTTTTGGTGGGGGGTGGGGGGTCAGTTCTTGACTGGTCCAAACTACTGGGAAGCAATATAAATATTTAAATATTGTAATATGTATAGAATTGTAGTTTTCACATTAAGAACTGATTCTGTGACAGTATTGGTTTGGATTGTATTACATTAGGAACCTTTGAGCATTATTTGAGTAGCCATCAAAGTGACAGATTTGGGAGCAGGCACTGTGGAAAAAAAGAGTTGCCTATAAGATTTGTACTGTTGTCTACAAATCCCTTATCACTAACAGTCCCTCCTATATTAAATCCCTTCTGAACATCTATGTCCCCAATAGAAACTTGAGGCCAAGCAATGACCAATCAGTCTTTGTCAAACCTAAGACCTTGCTTAAAATAGGGGAACAATCTATTCAATTTTCGCCTCCCCCCATTTTTGGAACTCTCTCTCATCACATGTAAGATACTCGGATTCATTGACAACTTTCAAATCTCGCTTAAAGTTTTATCTTTTTACTTCATGAGTTGCAATACTGTTATCACATTTTGTTGTTGTTTAATTGAATTCGTATCACTTTTCCATCAACACTTGTCTTACTGTAATATGTTTTGTTTTATATCACTGTAAAGCACTTCGAGCCTGTGCTGTGTCAATGGGGTAAAGAGATATATAAAATCCAATTTATTATATTATTATTATATTAAAAGGTGTGAATGAAACAATGCCAGACAGAGCAGAAACAAAAAGACAAGATAAAACCATCCCAAAAAATCAGCCTGCCTTGACTGGAAATCGAACTTCATGTCAGACGTGCTTCAATTACTCTATCGGGTATATTATGTCTGACTGGTAATCAAGAGATCTGATTTTTGATTCCCAGTCGAGGTAGCCTCATTTTGGGGGGATTTATTTTTCTTGTATTTTTCTTTCTACTTTGTCTGGTTCTATTTCATTCACACTTTTACAGAATTTTACTTGTGTGACTGTCTCATATATTCCTCATTAGCTTTGCTAAGTTCTATTGACTTAATATTTTTTGATGAAATAAAAAGTTTCAGCTACCCATTTATTTCTAGCTGAAAAATTCTTGCCCCGTGACTTTTAAACAGCGTCCTTAATTCAGGGATCTGGCCTATAATATGCTAACATAAGTCACCATAATGACTGAAATGGTATAATAATCACTTTTATGTAACTTTTTTTTCTTTTCCTGCTGATATTTCTTAACATTTTAATTTGTCAAACATTTAATGCAATTCACTGTTTATTTCAGGCCAAGGCTGAATATTTATCTGAGACAATGGATAAAGTGTTGAAACACCGTGCTGAGCAAACGCGATCTGCAGCTATAAAGTAATGCGCTAAACTTTTAAATTTAAAACTTATTTTCTTTTCTTTGAATAACACATTTATTTATCAACTCATTTACTAACCTGTGTCATTTTGTTTCTTGATACTTTCTTTAAAAAAAAAGTGTGGTCTTAATTTATTTAAAGGATACATATTATATGCCAATCATGAATTTTTAAAAAAACCCAAAGAAACTTATACGGATACTACTTATATTTAGATTAAGTTCAAACCCCTTCATTGTTTTAAGAAATAAATACTGTTATCCTTCATACACCAAAAAATAATGTCCATTTTTGATTAGCCTTTTAATAAACAAAAATGAGGATAATACATTTATGTCAAACTAAGAATTATCTCCAATTTCAATCTCTCTCCACAGACTTGAAGAGAAAAAGAAAGTCCAGTCAGAGCCTCGACGGTTTAGGAATGAAAACTTGACTGAATTGGAAAAGAAGTTACAGGAGAGGCGCAGTGCCCGGATACAAGAGCAACAACGCAAACAACTCTTACCTTCACAAGCATCTGCCAGACGTACAAGCACTTTGATAGACCAGAAAGTAAGTGTGTGCAGAAAATCTACACTTCTGAGAAAGCATGTTACAAGTGGTGGCCTTAAATGGCAGAGCCGTCTTAACGATTGTAATGTTATGCCAAAGGCAGTTTTGTAGGATATTTTGTCATTAGTCAATTCAGTCATTGAAGTTTTAATTATAAGGATATTCTGCAAACGAATTTACAATTTATTTTTTGTTTGAGTCTATGTTTTGACACACTGAGTACCGTGGGTATTCTCTGTTTACTTTATCGTATACTGTCATATGATCAGTGCATTACAAAAAATTAAGGCAATAAATTATTTTGTTCACCGAGGGGGGATGGATGGGTGTTTTTTTGGGAGTTTTTTTTTGTTTCTTTTTTTTTTTTTTTGGGGGGGGGGGGGGGGGGGGAGGGGGGAGATTTTTATTTCTTAATAAATATTTTTTTCAATGTACCTATTTTAAAGAGACATTTATCATTTATTTATCTCTTGTAATATTTTTAAAAAATCATAATAATAACTCTGATTTAATTTGCCGTTACATTAAATGAACATGGACTATGAGAATCTAGTGTGAGTAATTATGGTTTAGTATGCATTGTTTGATTTTTGTTTGTTAAAAATTACTTTGTTTGTTAAGCTATATCTTAGATATTTTATATATTTATCACATCATGAATCCCCTTCACTGCATTGCAAGTTGTTTAAATTGACGCAACATTGTTCAGTTTTATTTTTTCTGTCCTTTGTCTCTCATTTCTCATTAATATTGTAAAGAAAAAAAGATTTATAAACACACTTAGAGAGAGAGAGAGAGAGAGAGAGAGAGAGAGAGAGAGAGAGAGAGAGAGAGAGAGAGAGAGAGAGAGAGAGAGAGAGAGAGAGAGAGAGAGAGAGAGAGAGAGAGAGAGAGGGGCGGGTTTGTTCTGGCCTCATATTGTGAGCAGTTTGTTATGGCTGTGACTGCCTCATACTAAGGCTGCGTGTAGTTTATTCGTGTTACCTCTTCAAATATTAATGTTGATGACAAAGATTTATATATATAATTTTTAATTCAATGTTCCTGAAGGTCAAGATATTCAACTTGCAGTGTGATTACTTTTTTTCACATCCCAAATAGGAGTTTACAGGATTCCCCCCATTTTGAACATTAAATATATTCTAATAAAATTTCGATTACTTATTCAATTTGAATAATTTCCAGTACATCTTCAAACAAAAATTGTCAGTATTTTTTAATATTTTGAAAATTTCAATCCTGAACTCTCATTTTCATTTGATCTTTTTTTTTCAATTTATTTTTTATTTGTGTTCACCTAATCTTACGTATTTTAATGACCATTGGTCTTCAGATTTGTTTTATTATGTTGACTTGAATTTCAATTTTATGATGTTTGGTATAAAGAATCAGAAATAAGGTTAGAAATTTTATTATTTTGAATATATATATTCTAATGCGGTTTAAATTATCATTTGAAAAATAATAATTTGGGCAAAGAATTTCTGAAAACTCTAGAACAAATATGTCACACATTTTAGCCGATGGTAATCCACAATGAAAAAATTGATCCCCGTTTTGATGCATCACTGAGTGCTGGAGTCGATATCAGTGGAAGGCTCAGGGTTCGAGTCCTGCCCTGTGCGGCACATAGTTGAATCCTTGGAAAAGGCTCTTTGCTCACATTGTACTCAGGTGTAAAATGAATACCTGGCAATTAACAGCAAAATTGTAGTATTGCCTAGCAGGCATCATGTCTCGTCCTACATGTTAAGTGTTGCTGTTGACCATGGACCCCTTGTATAGCACTTTGAGCATGTTTAGTGGATATCGCATTCTATAAATGCTCTAGTTTTTTTTACATCTTCTACTACTACTACTACTACTACTACTACTACTACTACTACTACTACTACTACTACTACTACTACTACTACTACTACTACTACTACTACTACTACTACTACTACTACTACTACTACACTACTACTACTACTTACTACTACTACTACTACTACTACTACTACTACTACTACTACTACTACTACTACTACTACTATACTACTACTACTACTACTACTCCCTACTACTACTACTACTACTACTACTACTACTACTACTACTTACTACTACTACTACTACTACTACTACTACTACTACTACTACTACTACTACTACTACTACTACTACTATACTACTACTACTACTACTACTACTACTACTACTACTACTACTACTACTACTACTACTACTACTACTACTACTACTACTACTACTACTACTACTACTACTACTACTACTACTACTACTACTACTACTACTACTACTACTACTACTACTACTACTACTACTACTACTACTACTACTACTACTACTACTACTACTACTACTACTACTACTACTACTACTACTACTACTACTACTACTACTACTACTACTACTACTACTACTACTACTACTACTACTACTACTACTACTACTACTACTACTACTACTACTACTACTACTACTACTACTACTACTACTACTACTACTACTACTACTACTACTACTACTACTACTACTACTACTACTACTACTACTACTACTACTACTACTACTACTACTGCTATTACTATTAGTATTACTCCCACAACTACTACTACTAGTTTAACATTTATTGCTAATCATATTTGTCATTATTGTTAATCATATTTGTCGTCATCGCTTTTGTCTTCATCATTACCATTATTTCCATTTCTAATATATTATCACAGAAAGCACTGGAGGCCAGTCGATGGAAAGAGTTGGAGAAGACCCAGGAGAAATCTGCCATGTTACTCGCTCAAAGCCCCATAATGTCTGCAGCATCTCGACGCCTGACTGCTGTTAGCTCCATATGATTAATAGATTAATGTACTATATATCGTATAGGCTGTGAAATAAAAAATCATAAAACATTTTTGTGTCTGAAATAAATACAAAAGCAGTAAGTTCGATTGAATAACTATGGAAACATTGACACAATAAATTTGCCCTCATTAGCTTTCCTTTTGTTACAAAAAATAAAACAAAATTTATTGGTCTTCAATGAAAATATTAATGAGTGATTTGCATTGAATTATTTATTTTCACGAATAAAGCTTGACATTTGATTATCAATACTATGCTTTTAGGTAAGATACCCGCAATATCCACCAGCCGGATAAAATGTACCAACACACAAATCTATGCGTGATTTTAAATGTTTATAGTCCGATTGATTGAATTTAGTGAGAACTGCTCATTAAAATGGCTGTCTAAAAACAATAAGAGCGAAGTGATGTCAGCTTTGATCCTTCGATACAAATTCTGACATAGAGTCCTCTGTAAGGCAATTCTTTTATTTTACTGTAACAACTTTACAATATCACCACCATTGCGCTATTATTGCTGTCTTACAAATAAAATCAAACAGAAATGGTGAGCAAGAAACATTTTATTCCGACTGTTGAAACAGCTGTCTTCTGTTTCCTTTTTTTTCCGGGAGTTGGGTATGGGATTCGGGCAATTAAATTTATAATTATTTTTCAATGGCTAACTAAACAATTCAAAGTATTGTGTGAGCCAATGATACAAATTAAATAGTTGTGTTTGTATTCTAAGCCATGGTTCATAAAGTCTCCTTAACAATTTCCATTCCATCAATAGGAATAATGTATCTTTTAGCTGAAAAGATCGATTACAACCAAATGTTCCAATCTATTTATCCAATTAGGGTTTATGTATATTTCTATTCAATACATCTTTGATATAATTTGGAAAAGAGAGAGGGGATGGGGAGATTTGTACATTTACAATCACTGTACCATCTTGAAAGTGTAATATAATGATTGAAATGAACATGACAGAGTTTGTTCATTTATGTACGTCTCAAATAAAACACATTCCATAACAAATGGCACGCATTATCATTACTGTTGTTTACTTTCCTTTTGATAAGTAAAAAGGAAACCAATGTCAATTTAGGTTTGGACCATTTAGTCAATTTATTATATTGTGATTTTTGTAAAGCTTTTCAGTCTTCGTCAATCTGTGTGAATATTTAATGGGAAATTCCGTCCATTTTTCAAATGATACCTTAGTGACGTTAATTGTTTACTCTTTTTAAATAAAAAAATAACAAACAATTTATAATGATTTGAAAAGAGTAGGAGAAACTCATCAAATACGGGTGTAAAAAATAGATGTAACATGTTTTACATGTTTTAAGGGGTGGGGGAGATAGGTTGTCATTTGATTATGAAAGTGTGATCAGTATTATCAAAATGATTAGTGTATTACTATTCACTATTACCTGTATTGAAATCACATTTTTAGTAATTGACCTTTAAGTTCAATGTTTTAGTCCGAAAAGAAAAAGTTCAGTTTTTGTTCCGTTTATTTTTGTTTTTGATTTTGTGTGTGTGTGTGTGGGGGGGGGGGGGGGGGGGGGGGTTCTAGGAAATCTTTTTATTGATAGAATTTTGAATTTATCATGAGCAGGTAACAGATATGGGTAATGACTAGCATTTTGAAGCACAATGTATATTTTTTACACTTTTACATAAACTATGCTATGCTGTGATAAATAAAAGTTTACAGTATGATTTAAAACAATACAAACGTATCAACTTATTTTGTGTTCTTCTTGCATGATATTCCATTATACTCAGTGATTTACAAATGTCGCCGAAGAACAAGAATAAAACATATCGGGTTTTCCGACAGCAATCTTTAATACTGTGTAACGGACATGTATCAATATCAAATATTATAGAAGTCAATAAGTTTCATGATTGAGTTGACTGCATTGATAACTCACTGGTTTTGACATATTATATTTCTCCGAAAATTGAAACTTTTTCCAGTTTGATATTTTTTTTGAATAGACCTTAAAAACGTCTGTCATTTGTTTGTGACTCCTTATCAAGTACAATATGCAAATTTTTAAAACCCATAATTTCTTAGAATTAGAATCTCATCATGAGGCCCGTGGAGCAAGAGTTTATCCCAGTTTCATGGCATGAAGCAGACAATAGCAATTGCTTGCTACCCTTTGGATAGGATGCTAGTCAATTGCAACTTCATTTCCACCAGGTGTAACAGACTCGGCTACCCAATCACTGCTGGGTGGACAAGGTGGGGGGGGGGGGGGGGAGTGTCAGAAAAAAATATGGACTTCACCCAGAATCGATCTTGGTCCCTTTGAATGTGAAGCGAGTGCTTTACCAACTGAGCTATCAGGTCCCACGTCAAATCAAGTTTGCTTTTTAAGCGAGGAATTGCCACAGACAGGACTGCATTTGCACAACCATGTGGCTAAAAGCAAAGTACTAACTGTCCACCCAATTCCAAATTATTCAGTGGATTTTTCCCCTGTGACCATTTCCTCTTCACAAGACCTAAAATGACATTGAAAGAAATCCATTTCGACACCTTTGAAGTAATTTAACAGAATCTTTTGATGGAATACATGCTATTATAAGGGGGAAAAAAAGAGAGAATTGCCAGAGTGATTTCACCTCCCTCTTCCCATCTCAAGTAACCTTCACCCCCACCCCTCTACTTGAATGGATAGCTTCCTACAACAGAGTTTAATCACAGTTTATTAATGAGATTTTATATTGAACAAAATCTCCTTAAAGTGCTCAAATTAGTTTACTAGAGTTACCAAGCCATCAGTACCTAAGAGTGACAATGAACATGTAGAACGATATATGATACCTGTAAGGCACTATTTCAATTACTTTTTTTCGACAGAGACAATTCTGGTAGCTGCCAGGTACTCATTTTACACTGGTGTATGGTGATGGAATGTAACTTTTCCATGGACTCAACCTTGCCCAAATTAGGATTTAAATCAGAAACCCAAAACTCAAAGGTCAAGTGTCATACCACAAGATCACGTCTATGTATTCTCTTTAAGAGTTTATGGCGCTTGCGACACACATTTAGGTCATTTCAGCGCCAGAAAAACGAAAGAAATTGGAATAGTAAAAAAATTCTGGATTTACAATTGAAAGCACATGAGGAAAAGTGAGACAAAGGGGAATAGTTTAAATAGGGAAAAGATGCAGATTCCAAGAACACACTATCAGTGTACTTAGTTTGGGATCACCTAAAAGTCTCATCTAGACACAAGCACAGGATCCCACTGAGAAATACACTCAAATAATGTTTACCAACCATTATATGGAAGACAAAAAACATCATCTCTCAAAACTATAACTATATATGTTTGACTGTTTCTTTCCAAGTCAAGGACTCCTGATAGGGCCAGGAGAAAAGTAAGTAAAGTAATCCCATTCCAAGGCAAAGACGGAAAGCAAAACTAATAAAACAAGGGGTGATAGAAGACATAGCATGTGACCTGCTGACTATGCGAGGTCAACAAAACCCCATTCAGAGACCACAAAGTTGCATAAAGAAACTTAAAGAAGACTGAAAGAAGGAAACTATACTCCGAAAGACAGTGTTTTATATAATAAATGTACATAATTTATTCATAGTTTATAAATAACGCATTATTCAAACATAAAATTACACCCTATGCGTAGAATTACATAACACATTTCCACTAGTGCATCATTATTAAAATTTTGACAGGTGAAATCGTACATTTTAAGGATACAAGATTATCAAATCGATTTGCCCGAAATTTGATATTTTATCCTCATTTTAAATTAACCTATGGTTATTATTCATTTTTATTAAAACATGTACCAAAGCTACAATATCATTTACAGGTTTAAAATTAGCAGAGTAATGAATAAGATTCTTGTATTTTGGACGGAATAAATTATTGAAATGAGTTATTATGCATTATGAACTACTCACCCGTTTTAGTAATTACAATAAATATAAGATACAAAGAGGTTCTAGGCCTGATGTTATAATAATAATAATATTAATCATAATTTTAATACAAGATACAGCGACCTCGGATTAGTGAAAACATAAAAAATCTGATTTCTTCCTCCCCTCCCCTCCTCCTATTTGACAGTACATAGTTCGTACTCTCACACCTTGGCTATAAGGAGGTAAATCGAAACTGCGAAAAGCATGCCGAGTGAGGACAAAACTGGAATTTCAAACTTAGTGAGCTTTATTTCACAATGGCATTGTCAGGTAGACGGTGCTCACATTATAATAAACTAACATCAGAGTGTAAAGATTGGGGCATTTCGGGTATATGTGTGTTGGGGTGGGGGAGCAAGCCGTGACGTGATTCAGTGCCAGCAATAGCGACGCTCACAATCACATCTTAATGGGATAATTTTGTACCAAGTTCTTTGTGTGGCTATGTGGTCATTTTATAGTTTGAGCGTGTACCTTGTGAATAACTTGTGAGAGTGAGAAGATAATAATAATAATAATGCTGAAAACTTATATAGCGCTATAACTCCGAGACACCAGACTCTAAGCGCTTAATTTAGATTACATTTAGATTACATTAGATTACATTTCTAAGAGGATGGCCGTGTGTGGAGGGGAGAGGGAGTTTGGGGAGACAGAGTTATGAGGTAAAGTGGAGAGTTGACTCATTAATCTCAACCAATTAACCCAGGCAAGAAGGGGTTGAGGGTCAATCCTACATGTGTCATGGTGCTTGCTGGGCAATGTGACAGGGTGGAGGAGGGGGATATTCCATTCAACTTTACTGCATTTAAGTAAGTAAAGGGATACATTATCCTTTGTAAAACAATGTCAAAATTGACAACTCCGATTCAACGAAAACCCTTGGACCTCCAGTCCCATCGACTTTGTTGTAACTAAAGTGCACTTTAATAATAATAATAATAATAATAATAATAATAATAATAATAATAATAATAATAATAATATAAAAATAAAAAAAATAATAATGTAAAGCACTGTAAATTCATATTGAGAAATGTCACATGCTTTCCAATTTCTCACAAATATGCAATGCTGCCAACCATGACGTAACTATAGTACTCTAGTCGGCCATGCTGCCAACACTTACCAAATATGTAAATGTGTACAATGAAGGGCCACTGATTCACTGATTCTATATCCGCCTTGAAAGCTTTGGAGACTGGACTAAACAAATTAAAAGAAACTCTTCAGAGTATAAACGCTGCCAGAAGTGTTCTTCAGTGGGCTTCAGCTCATTGTGGCATATCAGGAAATGAAGAAGCAGATAGACTCACAAAAAAATACTGCCAAAAAGGAACAACAAAACATCCTGCATAATTTCAGCAAGACAAAACGCATAATTAAGAGCCTTCATACTACACCAATGCGTTCAGATGATTACCATATGCTGTCCATACATGAACAAGTAATCTTGTTCCACCTCAGGACAGGACGCAATAGACTTAAAAAGGACTCCAGATATAAAGGCATATGAGAAGAAGAAGAAGAGAGCCAAAATTTGTAAGAATTTGAATAAATGTGTACAATCCTGAAAACCATAACGAGCTTTAATTCTGATGATGGCCCATACTAGCAATATCATAATGGATATTTAATTTAATGAATAAATTTACTCTTCATAGACGACGTACATAAATAATATCGACTTCCAGAATCAATGTATAAATCAGATATGACCCAGCTAGATAATATTTTTTAATGGAAACTCCCAAAATGGACTTCCGCATCAGATAACAAATCAATTTAAGTACACTAAAAAAGTACATGACTTTAAAAAACTTGTTTACACAATGGAAATTGAACAATGAGTAGGATCTTCAGCAGACAGCGTACACATCTTTTATGTAAGGTTGACAGCACTAAACATGTATTCAGTATAATACACACAGGCACCGAACAGTTGCATACAAGCACTCACACATAATCATATACACCAACAAACAAAAAAAACCCACCGGCAAGCACATTTTAAATATTTACTCGCAGATAACTCACTCTAACCTCTTACTAGTTTTCATGTACAAGGACTTAGTTATGCATTAAATTTCTTAAAATGCAGATCAAATTTAATTTAGTAAAAAAATATAAAATAAAGAGACATTGTATGTTCGTACATCACAGGGATTATAATATAATATCGATGACACTTGGAGAAATGACGTTATCAATCATAACAAGAAAGTAGGTTATATATTTAACCATATTAAAGCCTTTAACATTAAAAATATGTGTAAGTCATAAATATATGCCATGGTTTCTTCAAACCAGTAATTACAGCTGTACCATAAATCTGTCTTTCAAAGAGTAGAAAAACTGCCTTCACATGCTCCGCTTCTCTCTCTGTATTTTTTTATCTCATAAAATTTGGAAGAATCATAAAAGCTCCCAGAAAATGCTACATAAACCAGGATAACATAGGTCCCCATAAGCCTTCTGCAAGGAAGTGGGCTGATTTCCTCTGACTCCAAAAGAATTAGCAGAGAATTATTGATATAGCCTTTTTTTAAAGGCTGAAAGAATTATGCAACAGTTGAAAAATCAGCGATAATCCCATCTCTCATTGTGACTCTATGAGTAGAGCAATTAAAGTTAAAGGCAACTTCGGTGGAGAAATAATCATGTAACATACAATTAAAAAATAATATAGGAAACTATCAAACAATGAAATTCGTGAATTGGGTCCATGTGCATGAGAATTGCTATTTTAAGAAAAACAAGGCACACAAAGCTATCATACGGAAGCATGTCTGTCCATCCATCAGAAAAGATGAGGTTCAATTTCTAAGTTGAGACTGGTCCACTTTCTGGGAATACTTTTTCTATTCCTTTTAGTTTGGCACTATATTATTAAGAACAACTTTCCTCCTCCCCAATTTTTTTTTTACTTTGTGGAATATGGAAACAAGTTCTATGATTAAAAATCTTCTTCATTTCCAAAGTTGTGAAGGTCAAAATGAGATATTGGCTGACCTCCTGATGTGTAAGCATTCACTAATTCATCAATATCAGCTGATCTGTCCTGATCCCATTGAATTGTGTGAAGAGATTGTTCTGAAACTGATCTTTTCATTTTGGACTTTCCCCTCTGTTGAGATGAAAAAGGATTTGCTTCCAAGGTTTCGAGACTCTTTCTTAAATCATCAACATGAGCATCAAATTGGGAGGAATAGGAAGGCTGAACTACATTGTGTTGTTGTTGTTGTTGTTGTGGTTGTGATTTTTTGTGTCTACTTTGTGATTCTGTTGGAAAGGAAGGAGATGAGTAAGATTGGGTGTTGCTAAATTGTTTTTTACTCCAAGAGGGCTCTGAAGATGGATTAAAGTTTCTCCTTCCTGCATTTGAATGGTGATCCTTTCTTGAGCGAGCAAAGCTGGGATCATATTCATTATTGTTACCTGACCTCTCTATGTTTCTATTTGCAGGAGAATGTGATTTTTGTCTGAGGTGAGGATGGTGTGTTTGTTGATGTTTTGCGATCTGCTGACTTTCCTGATGGTCAGGAGTAATTTTGCCATACGGGTTGTACATTCTCCTATCGTAATCATCACTGTCATCATCGTCTTCATCTTCAAGACTCTGTTCCCTCCAAAAATCAGAGTTCATTGCTCGAATAGGAGGAGGTGCATTTTGAGTAATTGTCATTTTCTTCATATTATAGTTTTCAGCCACTCCCACCTTGGCTTGGTGTGGAAGAAGGTCTTCCAAACTTTTATACCTCCACATCCCTCCACCGACAAGCAAGTCCTCTGATGATTGTGTTATTTCAGAAATGTCAGCAAACTCAAAATCAATGGACTTTGCATTACCACCCCCTCGCTGATTTGAAGACTGAGATTTAGATGGACGAGGCTGAGAATAGCTTCGTTTTTCTTGGCGATGTACTCTATGAAGGGCTCTTGTGGGAGGTTGCTCAGAGAAAGCATTCACATTCTTCCATCCTTGAACCTCTTGTTCTCCATTATTATCACCTTCGTCCATCCTATCTCTATTTGACAAATATGTTGATGTCTGTTTCTCATACATGTTTTTTGAACCATAATGTGATTTTGAATAGTGTTCTCTATTTTCTCCAGGTTTCTTTGCAGGTGTAGAAGTTGGTAGTCCCTTGTATTTTGGAATATCATCCTCCATTGATCTGTTCTCATCATCTGATGAAAAACCAAATCTTTCTTTTGCTGTTATTCTTTGAGTCACATTTAAAAATCTTTTTTCTGAATTTTCAAAAGCAGCAGATTTGACTTCTCCACACTCTTTCCTAGACATTGCTGAATGTTTTCCCTTTGGATCTTGGATAATCGGCTGTGATCTTGGATGGCTGTCAGGCTCAAGAGTGACAAAGCTGGAATGTGATGATCCATTTGAAACACTTGATTCATCAGTCATATAACCATCTAACTCTGTTAGTCTCTTTCTGTTGTTCAGCTGCTGTGATGATGCTTTGCTTTCTACTCTATCTATCTTCATTGGTGTGACTAAATCACCCTCCTTCTTTTTCATAGATCGCTGAGCCTTCAAAAACAATTCTGCTTCTTTTCCGGGTCTGACAAAAATATTCTCTTCATTCTCCTCATCACAACCACCTTTTCGTTGGTCCACTTTTCCTTTTGAACCGGACCCCTTCCAAGGCATCTCTCCACTCGCAGCCCAATTAGCCAAACGTACTTGTGCTTCAATCATTTTCATCCTATCTCTTGGAGATGGCTCATCTGAACTTCTCACATCTCCTGTATTATCAAATTTGGACTTTGACTTGGAATTATTTTGTGGTAAATCAGAAGGTGTGTTGTGAGACTTTGACATTTTCATAGTAGCCTCAGCTGAATGGGGTCTGCTGCGATTTTCTTTCACTTGACTTGAATGTCCTTTATTAAATTCCTGGTGTCTTTTCTGCTCTTTGGAAACACGCATAGATTGCTCCGCTTCAATAGGGGTATGGAATGGAGACAAGTCCAAATGAGGAACAGAAGGACTAGATTTTGCTTGATTAGTATTATGGAGAATAGATCGACTACGAAGGGTGATAGATGCTGGACTACTGTGGTGAGAAGTTTGTGGAGAGCTGTCAATAGCCTCACTGTCGTATAAATCAACTTTAGCTAGTTGAGGATGACTCTTAAGTGGTTGTGACCATTCTTGATCAACACTTCTACTATTGTTTTCAGAGGAATGATGAGGATTGCTAGCTTTTCCAGTTTCTCTCAAAATATTATCTCCAACATCAAAATCTTTATCTCCTCTCTCAGGACGAGTTCTGACTTCTTTGTATCTGTCACCTGCTGTCTTTGTGTGGTTCATATCTTTATGACTGTGCTGTGTGATATTTCTTTGCACTGCATTTAAGGCAGGCATAATGGAGGGTGAGATAGTGGATGATGTTGATGTTGCAGATTTTGGTGTGGTCACCATTCCCTCAGCAATGACATCAATGGCATGTTCCAATGCGTTTAAGACATTTGGGGGCACTTGGCTGAAATAAGGAAATATATTTAACATTGTTATTTAGAGCTATTTATTCTACTTTATAACTGATAAAATGGAAATAGAATGAAAGCAAATAAAACTGGATTAATGTTTTTCCATGCCTAACTTAAACATTTTTTCCAATAAATATATTGACTTTTATCAAAGAACAGGTTCTGCAGTGAAATAAACTTTACAAAAAAAAATATTTAAAAATTTGAGCAGATCCAATAAACTTGCTATAAGCGCTTTACATGGGATACCCAACCAATGGAACACTTGACAAGTAGGACAAGACATGACGCATGCAAGGCAATATTACAATTATATTTGACAGTGACAACGCTGTTAATGACCATGTACTCATTTTACACCTGACTGCGGTGAGAGAATGTGAATGAAAAGCCTTGTACAAGGACTCAACTTTGCAATATATTGAGATAAATATTTTTTTCCCAAAACATGGTAAATTGTGACTGTGTCAGACTGTGAAAAATATAAATTAAATTCAGAGCCACAAAAATTACATCATCATCATTGTCACCATAATACTTCATTCACCCCCATTGTTATCATTATCATTTTTACTATTATAATTATCATCACCATCATCATTATCATTATTGCTATTATTATTATTATTATTATTATTATTATTATTATTATTATTATTATTATTATTATTATTATTACTATTAATTTCCTGGTGAAAATTGAAAAAAATAGGAGTGATATGTATATAACATATTTAACCAGTATTTACCCAGTTAAAATGGAACGAATGGAAGCTTTACAACGTTCCCTAAAGACTTGGACGAGCCGCCGCCTTTGCTTCCTCATCTCTGACTTCATGGTAACGGCAGCCCTACTATTGGCTGCTTGAACATGATTCATTACATCCTCTGGTAAGACAGGGGGAGAAAAAGTAAAACCTTTTGTGAACATGTTTGAAAAGAGCATTTTAAAAAATGTATTTAAAATTGAAACTTATTAAAATGTGTGAGCAGAAGGATAATTGGGATACTTCATAATATTTTTGTTATTATGCTACAGTAACACCGGGTTATCCAGAAGGGTATCATTATTAAAAGTAGTGCTACACAGCGGCCAACTTTTCAAAGAGCTAAAACAGGATACCAGATATGCCTACTTGAAATATGATAAATTCTGAGTTCTCAGGGGTAATAACACAGCAGCCATTATAGCTGTCTTTAAAATTCACCAACCTGTCCATGATAAGTGAAAAGTATGCTTTTAACTCCTTTATAAGCTAGCTCTGGCACCAGAAATTCAAGAGGTTTTATTGAATTAAAAATCTTAAAAAATTTTTCAGAATGGAGCAGAAAATTTGTAGTTCTACGGAATTTTTGTAGTAGTATGCAGGTCTGGGATATCAATACCATCATGACCTAAAAATAACAGTATGTCTGGCCTATTATTATAATATAGATTTTGAGCCTTTTTTTTTGTTCCTTGTTATAATTTGCTAGCCAAAAAAAAGAGCATAATCCTGGAACATGCAATGGTCATTTTCATACATATAAGCAGTCCAACTCAAAAATAGAATTTTCTCCTGAAAGCCAAATCAAGACAGTCTCGATTTTATCAGGACAGTTGGCCTCTATAGTGCTGATTGAGTCTTAATGTAAATGTTGCCGCTCGAAGCTCGAATAAATAAATAACAATGTGAAATTGAATGTAAGCTTCAATTTAATGTACAAAAACAGTAAAATGGATGCTTCGGGGAAACCAGAAACGTCCATATGATCGTTTTTCATGGATTAAATTGAAGCCTGCGTTCAATTTCACATTGTTATTCATTTGATGAGTCTTATGGTGCAAGAAACTGGAGTTTATTCGTTTCTACAACCCAAACAGACAAAAACTATTAAGTTAACCCTTTGGATCATTCCAACAAATCAAATCGAATTTATACCTAACTTCTTCATCTCTGCTGGGGGTGGAATAACTTATATAAAACCAGAAGAAATTTAGACACTTCAGATCATGTGTTTTACCGATCAACCTACTGAGTAAAAAACATGTCAACGTCTTTATATATTATGCAGATGAATCTTTTTCAATATAATAATAAAACCTGTAAGTTTTCTACTTCCCTTTGAATTTACTAAGGAAAATACTAGTATCAGAAATCAACTCCTCTGGTATAGTAATGTATAACCTTTTTTTTATTTTTCTATAAATATTTTTCTCCCAGTTTAAAAATGATTAAAGCCTAATAAAAAAAATACTTTCAACGTACATTTTTTTGCTTTAAATAAATCGCTCAATTAAGTTTGTAATCAAATCCATGCTCTAAGTTTGTTTTTTAATTCTTAAGAAATTCAACATCATTTGCCACATCACAAAACAAAAACAAACAAAAAACAAGCATCATCCCCAGCAGAAAAAAAAACAACAAACATAAATTATCATCACTCCGTACAATGTCATTGATTTAAACTGTAGTAATGCTTTGAAAACCACCATTTCATAATTATTCTGAAATGCACACAAAATCTAAAATCTCTCATGAATTCATGTTTTGCATTAATGAGTCTTATCATTCACGCCGATTATTTGAGTGAAGCATCATTGTGAGCAATACAAAATATGTGAGAAAAGTCCACACACTTTATGGCAACCAAGGGGAAGGGGAGGGGAAAGCGAAGTTGGTAAAATGGGGAGAAAGTATCACTTCACAAAAAGGAAAAAGCACTGGAATAATACAAGCAGCACTTCAATAAGAGCAGTTTTATAAACCAAAGGGATATTAAATATGGGCATCACACTTTAAAAATTTAGAGTCCTTTATCATCAGTATTAAATATAAAGCGTTCAGAGTAAAAATTATAATTATAATTTACCAAAAAGGGTCTTGAAACTGCTTTGTTCAATTCCTACATTAAAGGGTACAGATTCAAGAGTTACAAAATGGATTTTGATGGAAAATATCTTAAATTGTCAAAACGAGTATATTTTTAATTTTAGAGAGAGAAAAAGAGAGAGAGAGAGAGAGAGAGAGAGAGAGAGAGAGAGAGAGAGAGAGAGAGAGAGAGAGAAAAATAATATGACAGCATCATTGTGTTTGATTACTTTCATTTGTTTAGTATGAAATCTTTGAATGATATGTTGTCATTGTCCCTGATACTACTTACTATCTGCTTGTATTTTCATAGAAAATATCCAAAATGTTAAATGCTGCTGAAATGACATTGCTTTCTTTTCCAGTTTCTCTGTCTTTATATAAGTATTCTACATGTGATAAAATATTAATACTGGCAGCTTATTCTATATATAGAATATGTGCTTTTTTTATTTTCATGGCACCATTCCTGCTTTAAAAATTTCATGCTCCAATGTTTTTACAATAATCTCAAAATCAACTCCGAAATATTCTAAACTTTCAATAGCAGTGAAACTGGTAGATCTTCATCAATGTATATATCTATATAAAAAAAAAAAGCACAATTTCAAAACTGGCAGAAAAAAATATTACTGATAGACCTGTAAAGGCTGGAACGTAGAACAGTCAAAACTTTTTTCAAATTCAAATTTGTATTTTCTTACATCACTCTCAATTCAATAGCGGCATGGTGAAATTGAGGTGAACAAAATTAAAACTTCAAAGAAGATGTCAGTAGTGAATCCGAAAATCAAAAATTGACTGTAGAAATTTTAACAAAAGCTATGTTCTAGTAATTTTGATTTAATACAACCTCAGTTTCATTCATCAGAATACAATTATATCGACTATGTAATGGTCAAGAAAATGACGAGTTATGCTTTTGTAAAAACCTAAAAATAGCACAGACATTACTCAACTCGCTGGTTCAATTCGTGTGAGGGAAATGTGAAGTTTGCACATTAATTATACTTCGCAGAGCAGGAGGGTGAGTGACAGGTCACAAGGCACAGTCAGAGCAGAGCGTTCAGCTTAATTTTTAAAGAACTTTTTTTCTCTTACTGCCTTTCATGGTATTGAAGAGGTAGGTGGATCAATTGTTGACCAATACTGGTGAGTTAGCGTTCTGATTATTATAGTCAGAGGACATATAGACCTGTAAATGAGCTCTATAAAAATTGACTGAAACTCTTCGACAAACTGAAGATTCAATTATTTTTTAAAAAATAAGGGCATCATTGGAGAGGAGAGTGATAAATACAATACATTAAAATAGTGGGTGTTATTTCTTACTGGAAGTATGACTGCCATAATTTGATGTAGAAGGAATGCTAAATAAGCATGTCATTCATATAGGTAAAGATGACTTCATCAAAGTCATATTCCTGCCTCTGGAATTTTTTTTGACATAGTCAGAAAAATAATCACCATTATCATCTTTAACTTCTAGCCATGACCAATTGAATTTATTCCTCACACTCACATCTTTAACTTTATCGATGCTCGACAAGTCTGAATAATTCAGTGAATTGCGATCCACGAACAGCTCAGCCATTGTGAGAACATTAGAATAATGTAGCAATGAGCAAACTTGATTTTCAATCAGTAAATGACAGAGAAAAAAAAAACTTAAATAAATATGACTTCTGGCCAATACACTGAATTATTAAGTAGAAGTGAATTATCAAGAAGAAACTTCGGCAGGCGTAGCGGAAAAATTAAAAGTAAAGAATCGAAATGAAGGTAAATCGCCACAAAACAGCAAGCTCGCTTGGCCTTGGGCTTGAGCAAAACAATGGCAGAAAACGTCCTGATTTGCACGGGAATTAATTAGGCTACTTACCATTGTTCCTTATAATCAGGTACTCAATCAGTGAAGAAACGGTCAACCAGTTTGTTTACAATGTGAGGCAATCGAAATGTGCTTGTAGCAATCTATCCTAATCTAACTTTCGATTTAAAGGTGTCTCCATCATCTACTAGAGATGTTACTTCCGGCATTCGCATTTTATTTTTTTTAATACTTTTAAAACCCAGCTTGTAATTGTGGTCAATTTTGGCTTAGACGAAACAGTGAAATTTATCGCTCGGCGGCTCAGTTAAAATTGGCTACCGTTGGGATCACGACAGGTTGGAAAGTGAAAAAATAATTTAACGAAGGCTGTGTGAAATTACACTGGGATGTGTTCAGTCACGCCAATTCTAAAAAGCGCCGCTTAGCCTTGGCAATAAATTCATCGTTAATATTAACGGCTCCCATGAGCTATGCGTAGCGTTATGGAACACTCCTAATTACTTTACGGTCATTCGACTACGATTTGTGAATTCTTTCTTTCTTTCTTTCCTTTTTTTTTAATATTTGAATTTGACAAATTGACTGATTTCAGTTAATTGACTGAGAATTTACAGGTCTAGATATATAGATCTGTATTGAATTTCAATAGCAGCTAAAAGGAAAGACACTCACCTTT
This sequence comes from Berghia stephanieae, assembly GCF_034508935.2. Classification (NCBI taxonomy): domain Eukaryota; kingdom Metazoa; phylum Mollusca; class Gastropoda; order Nudibranchia; family Aeolidiidae; genus Berghia; species Berghia stephanieae. Next base: position 124,910,196 of record NC_088361.1, read on the forward strand.
AATTTTCGTGACTGTTTCCAAGTAATGATCTCTAAGTTCGAAAAGAGTTGTTGTTTCTGAGTCTGGCTCCTGAGAAAAAAATAAATAAAAAATAAAATAAAATACTTCTTCATTAGTTTTCTTCACTGTGCATGAGATTCTTAACATCTAAGAAACCACATTTCTGCTGCCTCCAGTTTCTTTCTAATGTCTTCTGTAATTGTCCAGCTTTCGCAGTCATATAATAATACTGACCATACATAGGCCTTCAAAACCCTATGTTTTGTTGTCATTGAGATATTGTGGTTTTTAAAAATTAGACTCATTTTATTAAAACTATCTTTAGCTATTGTCTATAATTGTCTATAACCATGTCTATAATTCCTTGAATTACAATATTTTTCATGTCTTTTATTGTTGAGGCGTTATACAAAAGATGTATCAAAAGACAATAATTTATCACGAAAGTCAACCTTTAATATTTAATTTCAATATATGATTTTTTTTTTTCAATTTTTACTTCCTTAATAAATGCTCTTTCTTTTTTTTTTGTTCCATGTTTCACACACACACAAGACATACAAAAGAATAACAGTAGATAAAAAAGTAAAAAATCAGGGGGGAAAAAATCAATTAAAGATAATGGTAATGGTCTGCTTTTCACGTAATTTACCTGTAAAGGTGAGAGTGTCAAAGCTCTCTCAGTGTGACTACGAACGTCCATCAGCACTGCTGCTCTCTCCATCTCTGCTTCACTCTTCACTCTATCCACCTCGCTATTGAAGTCCTCTTTCATTGAGGCCATACAATTTTTGTAATCCATGATCAGTTTTTCTTTTTCCTCATCACACCTTGCTTGAAGTTTTTCTAAGGCCTAGATAGATAGAGATGTGAGAGTATGTCAAATAGCTCAAAGCTAAAAATTGCAATGAAACTTGAGCTTGTCTGTAACCCAATATTCCCCTAATATGCTCAAAGAGCTTTACAACAGGGCCCAAGCCAACAACAAGATATAACACGTAGGACGAGATACAATGCCTGTGAGGCATTATTACAATTTTTTTTCCCTGACAGAGAAAAAAATGCTGTTACCATTCATACCAGAGTACAGTGAGAGAATGTGACAACAGAGCCTTTTCCAAGGACTCAACTTTGCCCCACCAAGAGTGGGACAAACCAGAAACTCTTGTTCAAAGGCAAGCGTCATACCACAAGACCACACATCTCCAATACCACAAAACAGCAAATTATACTAAGACTCTCATTAACACATGATCTAACTTTAAATCTCCAGCTTTTTAAAAACGATATTGAAATGTTGGACAACAGTTGAACACTAAACATCAGATAAAACGAAGTACTAGACTTCTACAATATTATGATATTAACACCCAGCAAAGGTTATTAATATATTGTAGCAATAAGATGTAATAGCAGATAATAAATAAAACTTGCACACTATGCTAGTTGATAAAACATCAATATACTCCCTGGAAGGATTTTTCCCTGTGTACAATGTTAGTTGACATTGATAATACAGAATATTTTTATAATCCGAAATCAAACCCAGTTTGAAATACTCACAATATCCTTTTTCCTTTTTGCCTCTTTTATAGCATCCTTGCTCTTTACATCCATCTGTGCAATTTTTTCCTCTAAGGCAGCCTGCTCCTCTTTAGAAGCATTGAAATCTTGACGTAACTGTTTTAACCCAGCAATCAATTTTTGTTTGTCTTCTTTGTACGCTGCCTCTCGTCTCTTCAACAATTGCACTGCTCTTTCTCTCTCCATGTATGCCTAAAACACAAGATATCGTGCATAATCAATTTAAGAATTTTAACATGGATTGTACTTTTACTGTGCAACTGAAACTCTTTTTAAATCATACTTATACTAAGTAAATATAAATCCTGTCCTGAATCGTCCATTCATATGAAATGCCATACATTTCGATAGATTGCACAAAAGTACATGTGACAGAAAAAAAACAATAAAACGAACCATAAAATTGTTCTGACAGGTGAAACTTGGAAGAGCTATTATGGACTTGTTTGATTTTTTTTTTATTGTGTTTTTTTTTTCTTGTATGTCCCTGAAGAAAAGCTCAGAATAAGAGTTACACGTTCACATATCGCCTATATATATCATGCTCATCAATCTTCCAGCCACACTCCAACCAAACTTTCTAAAATCAATCACACTGTTTATTAATACATGAAAATAATTTACAAAATAAAATGTTTGCTATACAAAGTAGCTGTGCATAAATTGATGTATTTATCAATAACTTCAGTAAGCAGGGCAAACTATTTTTCTCTCTCCAAAAAAATCAATGTCTATAAATTAAATAGTAGCGCTACAGTAGTGTTACCATTCTATTTTACTTACCTTGTTACATGCCTCTTCTGCAGCTCTCAATCTATCTCTCATAGGCCCAATATCCTCAATCCCTCTTCCTCCCTCATTCGTCTCCCAGTCCTCTCCTTCTTTCTTCCAATCCATCTTTGCCCTCTCTATCCTTTTTCTCATCTCTTCCTCCATCTCATTCCTCATCTGCCTCAACTCATCTTGTTTGTTTTGCATCATCTCAGCTTCAGCTTTTCTCTTTTCCTCTGAAACTTTCATATTCATCTCTCTCTTCATCTGAGCTACAAATGTTTCTTTGTCTCCTTCAAACTTTTTCCGCATATTCTCCTTCTCTTGCTCAACTCTTGCCTCCAACTCAGATAAGAATTTGACTTTTAAATTTTCCATCTCCACTGATAATTTTTGTTTAACTTGCATGTCCATGAGTTTTTTGTTGTCCCGTTCCTTTTCTTCTCTTTCTGCCTTCAACTTTTTCACTTCCCTCGCAAGTTGCTCCCTCAATCTTTGATTGACCTCCTCCTCTATTTCCAACTCCATCATATTCTTCATTCTATCTAATTCTGTCTCCACATTCTTCTTTACTTCTTCATTCAACTTATTTCTCCAAGCACTGTCATCACCATGTCGTTCTCTTTCAGCTATGCCAGATTCAATTTCATTATTAATGTAATCTTGAGCTTCCTTGAACCACCTGGCCCTCTCATCCCTAACTCTGGCACTAAGTACCCTATTTACTTCCTCCTTATCTTTGGGATCATCATTTTCACAACTGTTTCTAAGACTATTTTCCAGTTCTTTTATTTTTTGACGAAGCTCTGCACACTCTTCCTTGTGCTTTTGCACAAGAATCTCTATTTCATTTGTGTACCTCTCTATTAAAGCTTTCTCCTCTTTGGTATGTTTTTCTATCAAACTTGACAATTCTATCTTTTTCCCCTGTTCCAACCCTTCAATCTTCCTCTCCATCACAGATTTCTCAGTATTCAACTTTTCTATAACCTGAGCTGTTATTTCATTTTCCTGATCTGCTACAGTCCCCTTGCTTCCACTTGTCGTCGATAACTGCAAACTGTCTAATTCTTTTTTCAGATCCTCGATCTCTACTTGTTTTTCTTTCATTAAATTTTCATATTCTAGCTTTGCACCTTCTTCACATTTCTTCACTGCCAGATCTAACTTTTCTTTAAACTTATCATCTTTATCCTTTAGGAAATACCTCAACTCCACCTGGAATTTCTCCTCTCTATTCCTTGCTGCCTTGTCAAATTCTTTCTTGTGCTCAATTCTAAGTTTCTGCACTGCAGCTAAATGCTCTTCTTTTGTTGACTCCAGCTCTAACTGTTTTTGCGCCAATCTTTCACTCAAAGAACTTTCTTCATTCTCACACTTGTTAACTTCTTCCACACACACATCACCATCTGTCTGTACAGAGATATCACTTGATTCTACAAAAGACGTAAGAATTGATACATCATTTACTGACTTTTTGGTCTCAGAATTAGGTGCATCAATATTCAACTTTCTCTCCTCGTGCAGCAAATTTTTAAGTTCTTCTTTCTCTGCCTTGTGCAGCTTTTCAGCAAGCTCCAATTTACTTTCAAAATGAGTTTTCATCTCTTCATTCTTGGCAGAGACTTCCTGTAACTTTTTCATCTCATCCTGATGACGGGACATTAAATCTGCCAGTCTGTCGTCCAAAGCATTCATCTCCTCCTCATGCTGACACTTCAGTTTTGATATTGTCTCTTTCAAATCTTTTACATCGTTCTCATGACTAGATTTCATGTCAGCGATGATGTCTTTGGATGCTTTTATTTCTCTTTCATAAAGATTTTTTCTCTCATCCCAGCTTTCTTTTTCTGAATTTATAAAAAAAAAAAGGAAAAAAGAAAAGGATGAGTAAATATAATGAGAGTTAAGGAGAGTTAATTACTTCCTTTATAATTCTAAAAACTATCTAATATTGCTCAAGGACAAAAAAAGACAAATACAACTAAGTAAGAAGAATAATATAAAACTTAAAAACAATGTTTAAGATCTTGGGCTTTAGCTTTAAAGTTTTAAACGAATGACCTGATATTGTTGTTAATACAATGAACACAATGAAAGCACTTGATATATCGATACTAATAGTATTCAAGTAAATTAATTAATTAGAAGAAAACAAAACAAAGATGAAAAAAATATTCAAAGTTGAGTTGAAAGAAATTACCTGATCAAAAGAGGAGTAATATATCATGAATAAAGTATATTTTATAAATGTTTTTTATTATTTTAACACCTGCCCCGAATAAATGCCATCAATTCAAATGTCACTACACGAGACAAAACTTTGAAACCATTGAGGACAAGAAAATGGGTCTGTTTTTACATGGGCTCCATGGGCTAAAGGCAATGAATCATTGATCAGCCCCAAAAGATAACTTGGATTATTAAATTAAACAATAATAAACAGCTTTATAGAAACCTTTCGCAAAATTTTCCTCTAGACAAAGTCTCTTCTTCTTTTCCTCTTGAACCATGGCTGTTTCCTTCATTTCCTCTTTACATCTAGAAACCTGTTGAAGAGAAGTTGGTTCACACAATTAAATGGTTTGTGTTGTAACTTCATTTAACGAAGTCGCATGAAACTTTGGGAAAAAAATTATCACATCAATGCTGTAAAGGGGAAGATGGTGAGCTAATCAAAACTTCATAGATCTACTGTTGTTTATTTGTACTAAATAGTACCCAAGAAAAAGTAAGTAAAGACAACAGAAATAGATCCCAGTATATAAATAGAACTACAGTCTATGTGTTTTGTCTGATTCATCCTAAGTCCCACACAGACATGGGCATAGGATCTACACCCTGAGTGATATATATTCAAAGGTTAAAAATGCACATTTAAAAAACTAGGTCAATAGGGAAGAGGTCATCTATAAATATCATTTCCCACAAAATGATACATTTATCTAAATTCCTCTCAGCGAAAAAAAGTGAGAAAAAAAAAACAAAAAAACAAAAACACAAAGGGCTCCAAAAGATTGTCCCATTTTAGAAGGATGGAGAGACGTCATAGAAGACATTGATAAATTTGGGTTCAAAGAGAAAAAGTGGACTGATATTGGACCCAACTGTGAAGTCTACAGTCTTTCTGTTTTTTTTGGAAGGGGAATTCACCTTTTAACAATATAAATATTATTTCAAATGACAACAAAAAATACAACTCTGTAACTAAATATTATAGCATTGATAATCTATTTGAGGGGTCCCGATAACTCAGTTGGTAGAGCACTTACCTCACACACAAACGGAGCCGAGATCAATCTCTCGTACAGTTGAGATTTTTTTCTTCCGACACCCCTGTCCACAAAGCAGTGATTGGGTAGCTGGGCATGTTAGATCTGGCAGAAAGTACTTTGCGATAGACTAGCATCCTATCCAATGGGTACCAAGCAATTGTTATTGTCCATTTCATGCTATAGAAACTGGGATAAACCCCGACTCCATGGCCCCAATGGCTCTGGAGGACTACTTTGATTTGAAGCCTACGCTGTTTTTACTATATAACCTTCCTCTCCTCTGTATATTAATGTAAATATTGAATTAAACCTTTCTACAACATCATTCAAAACCTATTGATGACATTCCTAAACTTCAAATTGAGCATTACATTATGATGTTAACATTAAACAAACATTTTCCTATAATCTTACAGATGCCAGTTCTTCCTCTAGCTCCTTTCTAATGGACAGGCGAGCTTCTTCATCCTGCTTCTTCATTTCATCGCAGGTTTGGATGTAAAGAGTCTTCACAGAATGGGCTTCCTCTTGGGCACATTTTATCTGTTCTCTGAAGGATGGATAATAAGATGACAAAATTGTAGTAAATTAAAAAAAAAAATATGTCATTTCAAACCATGAGGCTTTTATGGTGGGCTGAGGAAGGGAGGACGACTAAACTAAATCTGACTTGAAACAGTCATATCTGGGTCATGTTAATACTGTTTACATTCAATTACCTGAATGCATTAAATTCCACAATTTTCAAACATTTGGTTAAAATATGAGCCTGGAAAAATTTGGACATGACTAAATCATTAAATCAGGACTATGTGTATGAGTTGGGTACCTTATCAACTGAGCCACTGGATCTTCAAAATCATCAAAAGACTTAAATAAGAGAGAAGAATATAAATTTTAAATTAATAAAATAAAACGAGACCATATTCTGTTCCTTAAAAGACTCATGCATTTAAAAATAAAATAAAATTGGAAACCATTATTTTAACACTCACTTGCAACATAAAAAAGTAAAAAATAAGATTAAAAAAAAAAAAATACACACTTCATTCTCTCCAGCTCCATCTTGTGACATTCCGCCACCATGCTCTTCTCAGAGGCCAGTCTGTCCTCTAACTCTGTCCGCATGTTATTCAGAGTCATGCGATTTACTTCCTCCAGGGTTCTCTGGCAGCGGTCAAGAGCAGCAGCCTTATCGGAGTCAAAGTCTGACACCATCTGAGCAATCTGAGCGCTTAACTCTGTATTTATTTCAGTTAATTTTGCCTCACTGGCTCCAACTTCTTCTAGTCTTTTCTTGTAATCCTGAGAAAGAAATTTGAATTGAAATTATAAAATTTAGAAATAAATAGTGTAAAAGAACATATTTTTCTGTAGCTTATCACTGCCTTCATTCCAAATGCACATTTGAGAACAATTTTCTTGGTAGACACGCGACAAGAAATAAATAAGTTACCAAAATAAACAAACAGGGAGAAAATCAACTTTCAAAATAATATTTACTCTTAAAACACTTGTTTTTCAACCGATTTTTATGATTCAAAGACTAATGTTCTCCTTCTTAATAGTTGATTTCAACAGTGTGGTTTTTATATTCCCCACTATAATATTTATTACTTTCAGTTTTTACACAATAAACTGACTCAGAAAGGTGTCAAGTATTATGCATGATTATGATGTAATACTTTGACGGCCATGTCTTCGTTTTGGACGGCGTTTGTAACTGGTAGGAGACGTGAGAAGCTTGACTCATGTGAGACGTTTGTCGATCGAGTTATTCGTATTTTGCTATATTCACAACTTAGATATTGTTGGTGAAAACGGACGAGGCATTTGCATTGCGGTTAACCATGGATGAACAGTATGTGAGACGGGCGTATAAGATACTGTCCTTTTGTTAGTTACAGGTAGAGTTATTTGCATGGCTTTAACCAAGAAAGAACAGTATCTCAAAATATTGCACAACATATTACGTCACTGAAATCACCAACTAACAGAAAAACGCAATTCATCATTCGCTATTATTTAATGTTAGATGCCTTCCACTATGTAATAATAGAATTAAAGAGTTATGAATGACAAAACTAAGGTGTTGATTGCGGCAAAACTGGTTGGATCTGGGTCAGCCCAGATACTGTCCTTTTGTTGGTTAGGGCAGCATTGTCGCCATCATCATTATAACCATTACCATCATCATGCAGACCATCTTGGTAGTGTGAAAAATTCGTAGAAATACGATTTTTTTTTATCCAGCGCCTCTTTGACTCAATAAATCTTGTTGAAAAGAAAAGTTTAGTTCCTTAAAAGCTATATTCAGGACTTTGGAGCGTTTTTGCATCATGCTGAGACAAATTTAAGTTATTTAAAGTGTCTTTTTCATTTTTTTTTCCCTTGAAAATTACGGATTAAAAAAAAAATTCAGGTAGACAGCTCTGACATGATATCATCATGAATAGGCCCACGAATACGCTCATAATGATATATTTCAAGAAAGCGTGTTCCACTAATTTTACCTCAATATCCTCTAACAAAATAGCCTTCTCCTTGGTTAAGCTATCCAGATCCCTTCTCAGTCTGACCTCTACAATACTCTCACCGTTATTGGTGGACATCATTGAATCCAGATCTTTAAGTCTTGACTGTTGACAATGAATAAATGAAGAAATATATTTACTTAATAAGTAACCAAAAAAATACTTGTCGAGGATGTTAATAAACGTATTTGTCAATATTTCATAAAAATAAGAATTGATTTTAAAGATATAAAAAAAGATGATGATGGTGTTGATGATGATGACGAAGAAGAAGAAGAAGAAGAAGAAGAAGAAGAAGAAGAAGAAGAAGAAGAAGAAGAAGAAGAAGAAGAAGAAGAAGAAGAAGAAGAAGAAGAAGAAGAAAATGATGAAGAAGAAAAGGAAGTAGAGAAATCAAATAAATCAAGCAATAAATCAAAGCTGTAGCCACCAGACTTTACTTGTTACTTTATGACGTGAACAAGACTCAAAATTAAATAGAACAAATACCTTTTGATCAGCACACATCTTTTCGAGATCTTGACCCTTATTTTGAGATATCTGAAGTTCTTGTTTGAGTGCCTGAATTTCTCCAGCTTTCTCTGCAATCTCTGACCTCTTTTGTCGATTACTGTGCAAGCATTTTTCTAATTCAGAGCGTAGGGATCTGACAAGGTCTTCCAGTGATGATGTATCTGCCAGCCTTTCATGGAAAAGGGAATAGAGTAAGTGAAAACGGATTAAATGCAAAACAAAAAATAAAAAGTCTCACATGTAATATTAACAAAATTTTAAAAAGTGTCAAATATAATTCTTAAAAGTTAAATAAAGGAGGGGAGGGGGGGGGGGGTGAGTGTGTACATGTGTGAGTGTGAGAAAGGGAGAAAATAAGAGAGAGAGAGTTGGGAGAAAGAAAGAGAGGAGAGAGAGAGAGAGAGAGAGAGAGAGAGAGAGAGAGAGAGAGAGAGAGAGAGAGAGAAAGAGAGAGAGAGAGAGAAAGAGAGAAAACGTAACAGAGAATATAATGCCAATTCATACTTTGGAGTAGAGCTCGGTGTGTCGAAATCCAAAGTCTTCTTGATTCCTAAATCAGTCATGGAGTCGTCCAGACCTGTTCCACCCATTTTATTGTGGCTGGTTCCCATGCTGGTGGATGATGACACGGCACCCAAGGCTGAAGCAGTTTCAAACATGGACAGTTGCTCTTTTAGCTCTTTGATTTCATGCTGGAAGGCACATAAGTTGGTAAAATAATATTTTTAAATTGTAGAACAAGGAACAATATTTATATATTGATGATGATGATGATATCAATGTTTAGATTTTTTATGTTGATGACGAGAATGATGAGGCTGTCCATTTAATTCTACAGAAACAGGAGAGATAAATCCTGCTTTCATGGGCTATCTGCCTGTGGAATATATTTAACTAATCTTAATAGCTACAACTTCATAAGGAGAAATGTCATTCTCTCATAACCATTTTCTTTTTATTATTATTATTATAATAATAATAATAATAATAATAATAATAATAATAATAATAATAATAATAATAATAATAATAATAATAATAATAATAGATCTTTATTGTCCATAAGTATGGCAATTTGTCATTTAGTTACACTTGTTATAACGTTATATGATAAATATAACATTGAACAGATATTTCTCTCTCTCTCTCTCTCTCTCTCTCTCTCTCTCTCTCTCTCTCTCTCTCTCTCTCTCTCTCTCTCTCTCTTCCTTAGATATATTGCTACTTGCCTAATACATTTTTTATTTAATAAACATGAAATAGTTTTTACTGCTTATTTGAAAAGTATTTTATTATGATTGACATTTTTTCCTCTTCAGAATGTTATCTAATATTACCTGTAGACCAATGCATGTTTCCTCTGAGACAGACTTGGAGGCAATCGTTTGCTGTAACTTCACTTTCAGAGATGCCATCTCCTGAGATGATGCTGGTAAGAAAGTAGTTATGAAAATGATTAGAAATATTGTGAAAGAAGCACCCAAAGCTTGAAAATAAAAGGTAATTATCACAAACGATACCAGAGTTTCAGTATCTTAACTTGAACGGGTATCTGTGTATTCATGTGTTTGTGTGTTTGGATGCTAGTACAAGTTTTGTATCTGTGTTTACATTGATTCAATGGGGTTATTTATCATGACAATCAAAAACTCAAAGATGATTAACATAAATTATAAATTAACTCAAACCAATTTTTTAAAACTTTTCATGTACATTTAACAAATAAAACCAGTGCTATACATTTTGAAATACGATACTGCAAATATTTAATTAATTAAGCTGGAGAGTAAAAATCAATTTCTGCTTTGAAATGAAAGACATATTTCCTTACATTGTTCTAAAAGAGTCTGACACTGTCTTTGGCTGTCTTCCAAACTCTTTGCTAATCGGTTGATGGTTTCCCCTCTAGAAATTTGGGCTTGCTCTAATTCTTTGGTACTGTCTGCCAGCTGCTTTTTCAACCATATTGTCTCATCGTGCTAATTTAAGGGAAATAATCAAACAAATGAGGTTTTTTCCACCTGACAAATGGAATAATTTGTTCAAAATAAGTTACCCTTATGCACAGAAAAAAGAAAAGTAAAAAAAAACAACAAAAAAACAAAAATATAGTGATAATAAAAAGGCATGTTTAACATATTTTTTTAAAAAATTGCCTACATGTTTACTTAATAATCTAAATAACCTGACATGTTTACTTAATAATCTAAATAACCTGACATGTTTACTTAATAATCTAAATAACCTGACATGTTTACTTAATAATCTAAATAATAACAATTTGATTCAGATAAATATATTTTTAAATCTTGATATTTCTGCCCCTGTTTACCACACCATTATACGGCGGTGA
>NC_088361.1:124923725-124966225 GCF_034508935.2 Berghia stephanieae
TTCGTTTCTGTCAGACAAAACATGTAGGTTAAAAGTGTTAAACATGAAATGTTCCATGATGATATCCATATTGAGGTGCATTTACCTGCTTTGAAAAATTCAACATTTTCATTCTGGATGTAGAAATCATTTTCATTTACATCACCCTTCTTAGCCTTCGACTTGTACTGCACTTGGTAATTGTCAAAGTCATCTGTATTGCTGGGCACCTGTAAGAATGGTTTAAACGTATTTTAACGTGTACATTACCTAAAAACTAAAAGAAGAATAATGTGAGCAGTAATAAAAATGAAAATAAACACTGAGGTTTATTCAGCAACTTAATGATTTTTAATTTTTAAATATTTTTTATCTTTTTAAATTGTTAATATCTTAGCACAGAGCAAATCTTTTTACAACAAAACTTAAACATTTAGTTGATATTAGTGAGATATTTTTTTATTTGTTTCTTTTTTTTTTTTAAAAGAATAAAACGGAACATATTATAACACTTAAGATCACACTAGTCGAAAGCTCATATTAAAGTTTAGCCAAAGGAAAGTTTTAAAAAAGCCCTTCCCAAAATGAGAGCAATATAGAGAGACTTAAAACTCTAACCTCTATGGCTTGAACAGAAGTTAGAGCAGTAGAGAGAATGGGTGTTGAAGTCTCAATTGGTAGAGATTTTGGAGTGGTTGGCTGGGAGGAAGGTGATTTCACCACAGGGCTGTGAGGGGATAGTTGTTGTTTTTGTTGTAAGTTACGCAGATGATTTGGTATTGGCAGAGGGCCATTGTCCACAACAGTATTTACTGGCTGAGAGAGGGGAGAGAAAAATTGCTGCTGCTGTTGATGCTGCTGCTGATGTTGGTGGTGGTGACGATGATGGTGGTGATGTGGGGATTGTTGATAGGGGGAAGACGTTGAAGCGGAAACTGCATGAGTCTGTTGCACCTTCATCATCCAATCATCTTCATCTTTGCCATGACTATGTGAGATGTTGTCATATTGTACAAACTGTCCCTGATGATTTTGAATGACATCCTGCCTGTGTTGATAAGGGTGTTGTTGATCTTGCTGATGATGGGGATGATGCAGCTGCTGCTGTTGCTGTTGCAGCAAATTTTGCTGATGTTTATGCAACAGTCCTTGAGGTTTTGTGAAAACTGGGTGGCTTCTTTGAGACACTGGACTGAAATAAGCCTCATTGGCTGAATCTGCGATGTCACTGTGCTGAATGTTTCCAGTTGAATCTGGAGCTCGCTGAACCAATTTACTAGAGGCATGCTCCAATGCTTTTGATTGTTCATTTTGTCTGAAAAACAATAGCAAATAAGGATGTCATACATTTAAAAACGAATCAACTTGGTTGATAACTCTTCATGATGTTTTTCGATTTGAGGCCTCTTGAATGCTGGATAAGCAAATAATATTCTAAAGTTAATACTACTCCAGAAAATAAAAACAAACAGTCAGTAGATAAAGATCAGAAGCAAAAAGTTTCTCCAAACAGACCATTCTGAGTGATGGAACTTCTTGAAATAATGAACGCCGACCTGCCACTCAACTGATGCAGAAAACCAGGAAACAGGGCAAAAAATTGAAACACATGTGCAGATTCCAATGCATGCTTAATGCTCAATTTACAGGCTTAGTTTTATGTCCCCTCCAAGTCGGAAAAAGCACCACTAGCTAATCTAATGTTACAAAAGATTGATTCAAAAAAAAAAAAAAAAAAGGTCTGTATAATCTTAATTGTGAATCCATTTTCATGGACACATGACACATCTATTGTATGGACAAAATAAGATGGGATTTCGGACCTTAATTTTAGTAAGAATTGTTTTTGATGTCTATACTCGAATAAACAATATATAATTTTTTGGATATATTAATACAAAAGTAAATATAAAAGCCCAATTAGAGTCTTGTGTCTGTAAAGGAGATCATTCTACAAATAAATCAAATAATATGAGAACAGAATTAAATATGTGTTAGCATGATAAATAAATATTTTTAAAATTAAAATAAATGGCTTTTATACTAAGACCTGTAAATGAGCTCTATAAAAATTGACTGAAACTCTTCGACAAACTGAAGATTCAATTATTTTTTTTTTAAATAAGGGCATCATTGGAGAGGAGAGTGATAAATACAATATATCAAAATAGTGGGTGTTATTTCTTACTGGAAGTATGACTGCCATAATTTGATGTAGAAGGAATGCTAAATAAGCATGTCATTCATATAGGTAAAGATGACTTCATCAAAGTCATATTCCTGCCTCTGGAATTTTTTTGACATAGAAAAATAATCACCATTATCATCTTTAACTTCTAGCCATGACCAATTGAATTTATTCCTCACGGGACTCACATCTTTATCGATGCTCGACAAGTCTGAATTGCGATCCACGAACAGCTCAGCCATTGTGAGAACATTAGAATAATGTAGCAATGAGCAAACTTGATTTTCAATCAGTAAATGACAGAGAAAAAAAAACTTAAATAAATATGACTTCAGGCCAATACACTGAATTATTAAGTAGAAGTGAATTATCAAGAAGAAACTTCGGCAGGCGTAGCGGAAAAATTCAAAGAATCGAAATGAAGGTAAATCGCCACAAAACAGCAAGCTCGCTTGGGCTTGAGCAAAACAATGCCAGAAAACGTCCTGATTTGCACGGGAATTAATTAGGCTACTTACCATTAGGTACTTTGGTAAAAATTTCAAATTGGATTGAGCTCAATGAAACCTATATCATTTTTAAGTGCTTTTCAACACGATTCTAATGATACCAAAATTGTGAAAATCAGATAAGCAGAAAAAAAGTAATGTTAGTTTAAAGGCTGAAAAATGGTCTTCTATTTGCCTTTGTTATTTACTGACGGACTTTGTGACCTGAAAATTGTTGCATTTCCGGTAGTAACCACCATTTGGATTTCAAAACTGGTCTAAAATGGCCGCTAAGATTTGAGTAAGGATTTTACTGGAACGAATTTCATGGATGCGGTATACAACTTTGCCCTGAATTTAATTTTATAAAAAAGTTAAGATGTTAAATAAACGTGCCAGCATGAAATTTTGATTTACCAAGTTCTAATCTTTTAATTATCCAAAGCTAAATTATACCCTATTTTATCCATAATCAAAAGTTATACTAAATTGTCAGTGATTTTAAAATAAACTAGACCAAACGATAGAGTAATTTCTCTTGAAGAAAATAAGACATCATTAAAATCCATCCATAAACAAAAAATCTATGGAACTTTTTCTGAGACCCATCACTCAAAAGTCCAAAAAATCGGGTCACAGCCACTAAGCCATTTATCGGCTCCCTGCTGGAGGGCCAAATGGACGTTTACCAAAGTACCTATTACCATTGTTCCTTATGATCAGGTACTCAATCAGTGAAGAAACGGTCAACCAGTTTGTTTACAACGTGAGGCAATCGAAATGTGCTTGTAGCAATCTATCCTACCTTTCGATTTGAAGATGTCTACATAACGGACTTGCGGCATTCGCAATTTACTTTATCATAGTTTTGAGACTCGAAGGGTAAATGTGGTCAATTTTGGCTTAGATGAAACAGTGAAATTTATCGCTCGGTGGCTCAGTTAAAATTGGCTACAGTTGGGATCACGACGGATTAGAAAGTGAAAAAATAATTTAACGAAGGATGTGTGAAAATACCCAGGGAAGTGTTCAGAAACGCCTTTTATAAAAAGCGTCGCTTTGTCTTGGCAATATATACATCGTTAATATAAACGGTCCCCATGAGCTATGCGTAGCGCTGTGGAACACTCCTAATTATTTTACGGTCATTCGACTACGATTTGTGAATTCTTTCTTTTTTTATTTATTTCTTTCTTTCTTTCCTTTTTTAAATATTTGAATTTGACAAATTGACTGATTTCAGTTAATTGACTGAGAATTTACAGGTCTATACTATAATTACAGATGTTGTATCAAAATCTTGTCAAGACGATGAAACATTGAAATTATGAAAATAAAATGTGAGACAGGGTATAATAATAATAAACTACCTGATTCTGTGACTGTGACTGGATGCTCGGCTAACTCGGCTGACATTGACTGAATCATCTTCAGAATTAGAATCAGAAAGAAAATCCTCCTCAAAATCCTCCAATTCAGTTGCTAGGAGATCTCGAAGCTGTGAAAAGGTAAAAGTAAATTGAACATTTTCAATTCAATGTACATTCTAAATGATTAAATAATAGCCAAATCCATTACATCAGATGGCATTTACATAATCAGTTTAAACTGGAACTAAATAATCTACTTTTCTAAACCCATAACAAGACCAATATAATAGTGAGATACTCATAAATAAATATGCAAAGTTGAGTTTAATAAGACCCATGATCTTCTCATCAATGGATTATATAACGTCTTTTTAAAAAAAAATCTAAATAAAGTAAAACAAAAGGAGAAATGATAGGCACTCCTCTCAACACTTAAACAGATCAGATAATTACATCACTACAAAAAGAAGATAGATGTTCAATGAGACGGCTGACAAATAAACACATGATTACATGCAGGATACCTCGAATAAGAAAGAAGATAAAACATTGAAATGAATATCAGGTTGAGGTTTTCCTGAAAATGTCCCGTAAAGAATTTTATGATTACAAATATGGAAGTGTTCTCCATGTTGTTTTTGAAGCATTTAATAAGTTACCAATTCAAGAATCAACAAAAAATTTTGTTTATAACTTGATATTTCATAGGAACACTGAGAATGAACTGACTGATCATGCAGTCGACAGAGACACAGATGCTTTTGTCTTTAAGAAAGCAGTATGTGCCTTTGCATTAAAAGACAGCTACATTTGACATAATGTCACAATACATTGTTAATTGTTTTACATTCATTACACATCCAGATCCAACAAACAAAGAAAAATTTTTTTACACGTAGGCATAATGAAGAGAATGGGTGACTATATATCTAATTACCGAAAACAGGCCAAACGATTCCTGTTTCACCATAAAGTACAATACAGTATACAATTTTAATCAACATGGCATTACAAGCAAATAAATCATTGCAGCTTTATCCAAATTCTCATTAAATTTATTTGTTGTTCTCCGAGACACTTCTTTAAAGGGGTAAAGTATAGCATATTACCATATATATGATTGGTGATGGGCTTGATGTCATCATTATTTTTAATTAAGAGACTTTTTGTTTACTTGAAAAAAAAAAATAATAGCGCAACATCCACTGAACATGCTCAAAGCGCTTTACAAGTTATCCCTGGCCAACAGCAACACTTAACATGTAGGACGGGACACGATGCCTGGGAGGCGATATTACAATTTTTTTCAGACAGAGACAATGCCAGGTACTCATTTTACACCTGAGTATGGTGAGAGAATGTGAGTAAAGAGCCTTTGCCAAGGACTCAACTATGCGATGAGCAATGATCGAACCCAGGACCTTCAAATCTGAAAGCGAGTGTCATACCACTAAACCACATAGTCGCATGAAGACATAGGATGGTTCCAATATTAATATCCTCAATAGAGATCTTTACATTGTTCACTTCTTGGGGGAAAAAATCATACAAACGTTCATGCATTCGAATTAACTAGTAGAAATTATATAGCAAAAATTAAGCAGCATTCCAATTACTGGCCTCATCCGTACAAGTGTGGTGTGATCTTACAGTATAGGCAATATTTCAGTTTGATGACATTTAAAAAATTCAGGCCCAAAATATCAACAAAATAAAAGATCAGCAAAAATTACCTCCTTTTCTTGACGTTGCTCTTCTCTTCTTATTTCCTCCTCCAATTCATCCTGTATAGGCTGTCCATCAAAATAAGCTGAAACGCCTGGAGCATCTCCCAGGCTAATATTGACACTCATTCTGCCAAAAACGCTAACATTGCTTATTACTCACAAGTAACCTAGAGGAATGAATTAAGACAGAAAGATGCAATTCAAATTCATGATCCTTGAATAAAAAATTAAATCCTAAGAAAATTCTTATTCCCATTGCTCCAAGTCTGCATTCAGTTTAGTATATTAGGTCTAGTGTGTAGGAATCTTCCATGATAGTATATATTGTCGAAAGCAAAGGTTTAGTGCACTTTTTCTCATAACTCAATTTATTGGAAGGTCTGGACAGTTGATAGAGTAAAATACTAATGATAACTAATGATTGACAAAAAGTAAATAAGTCTCAATCAACCGTCTGATAGTTATAATGTTCTGAGACAGGTTGTAACCGAAAAGATCCAAAAAAAAAAAAAAAAAAGAAAAGAAAAAGAGAGAAGTCAACTGTTGTCACAGTATTTTATCAGAGCAACTGATTTTGTCGCATAATAACCCACGAATGTTAATTTACAAATTTCATTGACCCTATTACTATTATTGGCAAGCTCCATTTTATTCCAGCAAAGAATATCTATCTTTACAGTTTCACACCTCCAAAAGTTTTTTTGAGCTGATATCTTTTTTATGTAAAAAATGTTTCAGTCTGTAATTACAGTCATAACAAGAAATGTATGGGAGAAATTATGGTTCCTATGAAATTGACTCATTGATGTTAATTGAATTAATTGTTAAATAAAAAAGTAAAGAGTAAAGGGTTTACTTGGACATGTAAGTGAGAGGTAATGATAATATGATGATATGAGTATGAGGCAAATTCAACCTCAGGGTCGAGTCCTTCACTATTCTTTGAGCGCATCAATGTTTGATAGGTTCAGTCCATTCTAATTATATCCCCCAAAAAATTATAATAATTATCAATGAGTATTTAGATAATGGAATGGATTTTTATAAAAATAATAACTTAACCAACCACACTGACTTAATCATTTTATTTTAGAATTCATCTTTGAATTTGAAACGAAAACATGCCACACCTTAGGATCACTTCATACTTGGAATCTTGAATGACTAACCTACCAAGAGAGTTATCGTGAAGCATGGGAAAACAGACAAAAACTCGATCGATTTCTCCCCATTCCAATTCCGATTGACCGATTGTTGTGTCAACAAAAGACGTCACGATTGACTTGTTTGGACATGTAAGAAAATTACAAATTAATAAAAACGCGATGTGACACGCATCGGAAAATACTTTAAAAGAGAGTAAAATGTGTGGTCGTTTTAATAGAATTTAAATAAAACAATGTTTCGAGAACAATATTTAAAGGAAAACTATCCATTACTTTTCAAATTATCAAAAGTTTGAAGACACCGCTAATCAATTTTCAAGTCTCAATCAACATTCAACAACATTCTCTCAAGGGGCATAACTACAAAAATGAAATTAAATATTTGCTTTATATATTTTGTGCATGACAAATATCTTGTCTCCTCGGTAGTATAGTGGTAAGTATCCCCGCCTGTCACGCGGGAGACCGGGGTTCGATTCCCCGCCGGGGAGAATTTTTTTTTTTTTTCTTTAAAGTCATTTTTGATCTCTCATTTAGCTGTTTGTTGTTTATTTATTTTTTACGTTATGACAGCTCTATCTGTAAGATTTTAAATTTGTTTTGTAGGAATCTTTTGTTTTCGTGGCTTTTTGGTTTTTTTTAAAGCTTGTTTTGTTTTTCTGTTTTTCGTGTGTGTGTGTTTGTGTTGTGTGTGTGTGTGTGTGTGTGTGTGTGTGTGTGTGTGTGTGCCTTTTTAAAACAATTTTTTGCTTTGTCTTGATTTGTTTTGTTTTTGGGGTTGTTTTTGTTATTTTTATTTTATTTTTGGGGCTTTTTTGTTTTGTGTATGCGTGTGTGTGTTGTTATATATATATATATATATATATATATATATATATATATATATATATATATATATATATATATGTGTGTGTGTGTGTGTATGTGTGTGTGTGTATGTGTGTGTGTGTGTGTGTGTATTTATACTCGTAAAACATAAAGCCTTTTTTATGTATTCTCCGACCATACTTCAACTGATAACTCCCTATTTTTCACAGAGCAACATATCTTTAATGACTCCTTGTATCTAGCACATGTAAGTTCTTTTTTTTTTTTAATGGTTTAGAAACGGTAGATATGCATTTGAATGTTTACAACAATCAGAGAAACATAACTTTGATAGGTGACATAATTTGCAAGTAGTAACAGACCACATTCATCTTCATTACATACTACCCAGCCGAAGTGTACATGTTATGCAGGTCTGGCATTCGAACCCATTTATGAGCTTAGTTTAATGGACAATATTTTGCGTCATTTTTAAAGATTTCCATTACAACAATGAGCCCATAAGGAATTGTGTTATGAGACCTGCACGTCGCACCCAGCCGATTAAAGTGGCTTACTTTTTGTTTTGTTTTGTTTGTTTTTTTGGTTTGGGCTTTTGTTTTAGGTTGTTTTAAAATAATAATAATGTTGAAAACTTATATAGCGCTATAACTCCGAGATACCAGACTCTAAGCGCTTACATTACAAATTTACTTTGGCTGAAACATAATCATTCACACATACACACACACACACACACACAAGCACACACACATACACACACACATACACACAACAACACACAACACAAACCAAACCTATCTTATTTTAATCTTTATTTTTTTTATTTGGGAAAGGTTAGGGGCGGAAGGGGAAAGAGGGGGGGGGGGGGGGGGGGGGGGGGGATTTTTGGTTTGTCATACATATATTAGATCTATATACACTTTTTTTATTTTTTTATTTTTTTTTGGGTGGGGCGGTATTTTTCGTTTATATTGTTGTTGTTGTTTTTTTTTTGTTTTGTTTGTTTTTGTTTTTGTTTTGTTTTTGTGCCTTTTTTCGTTTTGTTTTTTGATTGCTTGTTAATTTTTAAAATTATTTTTATTTTTTTTAAATTATTCTGCTATAGTTATTTTATAGTACTAGTAAAAAGCCCGCAATTTCGCGGGGAAAGAACTATTTTCTTTCGATATTGCCAGAATCATTTTGTTGATTAGCTTGATTACGATTAGATGCAAATTTTAATCGATGTGCTTGTCGTCGCTGCCATGCTTTATTCGGCATGATTTTAGTTTATCAGTCAGTAGATACCAATATCAATACGTCGCAAGTCTTTACCACGCTTTACTTGGGAGTGCTTTGCACTACCTTCAATACTTCACAAATTAAAATGGCGGCCGAGAATCAAAACAATGGTCAAATTAGGAAATTTTAAACTTTCACAAATCTATCAAGGTTTGTTCTAGAGTTTTTAAAACGCTTTTATATGATGACAAATTGAATAAATAAACGCCTGACAAAAGATCAACGGTGAAAATACAAATTGAATGAATACTGGGGATGTAGGAGCTTTCGGAATGTCTCCCCTTTACTTACGTTAGGTCAAATGAAAATCTGAAGCGGACGCGAAAAATATCAAGTCCCCGAATATGTCTACTTTTGGTTTGTTCGGGCTAGAAGCTAGACAGAACCAATTGACAGTTTAAATTAACTAAATATTTCCCAGGGCAATAATTATCACATCGATGGCATAAAAACGACAGTAATATCAGCAGTAATATTAGTTGATGTTGTTAATCGATGAAACTTGTTTAAAATTTCTGTAAATCCGAATAACGTCATGTGATCAAGTGAATTATAACACTATGAATGTCACGATTTGCTGAAAAATGCCAATCTGACAGTTCCTAGCAAACACACCCCCCCCCCTTGCTCAGGAATTTATCCGCCCCCCCCCCCCCCTTTTTTTTTTTTTTTCTTCCACGCAACCACATTCTAAAACACACATACACACACAAATATACACCACACACACACACACACACACACACACGCACACACATAAACATACATGCAATGAGAACACACTAGTTGAGGTGTGGCCATGAGTGTGTTAGTGTCTTCGGTAAATTTTTTATATGTGTTTGACTTAACGAATTTTCAAACTTACTTTAAATTATAAAAGGAAATCAAGTTATCTGTTTATCTATCTGTAAAAAATACATTTCTATTTTTCAAATCTTTCAGTAGAGTTGTGCGCCGTATCAATTTTTTTTATTGACTCAAATAAGCACAATGTTCTCCACAAGGCTATATTTTTTAAAGAAAGGATGATTTAATGTTTGTTATGATTTTTAAATTATAATATTTCCATCTTGGCTTGATCTTTCACTGGGAAAAAATAGAAAGCATGCAAATGACTTCATTCAACTATTAAAATATTTATAATTTTGTCGCTTTTCGTCAGCCAAAGAGGCTTTTATCAGTCGTCACCACCAAATACTCTCTATCAATGTATAGATATAATTGCTCAGGAATTTATCCGCCCCCCCCCCCTTTTTTTTTTTTTCTTCCACGCAACCACATTCTAAAACACACATACACACACAAATATACACCACACACACACACACACACACACACACACGCACACACATAAACATACATGCAATGAGAACACACTAGTTGAGGTGTGGCCATGAGTGTGTTAGTGTCTTCGGTAAATTTTTTATGATATGTGTTTGACTTAACGAATTTTCAAACTTACTTTAAATTATAAAAGGAAATCAAGTTATCTGTTTATCTATCTGTAAAAAATACATTTCTATTTTTCAAATCTTTCAGTAGAGTTGTGCGCCGTATCAATTTTTTTTATTGACTCAAATAAGCACAATGTTCTCCACAAGGCTATATTTTTTAAAGAAAGGATGATTTAATGTTTGTTATGATTTTTAAATTATAATATTTCCATCTTGGCTTGATCTTTCACTGGGAAAAAATAGAAAGCATGCAAATGACTTCATTCAACTATTAAAATATTTATAATTTTGTCGCTTTTCGTCAGCCAAAGAGGCTTTTATCAGTCGTCACCACCAAATACTCTCTATCAATGTATAGATATAATGAAATTGACGTCACTCAGCTTTGTTTTCATTTTAGCCAGCCATTTTTATGTGTAGTTCTCACTAAACTGTATTAATCGGACAAAAAAGTTTAAGGCCTCGCATTGTTTTGTGGGTTGATACGTCTATATCCGGCTGGCGGATGTTATGAGTTTTTGTTTTGTTTTAATAAACGCATAGCATCAATGAGCAAGGCTAACAAAATGAGGGTCGCAAATCAATTCTATAGATAGTATGCGCTTGGCTAAGAAGTTCACAGCATTGCCATCCGGAAGTATAACGCACCAACACACAAAACTATGTGTAACCATGAACATTTATAGTCAGGTTGATACAGTTTAATGAGAATTACTCATAAACGCGGATGGCAAAAAACAATAACAAAGACCTGAGTGACGTCAACTCCGAACTCAACTCCGAACTATCTATGATATATAGTATGAAGTTGACGTCACTCAGGTCTTTGTTATTGCTTTTTGCCAATCGCGTTTATGAGTAATACTCACTAAACTGTATTAACCAGACTATAAACGCTCAAGTTTACACACAGTTTATGTGTGTTGGTACGTTATATTTCCGGATGGCAATGTTGCGAGTTTCTTACAAGCGCATACTATCTATAGATAGTATGAAGATGACGTCACTTTGGTCTTTGTCATTGCTTTTTGCCATCCACGTTTATGAGAAATTCCCACTGGACTGTATAGATAGTATGCGCTTGGCTAAAACGCTCACAATATTGCCATCCGGAAGTAAAACGGACCAACACACAAAACTCTGTGTAACCATGAACTTCTATAGTCTGAGTTGAGAAGTGTTATTTATTTTACTTTACCTGAGCTCTGGATAGTTTTGCAATCATTACTTTATATCCAAAGAAGAGCTGTCCTTTTTACTATGGTATCCACCTCTCTTCTCTAGGAAGCTCTAGTGTTAACTAAGGGTCCAGTTGTATAGTTGAGTCCCTGGAAAAGACTCTTTACTCACATTTCCTGCCACAATCCTTCACAATCTATTTTCAAAATTCTAGTTACATTACAAATCCATTATTACAACTCTACCCTACGTTCATGTCCGATTTCTATAGCATTGCTTGTAACTGCTGTATATTTTATGAATATTTTATTTTATTTTATTTTATTATATTTGATGTTTATTTTGCTTTTAATTAGCTTCATATTTTCATCAATTAGTTCATGACAGTGTATAAATCTGTGCTAATATAACGATGAATGATGTTTAACATTATGATAATTTCCATTCAGGATCAATAAAGTATACCTTATCTTATCTTATCTTATCTGATGAGGCCTCAACAGGAGTTCGACACACTTTTAAAATATCTTGGATACCACTTGGGATAATCCTACCGAGGATCTGATCCTATGTCTTTACGTTACTTGCTTCTTGTCTCATACTACCTACTTTTCTGTGACTGTGAGGTCTTGTCGTATGACACTCGCCTTCGGATCCTGGGTTCGAGTCACGAGCGGCGTATAGTTGAGTCCCTGGAAAAGACTCTTTACTCACATTTCCCGCCGTAATCAGGTGTAAATTGAAAACCTGGTCGTTGTGTTGTCTCTGCCCGTAAAAAAATGTAATAATATCGCCTTACAGGCATCATATCTCGTCCAACATTTTAAATGTTGCAGACGGCTAGGGACGGCTAGGGACCCATTGTAAAGCGCTTTGAGCATATTTAGTGAATATTGCGCTAAATAAAAGCTCATGGTTTTAGGGTTTTTTACCCCTAAAAATATACACCGTGTTTACTTTGATATGTCAGAACAATTCATCCATTCGTTAATGCTAACTGGTTGTATGAACGATGACGATAACAATAATCTCTTTATTCAACTTCACATGAAAACTCTGAAATATAGATTATACAGGAGCTTTTCGACATCTCTCTCTCTCTCTCTCTCTCTCTCTCTCTCTCTATATATATATATATATATATATATATATATATATATATATATATATATTATATATATATATATAATATAAGTGGAGTCACTCACTTATTTTATGGCCGAAACACATGTTTCTGTGGTCTCCATCCACGTCGTCTTATATATAAGGTCACTCACATTTTTTCTGTCGATACAATTGTTTAAATGGATATTATCGTCAGTCGACAATTATCTGTCGTGTTCTTTTCCTTTAACTCTGACGACATGGAAGCCATTGAAACAATTGTAGAGATAGAAAAATGTGAGTGACCTTATTATTTTATATGCTCTAACCAACATTATCGATCACTCTCGTACCTACAAGTCCAACCAACATTCATATATATATATATATATATATATATATATATATATATATATATATATATATATACGATGTATTTCTGTTACACACATGCACACACACATACAAACACACACACACATACACACACACACACACACACACACACGATAAATACACTTTTCTGTCTCTCCATCCTCTTTTATCCATCATATCCACTCTCTCCTTTTCCTTTCTGTCTATTTCTTATGCATATGGACATGATCACATAATATGATAGATTATTTACACAATAATATTTACAGAGGTTTAAAAGGACATTCAAAACATTGTAATATTGTCTCTGTTTATGTATGTTGTTTTGTTGTTGTTGTAATTGTTTGTTTTTTAACCCCACAATTAAAATCTCTGAAGAGGTCAATCTTGACTTCCAATGATTTATCTAAGATCTCTTAGGCATGAAAATGGTGTAAATTGGTATCTTTCTTGTTTACATTATTTGAAAAATTATTGTCTGTAAGTATGTGAGTGTTGTATTTACAATCTCCATCATGCGTAAGTCAAGGCGCTGGTCTTATTGTCAAATGCATCTCCGCTTTAATTACTTCTTAATTATTCTTCAGTGTTTGATTTCTAAATTGTTAATTAGTATCTGATCTAAATAATCCTTCAGTGATAATATTATGTACACTATTCTTGAGTAATCGTTTCTTTTAATCTTTGGTGAAAGACTTCTAAAATATTCTCCAGCGTCCGTTTTCCAACATTATTTGATGTGAGACTTCTGAATTATTCTGTCTTTGACACAACTTTGGTGGCTGCCTCTAAATTATTTTTCAGTATCTGTTTTCTGATATATCTTTTGTGTCAGATATCTGAATTATTCAACGTCCCTTTTCTGATGTTACTTCGTTGTCGTCAGGATTCTGATAATACCTTAGCGTTAGACAAATGAAATCTGTTCTAGTTTCAGATTTTTGATGTCTGAATGTCATTTTTCATTTTAACAAAATATTCTACAACGTCGTCCAATTTCTGAAGTCCATATTAGTGTCCCACATCAAAATCATTATTCAGTGTCCGAGGCGCAGTTTTGTATGCTGTTACATGGCGGCTCTCCGTCCTCTGTGATATCAGACCTGTAGGGATTGTTTGAGGTAGATACGTAAACGAGCTTGGGGTCTTTCATTGGAACATATTCTGTGGAACAAAATCAATATGTTTTGTTATCGATGGCTTGAAACTTAGCTCGCTGGTCATACGGGTCACAGAAAAAGACAAAAATGAAAAAAAAAAAATAATGATAAACTGAAAAATAGCAAAACAGAGAACAGAAAAAAAAAGAAAAAAGCAACGTATGACACAAAATGATATCATGTTAACCATTTTGGACAAAATTGTACTTAAAGTTAATGAAATAGTAACGTTAATAACTTTTTATATTTTCAACAAATCACTCGTATAAATATCATATCATATTATTCGTTTAAATAAGCAGGAGGGAGCCACAGCAATGCTGCTGTGCACTGAAGAACAACCATTTTTTCATTTTGGTTAGATAATTCTCGCTTCAAATATAAATAGATTGACATCCTACCAAACTTGTCAAAGAGTACCAAACCTAAAGTTCCAAAGAAGTCTTAGGTTTGAGGCTTGTTGACATGATTGGGGTCATCCATGTCCACTGATATTTTGAGATTTTAGTTTTATGGCCAAAAAGAAATATACGTGTTTTGCAAGGGTATGGTACATATTTGGTTACATTGAATTAAACCAGAGAGCAGTTCCAGTGGGAAAACTATTGGGCACATTACAAATATAACCTATTTCGATCATCATCATCATCATCATCATCATCATCATCATCATCATCATCATCATCATCATCATCTTCCTCATCATCTTCATCATCATCATCATCATCATCATCACCACCACCACCACCACCACCATCATCATCATCATCATCATCATCAGCATCATCATCATCATCATCATCATCATCATCATCATCATCATCATCATACCAAAAAAAGACACTACATGGTTAAATATGAACATACGGAATCATTTCTACTACTACTATATCAACAACAACAAAAAAGCTTGGAGTTGAAAATCTTCCTGCCATTAACATACTTATCCAAAATTTAAAATGATAAAGATTGAAAAAAATAAATGAAAAGAAATAAAGCACACCAGCAGTACGTAAAGGGTACCGTGACAAACAACGCAGTATGAAAGTTATCGAGGTAGTTCATTGTTTCATTATTTAAACGTTTTGTTTTTTTTAAAAGTTATTTTTAAGGGGATTATGTCCTTCAGTTCCTTCGTATTTTATTTTGGTTAGTTAGCATTTTAAAAGGGAAATAATAATTCAATGTCAAAGATGGGAGTCGAATGTGAAAGCATTATCACAAAATGAAAAAAAAAAAAAAATAATGTAAAAAGATAATACAGATTAAAAATAGTTCATTCATGTATGTTTGTATATATGTATATTGAAAAGTGAAGAGACAAAAAAAAAGTGATCGAAAAAAAGATAAATAAAGAAATAAAAACAAGAAAGAGAGCAACACTGGTGTAAGGTGAAAATCAGAAAAGGCGTGTATGAAACATTGCCAGTCAGACCGTAAAGAAACATACAAGAAAACAACAAAACAAAAACAAAAACAAAACAAAACAAAAAACAACATCTCAACAAATCAGCCTGTCCATTGCAATTTGTTTTTGTTTGTTTGTTTGTTTGTTTTTCTGGGTTTTTGTTTTGTTTTGTTTTGTTTTTTTTTATTGGGAAGGGGCGGGCATGCCTCTTTTTTTGTATTTTACTTTCTGTTGCGGGACTGTTTCATACACACGTTTTTCAGATATATGCTATTATTGGAGAAAGATGCATTCAATAAATCAGTTTTTGGTGAGTGCTAGGTATATGAAAGATAAAGAAATGAAAGTTTTATAAAATCCATTAAATCAATAATTTTGATTGTCTTTGAGGTCTCTGGTCTAAACATTTTGGTTGATAAAATAATGATTACAAATTATATTCTCCTTCCATTAAAATAATTAAACTTTTAATTGACATCACAAGAATTAAGCTGTATGAAACACAAGTCTAAATATTTTCACGCAAATAAAAGAAAGAAGAAATAAAGAAAAGAAAGACTGAAAAAAAAAAAAACAACAACAAAAGAAATGGGAAAAAAGTCACATAACAATGATTTAGAGCTAGATGACAATTTGATTGATACAGCTTAGCATCATCGGTTAAAAAATGTTCACTTCATCGTCAATGGCCTATTAAACAAAGATTTGAATATCAGAAAAATCAACGTAAAGAAAAAAAAAAAACATGGATTTTTAAAATAGTTATGGAATAGGAATATAAATAGTTCCAATTTTGGAGAGAAATCTGCGAATGAGTGAGATGATGCTTTATCTGTAAAACTATTCGAAAATGTTTTTAACCACGTGTGCAAAAGGGATTTTAGAGTCCGCTTATATCAAGATGTATTAATATCTACTAAATACGATTTAATAATAATGATGATAATAATAATAATAATAATAATAATAATAATAATAATAATAATAAGAAGAGAAGAAGAAGAAGAAGAAGAAGAAGAAGAAGAAGAAGAAGAAGAAGAAGAAGAAGAAGAAGAAGAAGAAGAAGAAGAAGAAGAAGAAGAGAGAAGAAGAGGAGGAGGAGGAGGAGGAGGAGGAGGAGGAGGAGGAGGAGGAGGAGGAGGAGGAGAAGAAGAAGAAGAAGAAGAAGAAGAAGAAGAAGAAGAAGAAGAAGAAGAAGAAGAAGAAGAAGAAGAAGAAGAAGAAGAAGGAGAAGAATAAGAAGATGAAGAAGAAGAAGAAGAAGAAGGAAAAATACATGGCATTTATATAGCGCTTCAAACCCGTTGTCAAAGGCTTTACAGTGATATAAAACATAGCATGTTACAGTGTGACAAGGTGTTGATGGAAAATTGATTCAAATTCAATTTAACTACAACAAAACATGATTATAGTATAGCAACATACGACGTAAAAAGATAAAGCTTTAAGCGAGATTTGAAAGTTGTTATCGAATCCGATCATCTACCACATGTTACTCACGGAGCGGAGAAGGGGAGTTGCCGATGGGTATTTGTGTTTATTTCGTACAATGAGTCTGGCTGCTTGATTTTGAGCAATCTGAGTTTTACACATTTAAATTTTGTCTTTAGCTAAATTCGCCCTGAGAGCGTTACAATAATGCAATTTAGAAAAAACAAGGGAATTAATCAAAAGATCTGCTCTTTGCTTTGGTATGAAATGGCGAATTTTGCTTTTTTTTTCCATTTCTATGTCCATATATTTTATGGTGTTATTCATATGGCTTGTCTTGGGAAGATCTTTATCAATGATGACGCCAAGGCTTTTTGCTTGATTGGAAAATTCTATTGTACTGTTTCCGGAGGTAATAGCTGATTTATTTGCCTGTGTAAGGATACTCGGCCTGCCACACATCAAGATCTCAGTTTTATTATCCTTTAGTTTTAACTTGTTTTGGTACATCCAAGATTTAATCTCGTTAAAACAGCTCGAAATTCGTTGTAATAAGAAGTGTAAATTACTAAGGACTGAATCATAAATTTGCGTAAAATCTGCATAAAAATGATAACTCGAAGGGGGCTGCATATATACAGTGAAAAGGACAGGACTAAGAACAGAGCCTTGTGGCACTCCAACGTTTAGTAAAACTTGCTCTGACTGAACACCATTGACCACGACAGTCTGCCATCGATCCTGTAAATATGATGTAAACCATTTAAGAGCATTTCTTTTTACGCCGATTGTATTTTCTAGTTTTCTTAACAAAATGTCAAAATCAATGGTGTGAAGTGCAGCTGAAAGATGTAAAAGGCATAACGCATTGATATTGTTAGCATCGGCATTGGATAACTCTGCCGTGATATGAGAAAAAGACGCATAACGGGAAAACCTACTTTTTCAGGAAACGCAAAAAACTGTTTTACTTTGTAACTATTGGCTCGAATCTAAAAGAATCTATAGGTAATTAAAGATAATTTTTTTTGTTATTTTATTCATGGAACTTGAAAACCAAAATATTTGTATCAACTGTGTAATTCACCAAAAGACCTTTTGCCAAATCCATGATTGAAAATTGATTGACACATGTCTTTGACAGATAGACGCAAAAATATTATGCGTCCATCGCACTTTCGGATGTGTATCCAGTGTGTGACAAACGGACGCATATTGTTTTTGCGTCTGTTTGTCATAGACATGGGCTAATTTAGCGGTAATGTGAATATTGATATACAGTGTCATGTGAGGACGCATATCGCCCAATGTTAAGTTATAATAAGCAAAAACATCTTAATCACGGGTCCCTAGAATAATCAGAAGAAACCAATCAAAAACATCTAGGATATCAAGCTGAACATGCTTTATTATTTCAGAACAATCGCACCAGTCATGTAAATTTTCATAATATTTTCATTTGCAGTGATTTGATTAGCATTATTTGTATAACTAGTACTAAATCTCTTTCTCTCCCTCTTTCGTTATAGTTTACTAACATGGAGTTTGCTTTTGTAATCATTGCTAATATTATCACATACATATTATACATTCCATCTCTTCTCTTTAGATAATGAATTAAATCATTACTTTGATGTTAAAATTGCATGCTCGTACACATTGTTTGGAAGAGCAACGTTTCCAACTAGTCAGTGAATGATGAAAGGACATTCACTTGTAGGATTTACAAAGATTTTTACTCGTGGAGCTGGTTGGTAGGTCTATCCAGTACTTTCCTCTATTGGGGGAAGGGGGGGGGGGGGCGTCAAACCCACAAGTTGTTTCACGATCTCATCCTTCTTGTAAATCCTACACCCCTGGGTTTTGTACGAAACTTTGGCGTACAAACATATCCGCGTTTCAGAATGTCACATTCGTTGAAGGTATCTTCTTCAAAGCTATTTTGAAGAAGAGTGTCTTTGGTGACACTCGCCTGAATTCAGCACAAACAATCTTAGTCTTAGCTAGGTAGGGACGATTGTCAGCTTTGCTCAACAGATAACTACTGACTCCAGAATCCCAGTTGGCAAAGTCATTAAACCTCAACGGCATTGTCTGGCAGCCTGCTTCTACGACACATTGATCAATTCATTGAGATCAAAGATTTTGCCGTCTTTCTGCCTCAGAACTCTTTGGATTCCGGCATGGGTGGAGTCAGCTGCCATAAAAGTATGACCAGGCTCGAAATAGTTGATTGTGATGGTGCTTGCTTTTGTAGTAGTCTAATCATTTACAAGATGAAGTAACATAGTATAAAGGGTACAATTTATATTTTGGGCGCTACAGTTATCCAGTGAGAGTGTCACAGATTCGGCATCACGCTTATATATTAGGTAAGAAGCTGATGCAAGGTCTTCATCTTTTCGTCCTAAAATTGATTCATTCCATATCACGGCAATGTCCTTTTCACTTTTTTGCAGCCCACTGGTGCAAATGTCTCATTGAATAAGACCAATCTGCTTGTGAAAATGATTCTGTTAAACTGATTCATTCTCGGCAGCAAAATTACTTTTTGCAGATCAGCGGCAAACACTGAATGGGCTGTGTTGGCGTTTTCGTTCTTATCTGCATCCCGTTGATACCTCTTTCTAGCATTTCTGTATCGTGTCCGATGGATGATTTTTTCGGCACACGGTTCACACCTTTCTTCACAGTTGCATAGTTGTTTGTGCAAGAAGAAGGACTTGCATTTTTCACATTCTTCTTGACCAAGTACAGCTTGTGAGATGTTAAGTTCTTTAAATGCAGAATAGTAGAGTTTCTTTGATATGGCTTTTCCAGTGACTGCGCAAAAGTTTTCGTGCATATCATTGATGATCAGATCAGATGGTAAATATCTCCTGAAAGGCGCGTGCTCAAGTCTATAATGAAAAATGTTTGCTTTATATTTCTCTATGTGTTAATGGATAATGCTGTGGTCAATCTTGTGCAAGGGACTATGACGTCCACGATTGTCAACAAGGGGTACTTCTATGACATTGTTTTCGTTAACACCGACATCCTTGAAAGCGCTCCTTATCAGTTTGCCATTATTAGCTTTGAATCCGAGAGTAGTAAGGAAGAACTTTTTGCACACGGGATGGAAGACTCCATCTTCCTGTTTCATTGTATATTTGCATGTACATGACTAGGCACTTTTCTCCTTGGAAAGAATGCCTTCGCCCTGATCTCTGCATTCTGTTTTACTTACCCAAGTCCGTACAAACTTGCGCTGGTCCTTCCAATCCTCTCCCCAAAACATATGTTAAGCCCCCGTCGCTGGTACTCCAAGAATCTGTCACGGCATTTTTTGGAGCAGGTCGGCGAACAACCTTCCAAGACCGAATGCTTTTCTCTCATTCACAAAGGCCTGTGTATTTCCTAGTCTGCTTTTTGTATCGGCGTCTTGTGCTTTCTCTTTTTTGAGTGAGTAGACACTGTCTCTATTTCTAGATCTGGTGTAGTTATTGTTTCACTCTGCTAGCATGGTCTCTATAATCGATGACACACCTGGAACATGCTCTCCTTCAGATATTTCTCCTAAACCGGTAAAGGATGCCGACGTGGCAGTTTCGGACAAATACTCTTCCTCTTCAGCAAATGGAACTCTAGGGTCAGTAGTTTCGGTGATATATTTAGAAGCAAGTTTCAAATACATTTCAAATTCTGAGTCACTATCTAAACTTTGTTTCTCAATTGTAAATTCAACACAAAATCCATATCGTTTGCATCTACTTCTTTAATCTCAACAGCCAATTTACGTGCTTCTACTGCAGATTTTCATATCGGTGTTGAGGTAAACCTATCCAGCTCGTCTCCTCCGTTTTTCTTGTTGTCCGTGGTTTCTTTAAATCTTTTCCTCTCTGCTTTTATGACACTCATACATCATGTAATTCCTCCTTATAGAGGTTTCACTGTTGATCTGAGCTAGCTGTTTCAATGAAATGTCAATATCTGAATCACTGGAGTCTGATTGTCATGATTTATTTAATCTGGGTTGGCTGAGGTGGAGGTACCTGTGGTTCTTTTAGGGGTTAGATCATATCTGATGAAAGAGATATAAATATGGATTTTCAAAAATTGAACGGGAGTGGACTTATTCATTAAAATAATCTTTATCATAAAGTAACGTTGTTATGATATGATATTGAGTTACAGTTGCTTGCCTTTCCCAAAAGAATATTGAAACAGGTTATTGAGGGCTAATTGGATGCATAGCTAGAGACTTATTTTCTCAGTAGTTAAGGTTTTCACTTTGATTCCGACACAGTCCTAGGTTGGTTTTCAGGCCCGATTGTTTTTTTTTTATTTTTCCCACTGTCCTGATCCCAAGCAAGGGGGGTGCGCAGTTTGTTCAAATTTCAATGGAAATGTGGGGGTGCGCACTTCAGTAGAAAGCCGGGGGAGATGGGGGAGGGGGTGTGTGTTCATTTTCACCAAAGAAGGGGGTTTGACCGAAGAATTCAACCACAGCAAATTACAAGGACAGTATTTTGTCTATTTAAGAATGAATTTTAAGTTTAATAAGATCAAAAGGAGGAGGGGAGGTTCGCGAAAATTCCGAAAATTAATGGATGGGGGGGGTGGGCGTCTATTTGATACACTATTACTACTACTACTACTACTACTACTACTACTACTACTACTACTACTACTACTACTACTACTACTACTACTACTACTATTACTACTACTACTACTACTACTACTACTACTACTACTGATACTACTACTACTACTACTACTACTACTACTACTACTACTACTACTACTACGACTACTACTACTACTACTACTAATGTACATACAAATGCTTTGACTGCTACTACTAATACGACTACTACCTATTCTACAACTTATACTTTCATATTGATGATTAATATTAATAATTGTCATCATAATGATAATCATAAATATAGTACATGTAATAACAATAACAGTAGTGCTATTAGCATGTAAATCAACATTTGTTTAAGTTAAATATCACAAACACAGATAAACCGTCCATAGCAAATAATTATTAAACATCTGCACTAATATATGACAAGTAATTATATGATTATATACATAAAATCTTTGATCACTTGAATAGGAAAAAGATAAAACTCACCCGAGGAAATGAAGAATTCACACCAAAACAGCAAGTTACTCGTACGTCTTTGATGATTGACTATTTGATGAAAATTGGAGAACAATGATGTTCTTTTCACCGTCACCAGTCGTAATACAAACGGACGCATATACTACCTTAATTTTTGGATAGTGTCTTGGCAGAAAGTCGCATATCCGAAATGCGTCTTTTTGTGAAAGACAAATTAAGTCATTCGGTGGACGAATAAGAGAAAAAGACGCATATTACAAAATGCGACCTTCTGTCATATCCACATTCAATATGCGTCGATCTGTCATTCCTCGAAACGAATTTAAACCAAATTAGGTCAAGTCGCATATTTTCAAAATGAAACAGCTTTTTTATTTTCAACGATTGAGCTACCAAACCCAGATAGAAAAATGCGCCTTTCTCTCAAGTATGTGAATCCCAGAAAATGTCAATTTGACCTAGATACCGATATGCGTCTTTCTTCCCTATCACGGCAGACATGTCATTAAAACTTTAAGAAGCGCCCTTCAGTGCTGTGTTGCTGTTTGTAGGTTGATTAGCAAGGTTGTTCCAAACTGTTGTTCTTAAGATGAGATGATAATTGTGTAAGAACTACATTCTCCAAAAGTTTTGACAAAAAAGGTAAATTTGATACAGGACTATAATTGTTTAATACATTGTAGTCCAGTGATGGTTTCGTCAGTAGTGGTTTGACGACAGCACTTTTAAAACACAGTGGATCTTTGCCAATCAGTAAGGATGTATTTATGATTGAAGTAATGGGTGGTAATAATGTATCGACGGAACTGGCCAAAAGCTGTGTTGGCAAGGGATCAAGGTCACAGGATATTAAAATGGTCTACAAGTCACTTCCGCTAAAATGGCTTCGAGCAATAAAGAAATATTGAATTTTAGCGAACTTAAATTAAATACTATCTACAGCTATATGCAGTGTACTATTTACATAGTTAATTAAACAACAATGAAAGGAGTAACTTGGAAAATGCTTGAATTGTAACACGGTGTCAACCCTTAGGGTTGGTAAGACATTAACAAATAAAGAAACATACACATTTAGTTAAATTGTCGTGTTCAGTATTTCCAATGTTAACCATGTTCATATCGATTTACATTGTTCCACCTATTTGCTCAATAAAATACACGGAAGCAAAGTTTATTAAATAAAGTACAGGTCGCTTGTTAGGCATTCTTTTTGAACTGGCACCTGGAACTTTTGGAACTCTTAAACGGCAAGTCACTGAAAATTCTCATTTATTCTTTGCAGTAACCCCTCCCCTCAAACAAACAAACAAACAAAAAAACAACTTTTTGAACTGGAACTTTTTGATCCACCACCGATGCCTTTACAGATTAAAATCGAATCGACATTAAAACTTTTCTTGATCAGAATTTTATCTTTTTTTCTCGGTTATCTTATTTCTTGGCTAAAGTATTTTAATTTTAACAGTAAATATATTCAAGATCTTTAAATTTGTGTAAACGTTAGCTCTCAAGTAACACTCTCATTTTTTCATAGGTGCGTGTACTATATTTTGTCTAATGTGATCGACAAGGATTAATGAGGGAATGGGAGACAACCAATACAAATTATAGAACGATAGTGGCGTTCTTGAATGTGGAACTCACTATACCGCTCTATTTCGATGTGAATATGTGCCCGGTTACAGGCAGAGCTGGATGTGAAGACAAATAGGGAAAAACATGCATAGTCACAATTTCGTAAAACCTGAGTTACTCCGCCACCGTCCCCACTGGTTTGTTCAGTAGTACCCATCATGCTTTGATACAAAAGCATTTTTGAGGGAATAAAGTGCATATTATCCAACTTGCTATTGGCACTATATTAATGGGATAGTAATTTGAAATAAACATGAGTTCTAAAATTTTAACTTTCTCATAACTTGGAAAATGTGACTGTTGTTTTCCTCCTCTTTACCTTCAATACTGTAAGAGATCTAACGAAAGAAATGTGCCAAACAGTTTGTATTGTGTGAATTAGACATTTTGCTCCATCTGATCATATAAACGTATAAAATATTGTGAGACACACTGAGCATGGTGCTATATTATACCAACGATGGTATATTACCGAAGTAATATACGTGCTGTAATATAATAAAACTGTGCATATAATAATAATAATAATAATAATAATAATAATAATAATAATAATAATAATAATAATAATAATAATATAATAATAATAATAATAATAATATGAACAAAAGAATGGTGTTAGTAAACCCCGCAACCAACTAAGGGTTAGTGAATGATATAGCACCCAGATATGTGAATGGGCATGATCTATATTAACTTTCCGTGTGCTCGAGGCCATTGGTCACATTGTAAAATGTGCTCAAAATGACCCGCTTTGTGAAAAGTGTTCACAGCTTTTTAAATATCTAACATCACGATTGGTCATTTGATTCAGCTTGACACAGAGGTATGTTTATAACATTTGTAAACAAAGCAGCGTGTTAAGAAATATCCAATCGTTGGACAGAAACAAATCATGTGATTGATGACCTGGTTGGACGAAAACATGAATATAGATCGCTCCCATTGAATGATTAAGAATATAAGCAAAATATGAATAGTGATAATAAATATATTTGAGGGAATGCGTATGCCTCTCGATTCAGTCCCTTGATCACTTATTGAACAATAAATACAACAACCCCTTATGTTTAAAATATAATCTATGGTTGTGGCTTGCTGTCTGCGTTCTTAGCCCGTGCATAAGTTTTGGTCACTTTAAAAAAAAATGAATGCAATTTTCCTTTGAGTTTTCACCATTATGGTCTCTTATATAAAATAAAATTGTAACCCACCGCCTCAATACAGTAAGTAATATGTCAGAGAGAAGAGATGTTGAAAACTGAATATCATATTATGGTATATGTATGTATATTACAAAGTCGAAAATAGGAGGTTACATTAACATTCAAGAGAATAGATATAGTTTCTTAAACGGCAAGTAACTGAAAATTCTCATTTATTCTTTGCAGTAACCCCTCCCCCCAAACAAACAAACAAACAAAAAAACAAACCCAAAATTGAGCGTTTATATTGCGCAATATCCACTAAACGTGCTGAACGCGCTTTACAAGTGGTCCCTGACCAACAGCAACACGTAACATGTAGAACGGGACATGACGCCTGTTAGGCGATATTGCAATTGTTTTCCGACAGACAACGCTGTTAACGTACTCATTTTACACCTGAGTACGATGAGAGAATGTGAATAAAGAGCCTTTTCCAAGGACTCAACCATGCGCCAATGAAGCTCGAACCCAGGACCTTCCCATCAGAATCGAATGTCATACCACTAGACCATATAGCCGCATTTAAACATCTGTTATTCCAAACTTTGTTTTTGATAAAATTTTGGTTTGAGTTTCTCAATTAGATTATATTTTTGTTTGTTACCTCCATGCATAGAGCCGCATATTTCTGCTTATTTTTACTTAAAGTTATAATGTATAATATTTCTCTACGGCATAATACCAGTTTGAGGCTGTGGGTCACATTTAAGGGAGAGTATCAGTAACAAATGCATTCCCTCTTGTGCAAATTTCTAATACTCTGACAGGGCTAGTATGAAACAATGATTAAAAAAAAGATACCTTCAGGTCGAACCAGTTATGTCAAATCACCTATATCTATTGATTTCTATTAATGGGGATAAAATCAAACACAAATCATATATTTAGGTAATTTATTGTAAAGATGAAAGAGTCAATTTGGAAAGAGAAAAATAATATTTAGGATGAGACTTTTCTGTCAGTATTTTACTGACTGGTTAAAGAGGACAAGAATTCTTTTGCAAGTCTGAGTATCAGGGTCCCCCCCCTCTCACTCTCTCTCTCTCACTCTCTCTCTCTCTCTCTCTCTCTCTCTCTCTATATATATATATATATATATATATATATATATATATATATATATATATATATATATATATATAAATAATGTTATGATATCGACAACAATAGCAGGAACAAAGCATGATCTGATGTTGTCTTAATACTTTATTAAAAAGGTGAAAAAAAATTGAATTGTTTCACTGTTTGAGGAACAACATGGGGGTCCCAATAACTCAGTTGGTAGAGCTCTCGCTTCACACTCGAAGAGACCAAGATCGATCCCAGATGCAGTCAAGATTTTTTTTTTCTGAACACCCCAAACTCTTGTCCACCCAGCAGTGATTAAGTACCTGGGTCTGCTAGATCTAGTGGAACGTACTTTGCGATAGACTACCCTTCTATCCAAAGGATTCACTATTGCTATTTTTCGTTTCAAGCTATAGAAACCGGGATAAACTCCGGCTCCATGGTCTTAATAGCTTCGAAGGACTACTTTTCTTTATAACGAATATATATGGATTAAATATGGCTCGTAAATTAAACAATACACAAAGAGACGAGCGATAGTTACACCATATATTTTTATACTTTGACTGGCTCATTTTAGCTTTTAACTAATCTATTCAAAAACTTTCAAACCTTGTGCCTCGTGAGGTCCAAGATGAGGGTCATTTAAATCGATCGATATTTGAAGGGCGAGGTTACTGGCCACAATATTAAATACTTGTCTTTCCAGAGAGTACGGCAATTAACTGGTTAATCATTTTACCTTTTTAACACCATATTATATGGCTTGGACCATATGGTCAATGATTACAATTTAGAAAGGCAGGACTTCTAGAATAAACGTATAGAAGATGTAATAGAATACCACGTGGTTTTTATTACTACCCCATAAAGAATTGAAGTCTAAAAAACTAGAAATGACATAAACATCTAGTTTTTTCCATAGTTTTCCATCACTATTCAAGTTTTTTTTTATTTTTATGGTGAATATTTAAAGAAGATGCTTAAACAGTTACAATACAGTCGCGCTTTTTGTAAAAAAAAAAAAAAGCCAGAAATTTTACGAGCAATTTTTTGACGTATTTTAATTTTTTTTTCCAATTTTGCGTCAAAAAATCGCTTGAGTCAAATTTCTCCCTTTTTACACAAGCGCGACTGTATTGTAATGTTACGGCATATAGAGTCTAGTATCTTCCTGAAATTCTCCCCATAAAAAAAACTTGAATAGTGATTGAAAACTATGCAAATAACTAGATGTTTCTATCATTTCTATTTTTAAGCTATTTCTATTTCTATTCTTTATTGGGTAGAATAAAAAAAACAAACACTCTGTATATGTAAATGACGTTAAAATTGATTTGTACTTACTTGGTTTACGACTTCTAACACCGAGGGTTTGCCGTATAAGAGTCAACAACATGATGCAGGCTAACACTGCAGCCCCGCCTGGAACTAGAGATTCCACATATCTGTAGTATTGAGATGCATATGGACAGTCTTCCGTGCTGAAAATTAAAAAAACAAAACAAAACAACACACACCCATTGTTTATTATGAGTTTTGATTTTAAAAAAGTATGCTCTAAGATTTTGAAATCAAAATGCATCTAATATAGCACGGTAATAAGAGCAACTCACATCCAAAAAGAATTATTTTATCAGTAGTTCTTTATTTTGATGAGATAATAAAGGAAACAATAGGGCATAGGAATGCGTTGGGGGTGGGGGGGGGGTGTTAGGGGGGGGGTTGGTTTGGTTTGTTTTGTTTTGTTTTTTTTACATTAAAAAAAAAATTCAGTCTATTCGTTTTAAGCGACGTGTACATATATGCAGGTCTGACATCCGAACCCGTATTTTCCATAATGAGGGATATATTTTATTCAATCTAAGTTTCATGTGTTTGACAATTGATTCAATTTTCAGCATCTAATTCACTCATAAGTGTGTCACATATAATGGAAGTACTTAACTTTCAATTGATAGAGGTTAGCGTTCATCTCGCTTTGGTTATCTCGATTTCGAGTCTTCCTGGCAACCCAGCCCATCTTGGAGATGGTAGTTTCACTGTCACAAAATACCCAGACCGATTTCCCAAGGTATTAATAGGGTTCAACTGTCATAACGTCAGTTCCCTCGTAATGACGCATGATAACTTACTAACTGGTTCTAATCTATAGGAACAATGGCGTCCTGATGAAATACTTCTCCGGCGAGCATAAAAGTGAATCCTAGAGGAGAAAACAGTATAAATCTGATCATGTTTTGACATGACATGTGAAAAAGTTGTGGCCAGCATGAAGAATAAAAGTACCGATTTTCTTTGTTTAGAACCAAGTTGCTCGTTGCTGGACGGGCGTGACATCAGACTATTGAATCCTATTGATGAATTAGGCCAGGTAAGGACATTTTGGTGGCAGTGTGGCACAGCGGTATGGTCTTTACTTCGTATCCGAAAGGTACTGAGTTTGACTACCCACCGCGCTTTGTAACCTTTAGAAACGTCACATCGTCCTAACTCTCATTTTGGGGCTGCACTGCGGCTGGTGTCTGGGTTATTCCAGTCTTTCCTTGGAATAGGCCTAAAGACAAAATTTCCCCATTGAAATATGTAAAGGGAATTCTATTTTGTTTTTGTGTTGTCATAACTTACTTGCAAGGATTCAACTTCTGAATTACAAGAATGGTCAAACCATTTGACAACTTGTCTGTGAAGCTCATTGCCCCAAACACAAACGCTCCGCTTTCCTGCAAATATAATAATGGTATAATAAAATCCCGGATTTTAGTCACATAAAATCAAATGTTTAAATAGTGTTAGTAATTACTATTTATTATCATTATATAATCATGTCACCATTACCACTACCATCACCCTACCACTACAACAATCATTAGCACCACCCAACCACCACCAACACCATCATCGTCATCATCATCATCATCATCCTCATCATTATCATCATCATCATTATCATCATCATTATCATTATCATCATCATCATCGTCGTCGTCGTCATCATCATCATCATTAAAAAAATCTGCGCTTGGCCTTTGAAGCTGAGAACATACTAAGTCCACCCCCACCCCACCAAAAAAAAAAAATAGATCTAGATAATAAATAAACAATTAAAAAAAAACCCAAACCAAAACGAAATAAAACATATAAAAAAGTAAAACAACAAACAAGACAACAACAGCAACAAGGAAATAATATTATAATGTGCCTTACAATATTCGAATCGATGAGGTCAGAGGTCATTGACAGGGATGTAATGATAATCATGGACGATGCTATCCCCAGGAACATTGCTGCTCCATACACTTGCTGACTTCTCTCCTCCAGAAAATAAAACCATATACTAGCACTCACAGCAAACGTTGCACCCAGACAATAGGCCAACTGGAACAGAATGTATATGTGTCAGTGCATGACATAATCAGTCGGAAGGTGAACATTTTGGATTTGCATTAATTCATTTTTTATATTTTTTTCTGCATTTTCTGAAAGAATAGATATGCCCCCCAGAACATTTTAATCTCTATTTGAAGTAAATCAGGTGATTTTTCATGAAGTTATGGTCAGATAGGAAAGGTATCCAGCAACTTTTCTCAAATTTCATACTTTTTCAACATGACTAGCCGTAAAAAAATATTTAGACGTGAAATTAACTTTCGATATTTCCCGAAGATGTCCAAAAAGGGTTGATTTAATTATGACAAGAACTCATTTTTGATTTTTAAAATTGACCTTCTAACTAAACGTGACACTATCTCAATTCAAACCTTTTCACCATCCGACTGATTATGTCATTCACTGTAACATATATGATAATGGAAGACTGGGTAAGGCATCGGACAATAACATGTTAAGTGTGAATATATAAAATGATAATAGGTCTATTTCGAGAAAAGACCAAGATAATCAATGCGGCAATAAACAAACAACTATAGATTAAACAAGTAAATCAAAATATCCGATTTCAGGGGGGGGGGGGGGGGGGCCCCCCAAATACACCAATCTTTCAAATTATCAAGAATTAACGAGCATACTTTGTTGTTTTTTTTAAATTCGTTTTTGTTTTGTATATTATTTAATTTTGTTTGTCTTTTTAAAAGTTCTTTACCACGGTGAATAATAAGACAATGTTTTGTTATACAAAGCTTGTTAATGCTTATGTTTTGTCATTAAAAAAATCTATGTTTTGTGATTGAATTAGAAAGTCTCAATCAAATTGAATTTAAAAAACTCAATAAAGTTTTAAAAACCCAACAAAAACCAAAAACCAAAACAAACAAAACAAAAACAAATACAAAAAAAAAAAACAACAACAAAATCAAAACAAAAAAAATTAATCTATTTTTTTTTTATTTTTTTTTTTTTACAGGCACATCGAACTGGCATCTTCTACTATAAAATATCAAAAACTCTCCATACCTTTCGACCCAAAAGTTTATTGATCGTCGGTGAAAGAACCGAGGCAAGAAAACTGGCTCCGTAAGTGAAAAGGGGCATGATGGCCACATACATCTGGTTAAAATAAAACAGGGGAGAGTGTCAGACATACGCTGTTAATTGTTATTGTATAACGGTGAAACTGGTGATTTTATAACGTAAAAGTAAGTCTAACATAAATATACCGTAAAAATCCTGAAAACATAAAATGCAATGGCGGAAAATAGTTGGTATACTGTATGTATACTAAGTGATGTCTTATGTTTTTGTTTAGCTCTTTCTGTCCTGTAAATATCGGTGCCTCTCTTTTAAAGTCAGTTTACAATAGAGCTTTAAAGATTGGGAAGGGGCAAAGTGTCTGAGTCGTTGAGGGATTGCACTGTGACCTGGAAGGTCCCTGGTTCGAGACCTGCTTCAGGCACCTTCATTTTTTTTTCTTCGGGCAAGATCATTAACCGCCAATTTTCTCACTTTGGACAACATGAGTGAATCCTGTTGACATCAGACATCCTGTTTGATGGATTATCTATTTTCCTTTATAGAATACCTAGGCGACGGGAGCTCTTGGTGTCGTTGCGAAAGGGCTTACTTTTTAGATCGTATTACAGATAGGACCAAGTCATTAAAATGAAGTGAAAAGAAGGAAAAAAACAAAACAATCAATGGCCTTTGATCCCAATGTGAATTCCTTACACACATGTTTATCCGTTTCTTATCAACTACTTTTAGTATACCACATGGCCCCAATGTTCCAAGTTTTTGCAAAGAGCACTTTTTAGTGGATTTTTTTCTATATAAAAGCTCCCCCTTTAAAAACAATTGCTCTTTATGTCTCCCCTAAAGATCACAGCGTCAAATCAGAGTTTAAAGCGTACAAGGGAAACACACATTGAATAGCTTTAAGTTGTAAGTTTTTTAATATTCACGTAGTTACAATTATGTTTCGTATAATTTAATGCCGTACCTTTTGCATACGAAGGGTCTTGGTAAGATAAATTCCAAAGTAGACTTGACTAACGTTGAAGTACAGTCGGGTAAACATGTACAAAAGACCGACCTTCGAGGAAAAAGAGAAAATTATGTGAGATATTAATCCTTTCATGTGAGG
The DNA here is from genome assembly GCF_034508935.2 of Berghia stephanieae. Lineage (NCBI taxonomy): Eukaryota > Metazoa > Mollusca > Gastropoda > Nudibranchia > Aeolidiidae > Berghia > Berghia stephanieae. Next base: position 124,955,439 of record NC_088361.1, read on the forward strand.
GAAGGAGAGACCGTTGTCATTCAACCAAATAGAATGGATATGAAGAGAAATTGCTCAGGTTGTAATTTTCTGCCATCATTGATTTGTCTCGTTAGTATTGATGACCTTTGTAATAAAAATAACTATATATTATGACTTAATAACCCTGGTACACTCTTAGATAGAGGAATTTAGATAGTAATCATTGCTATCTACAAATTCGCTGCCTGTGATTATGAGTCGTCGCACGGGTCATAAAACTCCTCATTGATGATAATCTCATTGGCATTGTATAATAAATATGATGGACATATTAGTAATAATAATGCTAATAATAATAATAATAATAATAATAATAATAATAATAATAATAATAATGATAATAATAATAGTAATAATAATAATAACAATAATAATAATAATAATAATAATAATAATAATAATAATAATAATAATAATAATAATAATAATAATAATAACAACTATATAATCAAAAAAGTAAATAAATAATATTGCCAAGAAATATGAGTAAGGTAAGGACCTATATGATAAATTGAGAAACAGGCACAATTCTTTTCACGGCGGGAGATAACAAAACCGCTAGAATTTGTTAAAATGTAAATTCTCCTCACGTTTTTAATATAATTAATATAATAGAATTTGTTTAAATTTGTGCTGTCTACCATATTTTCCTTTGGTTATTATGTTCCAGTCTATCATAGACATTGGAAATAACAAATATGAATGACAAGCTCAAATTATCAATATGCAACTGAAGGCTGGTTTTCCAAAACTCGTTAAGTCGATTTTTCTACTTTTTGAGATTTTGTATCCATGAGATAAATTGAAATGTAAAGTTTATTTTAAGCATCAAATGCCACAATAATTTCCTTAGAATTTATGTGAATTTGAAGTTTAAATATGATAAAATGATAGACCGAATGAGAAATCTTAGGAGAAATAATCGTCAATATCTTAAAATGGGAGTTGGGCAGTTTTGGAAAACCACTCTTCAACCTTAACCCTCTCCTTACCAGACAGTTTCAGGATTATCCCCAAAACTTCACACCAAACTAACACAGAAATAGAATTTTATCACCCAAACACGATAGCAGTAAAGTTCTTGCGATAAATAATTTATTAGCAAAACATGCTCTACAATACACTGTTCTTTTTCTTTAAATTTTATGATGTACAAAAGAAATTTGAATAAGAAAAATGTTCGTTGTATCGTAACGAATGTGACGATTTTCCTATAGTTGGTAAGGAGAGGGTTAACTTGAACCACCAACCTGATAAAACTGATGCTCCTTCAGCCAGTCCGACCATGACATATTAGATTGCCTTACTAATGATTTACTCAATGAAGAATCTCCAAGGCTGCGATATTTGATGGATGTGTCTTCTTGGCGCTCCTCGTCATTGTTCTTGCATTCTTGTTTCTCTTCGGCTTCACTTGTGTTCTTGTTTGCATTTGCAGTGCCAATGTAAAATATGATGTTGAATAGGATTCCCACTCCAAGACAAAAGATTGTGAGGTACTGGAGGTAGAATAATGAGTGTAAATTAGAAATAGGACAAGATAGGATGTCTTTTATTGGGCCTTTGTAAAAAAAAAATATAAATTATTTTTCATATTTATTATAATGCTTTGGAATAGTAATAGTGCAGTAGTAGTAGTAGTAGTAGTAGTAGTAGTAGTAGTAGTAGTAGTAGTAGTAGTAGTAGTAGTAGTAGTAGTAATAGTAGTAGTAGTAGTAATAGTAGTGACAGTAGTAGTAGTAGTAGTAATAGTAGTAGTAGTAGTAATAGTTGTAGTGGTAGTAGTAGTAGTAGTAGTAGTAGTAGTAGTAGTAGTAGTAGTAGTAGTAGCAGTAGCAGTAATAGTAGTAGTAGTAGTAGTAGTAGTAGTAGTAGTAGTAGTAGTAGTAGTAGTAGTAGTAGTAGTTTAGGAGGAGGAGGAGGTGGAGGAGGAGGAGGAGGAGGAGCAGCAGCAGTAGTAGTAGTAGTAGTAGTAGTAGTAGTAGTAGTAGTAGTAGTAGTAGTAGTAGTAGTAGTAGCAGTAGTGGCAGTAACAGTATTAGTAGCAGTAGCATTAGTAGTTGTAGTCGTAGTAGTTAGGTTAGTAGTAGTTGGGGTAGTAGTAGCAGCAGCAGCAGCAGTAGTAGTAGTAGTACTAGTAGTAGTAGTAGTAGTAGTAGTAGTAGTAGTAGTAGTAGTAGTAGTAGTAGTAGTAGTAGTAGACTAGAGACCTGAACTAGTTTTTCTTGGATGTGTAAGGTAAGTGAACTAAATACCTAGTTATTCCACCTTTACCAATAAATGTCATTGTACACTTACTCTAAATTTTGGAACATCCGCTGAACTCAATTCAACAGAAGATGGTGAAGATTTTTTCTTTGAAGGCGTAGATCCAATGATGAATAGTATAGAAAACATACCAAATACGGCGATGTTTGCAAAGACTGTGAAGAAATTTCTGAAAGGAGAGATTATAGGCCTAAAGATATCTCTGGTACGATTCAGCTGTGGTAAAATAAATAAATTAATAGATAAATAAATAAATAAATAAATAAATAAATAAATAAGTCAGTAAATAAATGAATAAATAAGAATTTCTTCAGCGTCACAGTGCTCTTGGAGCTGTGGATTAAACGGGTAGTAACAATTGTTGGCCACCATTTGGATAGAACGTTAGGATATCGCAAATTGGCTTTGATCAGATCTACCAGACCAAGTTACCCAATCAATACTGGAAGGAAATGGGGCTGAAAATATAAATCTGGCATCTGGACTGCATCCGGAACAAATACCGAGCTTTTACTCTTTACTAATGAGAGGATTGCTCTACGGGGCCCGTATAATACGCTTGAACAATCGTAACGTTACTACCCTCGTAGTGACGCATGGTAACTTAGTAACTGGCTCTAAACTATCGGAACAATGGCGGACGCCCTTATGAAATATTTCTCCGACGAGCATAAAAGCGTATCCAGAGGACAAAACATTATAAATCTGATCATGTTTTGACTTTTATACATTCTGATCACAAGACATATGAAGTTCTAGCCAGCATGAAGAATAAAAAGTACCGATTTTCTTTGTTTAGAACCACTATGGCCGCCGTTGCTGGGCGACGTGACATCAGACTATTGAATCCAATTCGTCTAACTCAGTAAGAACTGGTACATGCTGTTTGAGACCGTACGAGGTCTACTTACTCAATTGGTAAAGTTTTCGTGGCAGAAGCAATTAAGCCAGTTCCGATCACTGCACACGTTGAGTCGTTTTTTTTTTGGAGGTTTTTTACTGACCCACGCAGAAGTGATTGGATAGCCCTGTCCTTTGATCTGGCGGAAGGTTCGTTGTGATAATATAACAATAACTGTCTAATCTTAGGGTAGCTGGCATTCGGTACTGTCCTTTCTCTCGACATAAACTCGGGAAAAATTCGATTCAATGCACCTTCGTGTCTCTGAAAGTTTAGTCTCTCGACTTAAAGGACCAACACGCACACACACACACGCACACACACACACACATATATATATATATATATATATATATATATATTATATATATATATATATATAAACATTTTAAGTAGAATTATCATTACTAATAATAATAAGTAATAATAATTATACTTAAAATGTTTATAAATAGCTCCTTTTATCAAAAAGTTGAGCGCTATTATTTCATGGTTTTTGCTTTTATTATATAGAGTAGATTCAGGCTTACCGGACACACAAGCCTTATCTGTGGTCGTCTCAGAGAATGGAAGACTGCTGGCCAGAAATAAGACCAATGCTGTATAGTGATGTCGTAAAATGTAACGCTCAAGTGGCCGGTTTCAGGTGAACAAGCCGATTTTGCACCCTAAGCAGTCTTTTCCATGTTCTCGACGCAAAATGTTATTCGTGACATTTTGGTACTACCGGACACTTATGGAACGTTAAGGTCCAACCGGACACCCAACTTGGGCAAACCGGACACCCTTCACGGATGTTGAAAAACACTGTTTCCTTTTGTTTTTTTAATAGTTTTCAATTCATAAACAGTTACAACAGATCCATAGGCTCAGTTTGTAAAATATCTGACGGGTCATTGGTCAATTTAGGGTTCGATTCCAGCATTCCAAGGACTTTGAAGGACTCTTTCCATAAATTGGCAGAATGTTTCCTTCCCCCAAAACGACTGCCATATATTTTCATAAATAGCTAGACTAGATCTAGACGTCTAGATAGATAAATAAACACCTTTATGTTCATTTTTCAAAACAATTTATAGGGTACATAATCATAACGCAACATGTCACTTGCACAATGTACAAACAAACGTGAAAACACTGATCTTCTCCTCACTCATCCCCAGTATCTTCTCTCTCTGCCAGTACATCCTCTGTGGTACCACCTCCCACACTTGCACCAAATCCATCCATCCAGGTTCCTATCACTTCCACAAAAATCACATAAACGTTCATCTTTGTCATTCACACCACATAACTCATCCATATCCATCTCAACGTCCGACCTGTCATCATACACAACCATCGTATCATCATCCTCTGCACTAGACTCCACTCTTTCTTCCACTCTCCTCTTCTTGCCCTTCCCCTTCCGAGCACCGTCACTTGGGTTTTGTTATCGGAGCCGACTTGATAGGGGTGCTTGGAAGAAATGTCTGCAATGATGACTGAACCTCCCAGGTAGAAAGGGAAGCCAGTCTCGTCGCAATTGAAGACGTTGCTGGGGGGGGGGGGGGGACCTTGGTAATGTCGATGACATTTGACATTAGCGATGTCCGCATGGTGTGGAACCACCCACGAATCTTTCCTTCTGATACCTGGGCGCGTTGTTCCCCAAGGGACATCGCTTTTCTCTCCCGCACCTCCCCCTTGTGTCTCTCCATGAATGCTTTGTACCAGTAATATCCTGGCTTGTTGTTTTTGAAGGGGGTCTCTCTGCCTTCAGCATTCATTATTCTTTGCACCTCCAGGCACAGCTGCTCCCTGTCCTTCCCTTCACCTGCCCTGGCACAGGCCACCATCCATTTGACAAGTTTTTTCTCCTCCTCTGTGGCCAACACTGTATGAGATACCCTATGGACGGGGTATTTTCCGGCCATCTTGTCCATCAGGGTTGATTTCGGGACAGAGTAGGTCGCAGCGGCCTGGCGGAATGAAAGATTTTTTGTGCGGATGGCATCAAGTGCAGCATCCACACTCTTGTCAGTGTACTTTGATCGCGGCATCTTGGTGCCTGTAACAATGTGAAAAAATTAACTTTATTTAGATATTTGAACTTCATTTTCATAGACTGGCTAGTCTAATAATGTAAATTTTCCTTTACAATGGTGAACATAATATAATTTTAGGGAGGTCTTCCGAAAGCTCCTACATCCCCAGTATTTTTTTATAATGTTCTAGTAGGGGGTTTGGGAGGGGGAAAAGTTTTATTTTTAAAGTCTCCCTCCTCCCAAACCCCCTACCAGAACATTATAAAAAAAGTTTCCCCCCTCCCAAAACATTATAATACTGGGGATGTAGGTGTAGACGCTTTCGGAAGGCCTCCCTAATTTTCTAATAATAATAATAATCATGATAAACATAGGCCGGTCAACAGAAATACAAGGAAAGCATTGCAACAAATAATTATTATAGACGTCTAGAATAATAATAAACAACTTAATCAACCCGTCCGGTTTCACCTGAATCGTTTAAATTTTCTTTGGTCAAACCGGACACCCCCCACTGGAGCTAAAATGAAAACCGGACATCGTCAGACGATCTAACCACAATCAAACGATCCTAAAATAGCATGTAGTGCAGTGGTTGAGCCGAAACTCCTTAATAAAAACGTATAAATAGCTTAAATAGCAACTTCCTTGCACACCTTGCAACCCATAACAAAGAACGGGATACTTACGTTTTGTGAGAAATATCTCGATGAAAACACGATTCTCTGACTTCTCCTTGATTGCACTCATTGAAACGGCAGGAAAAACGTCACAAGAGACGTGTGCTTAGTTACTAGAAATATGCACAGGGGAAAAAACAAAACAAAAGGAAATTAGACATCGAGTCGGGTAGCGTCCGGTTTGACCCGTGTCCGGTTTGACCTGAATCTACTCTATATATACATTCGCCTATTTGAGAAATAATCACGAGATCTACGTATAATGTATTTTATAAATTAATGCTAAGTTGAAAGTTTTGATTAGTCAATGATACATGCTTTCATGTCGCGACTGACGCACGGCGCGTTGGAAAATTTGACACGTCCTTCCATTTTAAAGTAACAATTTGGCATTGCTTTTTGACGACTTATTATTGTTAGAGAGTTTATAAATGCAAAAATTGCATGGCACCTCTGATATAATGAGTTGTAGATACATGACATAAAAATTGGTACAGTAACTTTGATACACACCCCAGCACCCTAACACCCCCCTCCCCCAACCCCTACCACCTTAAACACACACGACCTCCACTGTAGCCATTGTTTCTACGATTCTCTAGTAGATACATAAGTTCTTGTCTAAGTGACTGGTCAACAAGTAAAAGCAATTAAAAATAAGGATTCGTTGCAAACATGAACACACGTGAATTTCTTTACCGGACGGCTCGACTTCGCAAAGCTCCCTTCACAATGTGTTCGTTGGGCGTAAACATTCATTGATATGTTTGAGCTATTCCTTCGTCCACATAATGTTTTCTTCATTGCCTTTGCTTTGCAAATTGGATTCAATAGTCTGATGTCACGTCGCCCATCAACAGCCGGCATCGTGGTTCTAAACAAAGAAAATCGGTACTTTTTATTCTTCATGCTGACTAGAATTTTTCATATATATTATGATCAGAATGTGGAAAAGTCAAAACATATCAGATTTATAATGTTTTTTCCCTCTGGATACGCATTTATGCTCGTCGGAGAAGTATTTCATAAGGGCGGCCGCCATTGTTCCGATAGTTTAGAGCCAGTTACTAAGTTACCATGCGCCATTACGAGGGAAGTGACGCTACAACTGTTGAAGCATATTGTGAACAATCTTCTCAAAACGTTATAATATCCGGAGAAACCTTTTGATGCCTATAATGGAATTGTAAGTTTAATTTACAAGAAATGAGTGAGTTGTAACAAGCTATTATCTTCCTAAAACTAAAATCCACTCATTCGGATAATTTGTTCTTTCAACAATATCTTCTTCATCTAGTTCATTCTAACTTGATACCAGACTGGCGCTGTGGGTCGCAGAATGATTGAAGTCGACTGGCGTGTCCAGACCAGCCGAATAGTCTTTGAATAATATGGATATTAAAAGGGTTCATACTGCCGTTTTATTGAAGAGCACAGTGTGTGCTATTTGGTTAACATTGCATATAGATAGTATGCAGATGACGTCACTCAGGCCTTTGTTATTGTTTTTGCCATTCGCGTTTGTGAGTTGATCTCACTAAACTGTATTAACCAGACTATAAAAGTTCATGGTTACACAGAGTTTGTGTGTTGGTCCGTTATACTTCCGGATGGCAATGTTGTGAACTCCTTGGCCAAGCGCATTCTATCTATAGACAGTTCGAAGATGACGTCACTCAGGCCTTTGTTATTGTTTTGCCATCCGCGTTTGTGAGTTGTTCTCACTAAACTGTATTAACCAGACTATAAAAGTTCATGGTTACACAGAGTTTATGTGTTGGTCCGTTATACTTCCGGATGGCAATGTTGTGAACTCCTTGGCAAAAACAATAACAAAGGCCTGAGTGACGTCATCTGCATACTATCTATTGACATAGCACAGATAATATAGATAATGAAAGCATACCTCATCGATTGTAAAATTACCCGTTCATGTTCAAACGGCGTAAGTTCTGATGAATATGAGAGATGGCTGATCTGAACTGCCGCCCACCCAAATTGGAATATCACCACAAAAGGTGCAAAGTATAGGATCTGTAGCGCACTGGAGTCGTGTGAGCAATTGATGCAAGGCTCAAATATGAATGGAAAACTCACTACCGTACAGATTGTACCTGAAAATAAAGAAAGAAAAAAAAGACCAAACTTTGTCACTGAAATGATAAAATATAAATGAAACAAATCAATAGAAAAAGGCATGTTTAGTAATAAAATTGAGCTTTATATAGCGCAATATCCACTAAATGTGCTCAAAGCGCTTAACAAAGGGTCCCTGGTCAACAGCAACATTTAACGTGTAGGACGGGACATGCCGCCTGTAAGGCGATATTACAATTTTTCGGACGAAGACAACGCTGTTAACGGCAAGGTACTCATTTTATACCTGAGTACGGTGAGAGAATGTGAGTAAAGAGCCTTTTCCAAGGACTCAACTATGCGCCGAGCGCGAGGCTCGAACCCAGGACCGATCCGATCCGAAAGCGAGTGTCATACCACAAGACCACATAGCCGCATAGTAATAGGAGGGTTGATGCCTAATTTTATAACATTGTGTTTTTATAATAGCAAATAGATAGTTTAAAACCAAAAAAAAAGCTTTCCCCACGATTTCACAATACAATAACATATGGACATAATATCGCTTCTATAGAAGGAACGATATTGACGTCACTCAGCTCTTTGTTATTGTTTTTAGCTAGCCGTTTTTATGAATAGTTCTCACCAAATTGTATATTAATCACACTATAAACGTTTAAGGTTAGACATTGTTTTATGTGTTGATATGTTTTATCCTGCTGGTGGATGTTATGCGTTTTTTAAACGGACAGCAATACTTTCTTGTTAACCTTTGGATATGATCGAAAATATTCTCTGCCTTATAGATAGTATGCGCTTGGCTAAGAAGCTCATAACATTGCCATCCGGAAGTATAACGGACCAACACACAATACTATGTGTATCGATGAACGTTTATAGAGTGTTCAAAGATGACGTCACTCAGGTCTTTGTTATTTTTTTTTTGCCATCCGCGTTTATGAGTAATGCTCACTGAACTGTTTTAACCCGACTATAAACGTTCATGGATACATACAGTTTTGTGTGTTGGTCCGACATACTTCCGGATGGCAATGTTATGAGCTTCTTAGCCAAGCGCATACTATCTATAGTCAGGTTAATACAGTTCAGTGAGCATTACTCATAAACGCGGATGGCAAAAAACAATAACAAAGACCTGAGTGACGTCATCTTCGAACTATCTATATCTAAATATAAATCTATTAGGTATTTATTCCATGTTACTATAAATATTCTGTACGCAAAAAGTTTTTCTGTATACGAGTACAAAAACAGATGAAAGTTGCTATATTGTAATATGACCAACTGTTTTGGGATAATCGTCTTCAGCTGAAAGGTCCGGGGTTCGAGTCCCGCTCTGAGCGATGCATAGTTGAGTTCTTGAAAAAGACTCTTTACTCACATTGTCTCATCACACTCTAGTATAAAATGAGTACCTGGCCGTTTAACAGCGTTGTTACTGTCGAAAAAGAAATTTGTAATCGCTTACCAGGCGTTATGTTTCGTTCTATAATATGTTAACTGTTGTTGGTTAGGAACTCCTCTTGTAAAGCACTTTGAGCGCTTTGGATACTGCACGATATAAATGTGTTTGAAGGAGGAGTTATCTGGCCAAATTTTTAAAATAATTTGAGCTTTTTATATAGCGCAATACCCACTAAACGTGCTCAAAGCGCTTTACAAGGGGTCCCTGGTCAACAGCAACATTTAACATGTAGGACGGGACATAACGCCTGTTAGGCGATATTACAATTTTTTTTTCGAACAGAAACAACGCTGTTGACGGCCAGGTACTCATTTTACACCTGAGTACGGTGAGAGAATGTAAGTAAAGTGCCTTTTCCAAGGACTCAACTATGCACCGAGCGAAGCTCGAACCCAGGACCTTCCGATCCGAAAGCGAGTGTCATACCACAAGACCACATAGCCGTACATAAATGTCTTTCCAGTGTACGGCAGTTAGCAGTTAAATTAACTCTGTCCTTACCGATGCTTGTCAGTATTTTCCCAAAATGGCAGGCTAACCCAGCAGAAAAATTGATTATCTAAACTCAAACACTCTCTCTACAAAACAACTTTATGTTCTTATTAATCAATCAAAGATCATTCTTCAAAATTTGGGATGTACAAAATAAATCTAAATAAGAAAAATGAATATTGTGTCGTAACAAATGTGACGATTTTGCTGTAGGTCGTAAGGAGAGGGTTAAACTTAACTTTCTGTACTTACTTTTAAAACATAATTGCCTTGAATATGATAGATACACTAAACTCAAAATTGTTTATTTCATGGGATGATACATTGGTTCTTGCACTCATTCAATTGGAATGGAAAGCAGTGGATAGTCATGACGACACAACTTCCTCTGTGCCGGTTGCAAACTCATTGAAGCGCTTTGAGCACGTTTAGTAAATATTGCGCTATATAAAAGCTCAATTATAAATATTTATATTTTACTAGCAGTATGTATTAGCAGACTCATAAGATTATTGGACGTAAAAGAGCAAGGATGGATGATCTCCAGACGGAGTACTAACAATTAATAGGATACATATTGAATCATAAGTTGGCATAGCTATTTTTTTGCGGCTATGTGGTCTGTTGTATGACACTCTCTTTCGGATCGAAAGGTCCTGGGTTCGAGCCTCGCTCGGCGCATTGTTGAGTCCTTGGAGAAGGCTCTTTACTCACATTCTCTCACCTTACTTAGGTGTAAAATGAGTACCTGGCCGTTAACAGCGTTGTCTCTGTCCGAAAAAAAAATTGTAATATTGCCTAACAGGCGTCATGCCCGGTCCTAAATGTTAAATGTT
>NC_088361.1:124971225-124981225 GCF_034508935.2 Berghia stephanieae
AAAAGAAACAATATTGTAGCTTCTTAAACTAAAAGCCATATTTTTTATTAATGGCGTGTGCTTTTCTGTTTTTTCTGAGCTGTCCCTCTGTCAAAATTTGTAAAATTGTGCGTCAACCTCTGAATCAATTTGTCTTAACTGAATATGGATTTTGGACCGTATTGATGCCATATCAAAAAAGTTTTCGTCTTTAAGACCTATCGAAAAAATACTCTAAAACCGCTGTCATAAAATTAGAGCTTTTACATTGTTAAATATTATGTAAACAAGTTACATACCACAAAGTATGAGATGAGTTCATCGTTTTCCATAAAATCTCTTGCTGACGTAGTGATTATGAGTTCACGTCATAATGGTTCAGAATAAAAACATTTCGCTTCAACTGTATAAACTTACCACTTATGTAGTTTGCAATTAAATTTAGAATTTATTATTCATGGCATATTATCTACATCATGTCGCAATTCCATTCTATAGTCTGATGTCACGTCGCCCAGCAACAGCGGCCATATTTGTTCTAAACAAAGAAAATCATTACTTTTTATTCTTTATGCTGGCTAGAACTTTTCATTCCCTTTTCATATGCCTTGTGATCAGAATGTGTAAAAGTCTAAACATGATCAAATATATGGGGTTTTTTTCCTCTGGAAACGCTTTTATGCTCGCCGGAGAAATATTTCATACGGGCGTCCGCCATTGTTCCGATAGTTTAGAGCCAGTGTTACTAAGTTACCATGCGTCATTAGGAAGGAAGTGACGTTACGACTGTTGAAGAGTATTGCCAAAGACTGATATGAAATCTCAAGCTTTAAATCATTTGAAATAGTGTTTGTCTACTCAATATGGTCAAATTAACAATGAATGCTGTTTATATAACTTTGAAAAATCGTATCTATGCTTGAACGTTTCACAGAGAATTTACAGGTTTTTAAAACATTTTCGGTTCTTAAACGATACGATACGATATGATACGATAGAATACGAAATCTCTGTGGGTTCTCGTAAAGCTGCGACAAGAAGTCTTCTTGTATCTATCGATAAGCCATTAAAGATTACGGTTACGGTATTGGAATTTTGCAATCAATCATGAGAGGATGGTTATCGAAATACCACAGAGAGATCACCAGTATGGAACGACATGGTAGGAAAAGGATCCTAGATAACTTTGATTTGGATATCATCCAAAGATGTATGGAGCTGGGTGAACGTAAACAATAATCCGACAAAGGAATGGAGTCTGATAATTCTGGTAGAATAAGGACTATGGGCTTTGAACAGAGGATCATTTTTATACTGGCAGGTGGCGAAGATACTGGATATTTAGAAGGATACCATGCCATTTTTTATTCTCTGTATCATCTGGAAGTGAAGATTATCATTCTGCAGTTAATGCAAAGGTGTTTGAAGACTGGCTAAATACCGTTTGCTGCCTTCCCTCGAAGCACCCAGATGTAGTGTATTTGACAACGCTACCATTGGGTGGCCCATGATCACTTCGAGGCTCCAACTTTGGCAAATAAAAAACGCGAATAAAAAAACTGATATAATGAGTTCAAGGCTCCAATCAGACAACACTACATATTCTGACCATTTATCATATGGCTAACAATACTCCTTAATAAACAGAAACAAACCAGAAACAGTTTTCAAAGCAGACTGTCTAATCAGGGAGTTTTGACACGAGGTTTCCCCCATATCACTGTGAACCCAATCCAATCGAGGTCATTGTAGAGGGAAAGTAGAGGGGAAGATTGAGAGGAGGAACACAAGATTTTTTCTTCTCGACGAGGCAATAAATGATATAATAAGGGAAGACTGGGAAAAGGCATGCTCCAACCTTCGCAAACTGTAGAAAAATTACGTTTCATTGGATTGAGTGATGCTCTGAATCTTTCTGTTGTCGTTCCATTTCTCCTTCGAATATCGATTGATTAAATCGACCCTCATCTTGGCAAAAACTCTCAAACTTGGGAGAGAGGTCTCAGGTTTAGGAATTTATTGCAAATTTTGTTTAAATCGATCGATATTTGAAGGACGAGTTTTCTGGTCAAATTTTTAAATATGTGACTTTCCTGAGTACTACGACATTTAACAGGTTAAGCAATCTATAATATTATGACAATCCAAATTTCTTCTCCAATGTAGATTATAATTATTCAAATCCAGGAAAAAATGGAACCATTAAAGAGGGTCACCACGATCCATATTATTATATACGAATGAATAATGAATTTATATAGCGCCTAAAGATCCACGTTAATCGTGCCCTGCGGCGCTTTATATAATAGAAATGTTTAAAAAAAAAAAAAAAAAAAAAAAACAGAGAAAAAAAAAAAACAAGTTAAAAATCTCTACACCACATAATAAGCATGAATACAGAAACAAACTCTAAGCAACACCTATTTCATAAAAAATAAGCCTCATGGAACAACTCAGTCTTCAGACATTTCCTGAAAGATGATAAATTTTCACAGGACTTTGTCCGAGTGCGTTCCATAGGCATGGAGCATTGGATGAAAAGGATATACTATAGGATTTAAACTTTGTCAGTGGTATGTCATAATATTGATAAGTATTGATTCTCTCTCTCTCTCTCTCTCTCTCTCTCTCTCTCTCTCTCTCTCTCTCTCTTTCTCTCTCTCTCAATATATATATTTAGTCGCATTAGGCAATGCAATTTGACATAATTTTTAATATTTCATTTTCTAAATCTGAACCAGTACCTAAACATGGCAATGTGTTCATGTAAAGTAGATACTAAAAATGAAAACTATAATATTAAGACATGGAAATTGGACATATAATATGTGTTATTTTTTAAATATATATTTAAGAAATTAATGTAGACATAAAACTGCAAAAGTCTTAAACTTCGCATTTCTGATTATTTCAACTTTAGATAAACTTTCATGACTTTATTGCTTCACTCGGACAGAATACTGGAGTGAGGCGATGGGAAAAATATTCGCCTTATTAAGAAGAGCAAACCCCACTTTTGTCCTAGTAAACTTCGTCGATTGTTTAAAAACAAAGCATAACACGAGAGCAAACTTTTATTAACAAATCTATAGTATCCTGGAAAGCCACGTACCTTAAAAGTTTTGTCCAGAAAATATCAATCGATTAAAATGATCCTCATCTTGTTAAAACAACAACAACAACAGCAACAACAAAACAACAAAACAAAAACAAAAACAAAACAAAACTCTCCAACCCGAGACTTATCACCCACCTGACGGTCTTTAAAACAATAACAAACAAGTGAGTGATGTCAATTTCATTTATTCTGTATATCCATTGTAGCCGGACTTTGGTCAAGTCACTCCTACTATACAGACAACTGCCTCACACGGGCCTTAACAAAAGCAGACGAAGATAAGATCACTTCATCCGATAGAAAAATACTTGTCACTCAAGGAAAGTTGACTCTTACGTGTCATGTGGAGGATAATCCTTTTATAGAAACATCCCAACCCTCTGGAACAAACTTCCAAATGAAACACGGCATTCTTCATCGGAAGATGTGTTTAAAAAGCATCTTGAGACTTTTTTATTATCCAAATTGAATTGTTGATTCCCCTGTAAAGCGTTCTGTGCACTTTGTCGTGGTATGGAAGGGCGCTCAACAAATATAATACGAGGGCTATTTCAGAAATAACCGAAAAATGCCCATTGCTCAGCAACCAGTGGAGATTTTTTAATTCTGTAAACGACATGATATTTCTTATTTCCTTACGGATATTCCCAGAAATTATGTAGTGCATCATTTTGCACAATTAATTTCTAGACGATTTTAAAGATGGCGGCCCACCTTGAAACTTGGTCAAAGGAGGAAATCAGAGCTGTCATACGTTTTTTGAACGCCAAAAGTCTGAATCCTACCGAAATTCATAAAGAACTTCAGAGTGTATATGGTGAGCATGTTATAAGCCGTACACAAGTCTATCACTGGTGTAATTTGTTTGAAGCCGGCCATTCCGACTTGACAGACAGGGAAGGGAGAGGGCGTTCGATAACTGCGACGTCAGAAGACAATGTGAAGCGAGTTGATGAGCTTATTCGTCAAGACAGGAGGTTGAAACTTCATGAAATCGCAAGCAGTCTTGAAATTTCGGAAACTTCTGCCCATAGAATTGTATTTGATGAACTTGGCTACAGAAAAGTCAGCGCAAGATGGGTTCCTAAGCAATTGACAGACAATCATAAAGAACAAAGATTGGACATCTGCAGTGAACTTTTGAGAAGAAGCAAGAGCTCACGCAGGGTTCACGGGCATACTGTCAACGCCGGCGGAGACTTTCTAGGGTACGATGTGACTTTTCTTGACAGCATAGTCACCGGTGATGAGACTTGGTTGCACCATTGCACCCCAGAAACAAAGCAAGATTCGATGACATGGAAACATGCATCCTCACCTGTCGCGAAGAAATTCAAAGTCATGCGGTCAGCAAAGAAAATAATGGGAACTGTTTTCTGGGACAGTCGTGGTGTTATTCTGTTCGAAACCTTACAACCTGGAGAAACAATCAATGCTGCAAGGTACTGCCAAACTCTTGACAAGCTTAGGGAGGCCATTCGCAGAAAGCGCCCAGGGCAGTTGACCAACGGGGTCATTTTGCAACACGACAACGCTACACCCCACACAGCACGAGTGACGCAAGGTTGGCTAGAGAAATATGGATGGGAGATTTTGCCACACCCACCACACAGTCCAGACCTCGCACCATCTGATTATCACCTCTTTGGGCCACTGAAACGTGAGCTGGCAGGAAAGCGCTTTGATGTCGATGAAGAGCTTGTTGACCATGTGCGGAAATGGCTACAAAACCTTGACGGAAATTTCTTCTGAGAGGGTATCTATTCCATGGTGCGGCGTTGGCAGAAGTGTGTCGACAGACTTGGCTGTTACGTAGAGAAATGAAGGACGAGTCAAGGTATGAACACGTGCAAGAATTTTGTTGATAGCATAAAAAACGCGGATTTTACAGGCATTTTTCGGTTAATTATGAAAGAGCCCTCGTAATAATAATAATAATAATAATAATAATAATAATAATAATAAATATTATTATTATTATCAATAATAATAATAATAATAATAATAATAATAATAATAATAATAATAATAATAATAATAATAATGATATTATTAATAATAATAATAATAATAATAATAATAATAATAATAATAATAATAATAATAATAATAATAATAATAATAATAATAATAATAATAATATTATTATTATTATTATTATTATTATTATTATTATTATTATTATTATTATTATTATTATTATTATTATTATTAGTATTATAAGCTAGATGCAGTTCAGCGCAAGCAATTGAGAAAAATACTAAACATTCGGTATCTAACCAAAATCACAAATAGATCCTTATATGAAAAAACAAACAAACTAAAGAAAGACCACTCTCCATCGAAATTCTGGAACAGAGATAGCGCATTTTTGGCCGTATATTCTGAGACGAGATTCGAAAATTCCTGCCAATATTGCAATGACTACTTATTTCAAAACGTGTGGAAACGTCTAAGGGAAGGGCAATAACATCTTTATCCGTCCCGCTCAACCAAGATCTAAGGACATTGGAAGATCAGCGACTGAATCTCAACACCATTGAAGATCTCCAGGCACTGCAGACAATTGCTTCGGATCGACAACGTTGTTTAGAGCTAAAGCACGACCTGGTGGAGGTAACCGAGGCGTCCCAGTCCGATGACAGAGAAGCGAAAGGCTCATAAGTCAGTAAGTCATACATGTAGCATCATTCGCACATAAATTAAATCGTCATGATATCGCATACTTTTTGATGTGCGGTAGAATTACAAAATCACGACAAATATCTGTCTATAATGTTAAAATAATCCTGTTATGACTTATTAATCTTAATGATTTATGCAAAGAATAAGGATTCTAGTATCTTTCCTCTTTTACCTTCATTACATTATAAAACTTTGGCAATGTTGGTAGCATGACTTAGAATGCATTGTGGGTGCACTCAAGTCCTATTAGACCTTGAAACTTTCATTGAATCAAAACATGTTTGTGGGAAGAATCCTCGATTATTCTAGCATATAAAAAAATAATTTTCTCTTTAATTAGTTCCGCCACTGTAGAAGTTTGATTATTAACTTGTAAATGCATCTTACCATAATTTGCTTTTATAATTTGATAACAAATAAGATATAGAGGGTCTAACCAATATTATTCACTCCAAAGTTCAAATATTTTTTTAATGGAACTTACAGATTAAATACACAGCACACACTACCAATTAAGTTTACCCAACATGCCATATATGTTTACATATTTCTTATACATAAGAACCAAGGTAAACGTATTGTTAATAGTAAACTACCACGCTACAGCTGACCTAGCATACTCAAATGGGTCCTGACTTTGAATATATTTCTATCTATATATACGATAACAAATTCTTAAATAGCCACTGGAAACGCTCATAAAAAGGCTTACTTAATGAGAGGTATAAGTATTGAACATAAAGATTAAAAAACAAAAAAAGTATAGCAGCGTTATTATAAGAAGGGGGAAGTGGGTCTAGGTCAGTGGTGGAAAACACACCATACCAAGAAAAGGACTGCTGTCGGTCCAGGGTACAATCAAGTGTTTTTCTCACGTCCTTGTACAGTCAGAAGCTTTTTGTTTGTTTGTATTTTTGTTTTTGTTTGATAGCTGACTCTGTTAGACGTGATGAAAAGTACTTTGTGATCGACAAGTGCAGATTTTGCTACTATTACAAACAAAAATCAGAACTTTATGAGGATCTGTAAGTAATTAAAACTTACTAAAAATGACAGTGATTCCAAACTACATTATACTTTTAAGAGATTTGAAGTGTTACAATTTATTCTTTTGGAGGGTAAATTTTTTAATTTTAAAGTAAATAATGTCGACTGCTAGTTTTTTATGTCCTAAAAAATTAGGATTTTAAACATTTTGCAAAAAGACAGATCTGTACTAGTGTATGGTCTGAAGGGGAGCTTGCGTTTACTAACGTCCGTTTTACGTTACAGAAATCGATATTATGTTGCAATTACAGATCCATAGATCTTGTTGCTCTAAAGAAGGTAGTCTACCATTAAATCATTGAACAAAGTCATCAATGTATAATATCACTTCTGATTTGTTTAAATTTCTAATTTTTGTTGTTGTTGTTGTTGTTGTTGTTGTTGTTGTTGTTGTTGTTGTTGTTGTTGTTGATAAATACGATGAATTTGGGCGGCGTCGAAAATGGGTAACCCATGTTTGAAATATTTTCACATATTTATCACAGTGCTGCTAATCAGAACTGGCTTATCAACCGTACTAACTACCGTACTCTGGAAAAACCATATTTGAAAATTTGGCCAGAAAACTCGTCCTTCAAATATCTATCGATATAAATGACCCTCATCTTGGCAAAAGCTCTCAAACCTGGGATTTTGCGAAGTCCCAAGTTTGAGAGTTTTTGCCAAGATGAAGGTCGTTTAAATCGATCGATATTTGAAGGACGATTATTCTTGCCAAATTTTCAAATAATATAGGTTTTTCCAGAGTACGGCAGCGTACACGAGAGTGTCACGCCTTTTATCATGAGTGCTTTTATCTGAATCGGACAGTTCTGTCATAGAATTAAATCTCTATATATAGGTCATGATAAACATTTTGTTATAGTCCGTTTCGTAATCCAAAAGTAGCCCTTTAGGTCCATAATGCCCATGCAGGTGTAGTTGTTCCCGGATTCTACAGCGTTAAAGGAACAACGGCAATTGGATTTAATAGTCTGATGTCAACAACGGTGGCCATCGTGGTTCTAAACAAAGAAAATCGGTACTTTGAATTCTTCATGCTGGCTAGAACTTTTATTTGTCTTGTGATCAAAATGTGTAAAAGTCAAAACATGATCAGATTTATGTTTTTTTTTCTTCTGGATACACTTTTATACTCGTCGGAGAAATATTTCATAAGGGCGTCCGCCATTGTTCCGATAGTTTAGTTACCATGCGTATATATATATATATATTGTTGCTATTGTTGCTATATATATATATATATATATATATATATATATATGCATATATATATATATATGGGTTTGTGTATGTGTGTGTGTGTGTGTGTGTGTGTGTGTGTGTGCGTGTTATCTTCAGTTTGTTTTTTTCCACGAGGTCCCAGGTTTGTGAGTGTATGCCAAGATGAGGATCATTTTTATCGATCGATATCTGAAGGACAACATTTCTGACTGTTTTCCAAAGCATTATTTTAACCCTGATTTTAATGATTTAACCGATAAACGATGGGGTTTGCGTTATATAGTAACTGAGCTCATTAAAGACCGAATCGAACAACTGTAACCGTTATTTTGTAATCAGGTATATAGAAGGAACGAAATTGACGTCACTCAGCTCTTTGTTAAAGTTTTTAGACAGCCAGTTTAATATATTGTTCTATCAATCAGACCATAAACATTTAAGGTTGTACATCTTTCGTGTGTTGGTACGTTATATCCGGCTGCTAGATGTTGTGAGCATTTTACCTAAACGTATAGCATCAAAAGTCTTAGATTTTATTTATTTTTTTTTTTAAAGAAAGAAAAGAATAACAAACTTGAGCTTTTGTTATATAGCGCAATATCCACTAAATGTGCTCAAAGCGCTTTACAAGAGGTCCATGACCAACAGCAATACGTAAGATGTAGAACGGTCCATGACGTCTGTTAGGCGATATTGCAATTCTTTTTCCGACAGAGAAAATCCGTTAACGGCCAGGTACTCATTTTACACCTGAGTCTTTTCCAACGACACAACTATGCGCCGAGCGAAGCTCGAACCCAGGACCTTCCGATCCGAAAGCGAGTGTCATACCACTGGACCACATAGCAACATTTTCTGATTTAAATGAAAATGTATCTGGTCTATGAAGGGTCAATCATGAGACAAAAATGTCATTCTAGTCCTAATGTGCGGCTATGTGGTCTAGTGGTATGACACTCGCTTTCGGATCGGAAGGTCCTGGGTTCGAGCCTCGCTCGGCGCATAGTTGAGTCCTCGGAGAAGGCTCTTTACCCAAATTCTCTCACCGTACTCAGGTGTAAAATGAGTACCTGGCCGTTAACAGCGTTGTCTCTGTCCCAAAAATGTGTAATATCGCCTGACAGGCGTCATGTATCGTCCTACGTGTTATGTGTTGCTGTTGGCCAGGGACCCTTGTAAAGCGCTTTGAGCACGTTTAGTGGATATTGCGCTATATAAAAGCTCAAGTTTTTTGGGATTTTTTGTTTTTGTTGTTGTTGTTTTTTTTTTAATGTATCCAGTTGTTCACCTATGATATGAGACTACTTGATATAGATTTACGAGTAGGTACTCATTTACAAATTTAATAACCCAAATTGTGAATGTCTCTTTGTCGTGATAAAACAATTTTTCAAATTGACACACAATTTTCTTTGATAGGACAACTAGATAGCTATCTACAAAGATAGATAAGCAGGTAATTTCAAACTTGAAAATATGTGACCTAGTATCATGGCGGAGTGATCTAAATGCAGACAATTATTGACTTGAAGTCAAAATGAGCAGATTAAAGAAACTCTTAAACCGGTGAACTTTCGTAATCTGGAAAAACACATATTTAAAAATTTGGCCAGAATACTCGTCCTTAAAATAGCGATTGAGTTTAATGACCGTCAATTTTGGCCAAAAAAAAAAACATAAATAAATAAATAAATAAATAAATAAATAAATAAATAAATAAATAAATAAATAAAAACCTTGAACCTTGCGAGGACGAGTTCTCTGGCCAAATTTTTAAATCGTGTAATTGGATGCAATAGTCTGATGTCACGTCGCCCAGCAATGGTGGCCATTGTGGTTCGAAACAAAGAAAATCGGTACTTTTTATTCTTCATGCTGGTTAGAACTTTTCATATGTCTTGTGATCAGATGTGTAAAAGTCAAAACATGATCAGATTTATGTGTTTT
>NC_088361.1:124988725-125008725 GCF_034508935.2 Berghia stephanieae
TGTTAAATGTTGCTGTTGACCAGGGTCCCCTTGTAAAGCGCTTAGAGCATATTTAGTGGATATTGCGCTATAAAAAAGCTCAATTTTCTTTATAGGTTAATAGAAAAAGCGTCAAGAAGCATTGTTTTTATTGTGTATTTAAAGCACACGTTTAATTCGGACATATAGCATGAAGTATAATAATTGTCAATGTTCCTTACAACGTTGCTTCTCTGCATCAATTTTCTAAAACCTACTTACACTTTTCAATTTTTACAGTAGTTCACAGCTCCTTATGCCAATTCCACACCACTTAAGAATCAGCCTCATGAGATAAACAGTCCGTAAATAATTCTTTTAAAATAGAGATAACGAAATAATCAGGCCACCGAGATAAAGTTTATTAATTAATAGATTATCAGTAATAAAACAACATCATATTTAAGATTCGTGTGGAATATGAACCAGAATAAAGACTTGAAAATCACACGGCACAATCTTAAGTAAATCACACGATCTAAAACGAAACAATAACAGTCATAAATATATCTAATTTACAACACTCTGATTATACCTATAATATTATTAATTTGGAGGTTATCTATTTTTAGAATCGAAACAGACAGTTTCGCGGGCATTATAGGTCAGAGGTACAAAGCGGTGAGTTGACAATAATATTATTCATTTCATCGTCGCATGTACTTTCAATTCGCCGGAAATTAAACGTATTGGTGAGAGTGGGAAAAAATCGTCTCCATTTGTGTTTTTTGCATTATTTTTATTTTTTATTTCTGTTTGTACGTAGAGGTCTAGCTTTAATTTTTGCTTTTTTTTTTTGTTTGTTTGTTTTGTTTTGTTTTTTGTTGTTGTTGTTTTGTTTTTTTGTTTTTTGTTTTTTTGGGGGAGGGGGGGGGGGGTATTTTAAAAAAAAACCTATATTAAATGAAGGATATAGATGGTATCATTAGTTTGTTAAAGAGAGACAGAGAAGGGGGGGGGGGGAGAGAGGGAGAGATAAAGAGAGAGAGAGAGAGAGAGAGAGAGAGAGAGAGAGAGAGAGAGAGAGAGAGAGAGAGAAGAAATATAAAGCTATTTCGTGCATAGATAAATAACATTATATTATAGCACAATGTGTTCATAATCTAAAAGCTGGGCTTAATATATTGGATCTCTGCAAGGCATTCCTATTGCCATTTGGGGGGGGGGGGGTGGAAGGGGGTAAGGGGGGGGGGCAGATATTCATTTTACACTTGATTAGAGTGAAAAATAGTGTGAATAACGCAAGAGCTTTTTCCTCAACTCCCCGCCGCCCATAACGAGATGGGAACTCTGTAGCTACAGGTCAAAAGCCGAGTGTCACAACTGTTAGACCACAATGCCTTACGTCAAATAGAAGGAGATGCACTCATAGTGACTTAAGCTTGGCTTAATGTCCACTCTCGTCAACTTGTCTTTTTACATTTTAAGAGTCTCTTTCCTATCTAAAATACAATGGCTACACATCTTTGGGGAAAGTGTCTACATTGCAAATAGTCTACCCCGTTGTTAAAAAAAAAAATACGCCCTTTCGAAACGGCACCATAAGATCCCGTCGCCTAGGCATTCCATAAAGGAATATAGATAATCCATCAAACAGAATATCTGGTGTCAACAGGAATCATCCATGTTGTCCAAGTGACCAATTGGGGGTTAATAATCTTGCACAAGGAAAAATAAACGAAAGCGCCTGAAGCGGGGCTCGAACCCCTCGGCTACTCCCCCCCCCCCGCCCCCCGCCCCCCGTTGTTAAAGGTGACCTTTAATCCGGTTAACCATGATTCTCTCACGTGTTATTTATTTCATGCTCAGATGTAAAATTGAAACCTGGCTTTTTGCCGAAAGGTCGTTGGTAAATTATTAAGCCATTTTTTTTCTTGCATTCTCTTTTCAAACATAAATAATTATTGTTTCTTTTCAGCATTTAAAAATTTTGATATTCTTGTTTCGAATATCAATGCAATGTTTTGAGAGTTATTTTATAAACCGCCAGATCCGACTTAGGCAGTAAACTGAGTGCATCATTTTCCTCTCTGGTCCGTCTTTCCCTCCATTTGACCTTTCCTCTCGGACTATTGTTTTCTCATAGCAATTCAATCGTTTTAGTTGCCGAACGTACAGGAATCGAACGCGAACGTTTTATCTCGGAATTAAAATTTCTTTCAAACTGAAACAATACATGGAGTTTCTTTGTTGTTTATTTTTAGAACACATTTAGATGATCAGTTCTCACTACATAATAAAATGTTTGAAAAGTAATATAAAATTTTTAGGTTACACGTAGTTTTGTTTGCTGGTAAGTTTCGTGTGTTTGATGTGAGTAAATTACAGAAATGTATAGCGCCTATGACACACTCATTATTCACGAACAGGAGAGGAAAATGAATGTAGGCCTACTCAGTTTACAGCCTTACACGGATGGCAGCGTGAATACAGGACCTGGACCGTAGTTTACTCACAGCCAGTGGCGTGGGGCCATTGGATCGAATGGTGCCAGGCACCGTACCAATCTTTTAAAAATCATTAACAGCATAATTTAATTAGAAATAAAACAGAAATTTTAACTCCACTGTCTTTCGCCAACTCGCCAACAACAAACTGCCTTTTTAGTCTCCGCTCTATTCAAGATTCCGAATCACGCACTGCGCCGACTAGTGTGTTGGTGACATCACTGTGCGAATTAGTGACTGAATCAACACCGTGGTGCAAAGCAATCCGAGCTCCAGTTAATGCTCTATCCATTAGTATCGCTACAGCTGATTGAGCGAGAAACTGGGTCGAATTATACTATCTTCCAATAGCGGAAAACCCCTCGACTTGTGCCAGGATCTGAGAGCTCCACCGTTGGACGGGGGGATGCGCCAAATTAGGGTAACTTCGGCCATCCAAAATATTACATTAACTGTCAAAAACACTGATCATTGTCAAGTTTATTTGTAAGCAGCAAAGAAAGACAACATAAAACTTAAAAATATGACATATCAAACCCCCCCCCCCCCCCCCACCTCTTTTTCACGATTATTGAATAAAGTAATTCTTTGCAACGAAGCATTGTGGACGAATTTACCAACATTTTTTTGCTTGTAGTGCCGAGTTGATGGTTACGTGTGTATGAGTGTTTATTTGTGTGTGCGTGTGTGTGTGTGTGTGTGTGTTTGTGCGTGTGTATTTGTGTCAGTCAGAGAAAGAAAGCGAAGATTGTCAACAGTTATACTTTGGTGTGTTTTTAGATTTTTTAAGTACTTAAGTGGAGTGATTTTTTCTTTGTGATGTTTTAAGATCTGAATCTACCTTTTATTTGTGCAATCATTAATCGTAGTCCACTGATTTCCATTATTTGAGATATACTTAGAAGTTTTGTTTTGTTAAACAATGAATTGCAATGAATCAAGTTGACTCTTTACTTCACCGACCGTTTGGGAGATTAACACTAAACGACAAATTAGAAATAAAAAGAATAGTTCCTCACAAACCAACTGATTTTGAATTAACACAGGTGTGGAAATCTCGAAAACGCTCTTTTTCAGTGACATGGTATGGCACGCATGAATGGCTCACAGTTAGTTTAGAAAAAAAAAATGTTTCTTTTGTTTTTATTGTCTACTTTTTACAGATACAACAAACACTGACAAATCATGGACATCTATAGGCTATAGTGACCTTAACCACTTCCATCGTATTTCTTAACCTCCTGAACGTTGTTTTAGCACCCTTAAAAGATTGAAAAATTTCTTGCGAAATTCAATGAAACAGAAGCGTATAATTCGTTAATAATTCTGTCAATTCACAAAGCTGAAATAGATGCCATTCCAGATTTCAATAAACACATTATAAAAAGATTTGCAGAGATGAAACATCGCCGTGCAGATTTTCTTTACAAGTACTAAAAGTAAGTAATTTCTGTCATAGGTTGTTTTTTTTTCTCTTTTGATTTATATTTATCACATATTGATTGCATTATCAACCAAAACCAATCCTCTAAATGGTGGACAAAGAATAATTACAAAGACCTTTTCATACGGGACTTGTATCTCAGTGTTGTGGCTTGTTGTTTTCATGAAATATTTGTTTTTGTGAGTTTTGTCCACTCGTAGAAACCATCGACCCTCCCCCCACCCTTCCAAAAAAGAGAGTTTTTAACATGTGCTCTCTCCTCTTAACCGTGTTCACTGTTTTAGAATGTTTTTTCTTCTTCTAATCATGGCACCACCATATGCCGTCAATACGCCACGCCGCTGCTCACAGTCACGAGGTGTCTCCACTGTCTGGTACAGAAATCAATATGCTTCTCCCCCAGCTAAGATGAGAAACATTTCTACCGTCGAGGAACTTTATTTTTCCAAGTCAACATACTAGTCGTAACTGCGTCTCATGTCGAATTCATGAGAACTTGAGGGATGTGAGTAAAGATATTATTTCCAAGGACTAAACTTTGATCCGCCTACGGCGGGACTCGAACCGGGAGACTTCGAAGGGACATAACAACTATCAAATTACACTTCGTGAATCGCCATTATGAGTAGCTTCCCTTGTGTAACGGGAGGTTACTAATCGTAGTCAATTACGTTTATATATAAGTCACTTCCCTTGACTCACTTAATACTGTAATCGTCTTCACGGTTATCGGGTTGAGTGATGGGCAGTTGATGTATGTGTTCTTTAGAATGATCTCCATCATTTTGTAAGATTTTCAAGCTCTATAAACTATTTTCAAAAAAAAAAAATAAAAAAAATATCTGAAAACATGTATTTTCTCGAAGTACTTACTTGATTGAATTTTTAAATGAGTTTTATGTGACTTACGTAATGTTTTTGATGCCTTTTTTATGCTCTTATTGTTTTGATATTGGTAGATTTCGTCTCACAATGTTAGGCCTATTGTATTCTGGGTAAACAATGTCTTGTTGCTTTTTAAACCTCTTTTTGGGGTTTCGCTAGAGAAATATGCTTATTATTATTATTATTATTATTATTATTATTATTATTATTATTATTATTATTATTATCATTATAAAATGTGAAACTTAACTTTGTTCTCGAAACGTCGTATTTTAATTACTAAGCCATTTTATTTCTTGCATTCTCTTTTCAATCATAATTATTGTCTCTTTTCAAAATTTTGATATTTTGTCATTCTTGTTTCGAACATCACTCCAATGTTTTGAGACTTTTTAAAAAAAAAGTTGAAATGCAGTATTTACTCGGATCGTTCTATTATATGGGCGACGCCGCCAAATTCACTTATGCAGAGGGCCGCGTAAATACTTGTCCTGAACCGCAGTTCACTTACAGCCATGAGGCGTCTCCACTGTCTGGTAGAAAGAGAATCGAGAGGCTTCTCTCCTAGCTCAGAAGAGGAACATCTCGACTCCGAGGCAGCTTCCATCTCTTTCTTACGTCTCCTTTCGAATGAATGCAGGAGAACATAAGTAAAAGTGCGGCCTATTTTCAGGCTGCCAGCACTTGGGGCAACGTCCACCATGCGTATGCAACACCATAAGGTCTCATTCCCAAGGAAAGACAGAATGTCACATGTAAAAAGTGAGGAAACAGATAGATTTGACCTCTTCTACTTACAAGGCGATGTCGGGGGCACTAATCAAGGTTTCCGGGTATCAACTTTTACTCATGTATCTACAAATGAAGGATATTACGGACAAAAAGAATAAATTTTGTAAAAAGGCCTCGAACAAATAATGCGTGCGTCATTTCATCCATAAAGAAAGAAGATGGGCAAGGAGGTAGTCGATTTGTATGTTTTATTATTTTTTTAAAGACCAAGAAGAAGAAGAAGAAGAAGAAGAAGAAGAAGAAGAAGAAGAAGAAGAAGAAGAAGAAGAAGAAGAAGAAGAAGAAACTCATCCCAGAATTGTTTTTTCTTTTTTTTTTTTAGGGTTTTACGGCGCATGCGACATTTTAACTTTTCTACAAGTGAAGGGTATTATGGACAACAAGAATAAATTTTGTAAAAAAGGCCTCGAACAAATAATGCGTGCGTCATTTCATCCATAAAGAAAGAAGATGGGCGAGGAGTAAGTCGATGTGTATGTTTTTTTGTTTTTTTTTAAAGACCAAAAAGAAGAAAAAAAAAACTCATCCCAGAATGGTTTTGTCTTTTTTTTTTTTAGGGTTTTACGGCGCATGCGACATTTTAACTTTTTTTTCAGCGTCAACTAATACTAATAGTAATAAATGGGATATTCAAAAAATTATAGATTTACAACTAAAAACACCCAAGGGAAAGTAAGAAAAAGGAGATCAGTTCAAATTGGGAACAGAAGTAGATTCCAAGAGCAAACTCGTTTACTTAGTTCACAACAACCTGCCCCCCCCCCCCCCCCCTCCCCTCCCCTTTCCCCCTGACCTAATTGGACAAGACAAAAAACTAAAATAGAATGAAATAAAATAAAATTAAATATTAAAATAAAAAATAACTCTCAATACATTTATATTGTTCGAACACAGTACATTTATTTATTTTCCACTCTCAATTTCATATAGTATTTTTATAATATATAATGTGTGTACATGTCATCAAACATTGGCATTGCCGAGTCTAGCTCTATGGTCAACAACGTATTTTGTACAAAATGTGAAATACAACCAACCAAATTATAACAAATATCAATTAATACAAGCGCTTCATTGCAATTGTTAACAGAACTTTATACAATGATATGTTCAACTTTTACAGTAACTGTAAGTGTAATGAATACACCAGACCGCCCAACTTGAAAATATAAAAATTCGTATTTTTTTGGAGATAAATAATTTAGTCGCTATAATTAACTTTAATAATTAACAATTTGTCCCACAAGGATTAAATAACACTTCAATATCATCAAAATTATTTATAGTATGGCATCAACTTTCATTTTCAATAAGTTTTAACGATTCATGAACTTCTGATTAGTTTTTAAGGGTTTTACAGTGCTTGCAACGCATTAAGGTCATATCAGAACCAGTAAAAAGGAAGAAAATGGGACAGTAAAAATTTCTAGAATTACAATTAAAGCAACCAAGAAACGGTAAGACAAAGGGAAATCGGTTCAAATAGGAAACAGATGTAGATTCCAAGAGCACACTATCAAAGTACTTAGTTTGAGATCACCTAAAAGTCTCATCCAGACACAAGCAAAGGTCCCCACTAATAGGAATGCACTCAAATGTTTAAAAACCATATATAATATGTAAACAAAATATAATACAGTGCATAACAGAGAGATGATTTACAAGGGAAAAAAAACATCATCTCCCAAAACGATTTATACATTTGACTGTTTCCCTCTCAGCCAGGGCATCCGGCCAGGACAAAACCAAGTAATCTCATTCCAAGACAAAGACAGAAAGCACGTTGGAAAACAGAATTTATAGGGGGATATTTTTTTTTTTTTGGTTTGTTTGTTGCTTTAGGTCTCTTCCAACACAATTGAGGTTATATGAGAGACCGCTGAAACAAAAAAACAAGCAATCTAACAAAAATAGTACAAATGTCAATCAAAATCATAACCTAAAGATATCATAAGCTAAATTATAAATAACCAAGAACAAACAGGCAGAGGATTTACAGGAAAAAAAATATCCCCTGTCAAAAATACAATCACAAACCAAAGAAGCAGGATAGGCTAGTAAAGAGAAGAAGAAACGACATCACTATCGGATCGTACACCCATGCGAACATCATAGGTATATGATTCAAGGGTGATGCTCCCATCCAACGACATCACTATCGGATCGTACACCCATGCGAACATCATAGGTATACGATTCAAGGGTGATGCTCCCATCCAACGACATCACTATCGGATCGTACACCCATGCGAACATCATAGGTATATGATTCAAGGGTGATGCTCCCATCCAACGACATCACTATCGGATCGTACACCCATGCGAACATCATAGGTATACGATTCAAGGGTGATGCTCCCATCCAACGACATCACTATCGGATCGTACACCCATGCGAACATCATAGGTATACGATTCAAGGGTGATGCTCCCATCCAACGACATCACTATCGGATCGTACACCCATGCGAACATCATAGGTATATGATTCAAGGGTGATGCTCCCATCCAACGACATCACTATCGGATCGTACACCCATGCGAACATCATAGGTATACGATTCAAGGGTGATGCTCCCATCCAACCACCCGCATTTTTATAGGGGGATAGATAACACAGTAAATGCCTTCCTGCCCATTATGGGAGGCCAAGAACCCCGCCCAGCACGAACTTTTGAAATTGGAACCAAAATGTAATTCTACGAATTTTTCGTAATACAGTAGGCTGGTCTGGAATGCATCAACAATGACAATAGTCTTCAACAGTCGTGACGTCATTTCCTTCCTAATGACGCATGGTAACTTAGTAACACTGGCTCTAAACTATCGGAACAATGGCGGACGCCGTATGAAATATTTCTCCGGCGAGCTTAAACGCGTATCCAGAGGAAAAAAACCCCATCAATTTGATCATGTTTTGACCTTTACACATTCTGATCACAAGGCATATGAAAAGGGAATGAAAAGTTCTAGCTAGCATGAAGAATAAAAAGTAATGATTTTCTTTGTTTAGAACCAAGATGGCCGCCGTTGCCGGGCGCGTGACATCAGACTACTGAATCCAATTGAATTTAAACGGGACCGTCAAGCCCAATGATTACCAGTATGAATCAATACGCACTCCACGTTTAAGAAATAAATCGTGATCCGTATCCGTTTCACGTAATAAATGATCTAAATATAGTACACGGAAAATCCTTGTCGCAGTACACAGGCACAATTCTAAAAACAAAACTCTCCACAAGCCCATGCAACCCTGTTTTAATAATTGAATACATGGGTCCATCTTCATTGTAATAGGTTGGCTTGGTCATGTGATTTTTTGTTTACAATTACAGTATATTCATAGTGTTTTGTGAAAATATTCCATTTCGCCCTTTTCTAAAAAGTAATAACTATAAAAAATCTGCCCATAACAATACAAAACGCGGAGGTAAGATATCAAATTAAACAAACAATAGCGGACTGTACCATCGGTTGTTGAAGTCTAGTTCTAATCGGGGTTACACCTTACCTAAAAAAAAAAGTAATGATCTATGACTATTGGATGAAATTTAAAGATCTGAAAAACTGCATATAAAACAGTGCCAGACAAAGTAAGAAAGACAAATTCAAGAGAAAAAAATCATCCCCCCCAAAAAATCAGTCTCCCTCAAAGGGGATAAAACCTAAGACCTCCAGACTACTGGAGGAAATTTAGCTGCTTTAATCGATTTCTCAATAAAATTTAGTAAACATTATGAATCAAAACAATTTTAGGCTATTGTTACTGCCGCGGATTGTTAAGGTAGTGTATATTTACATTTTGAAAGATTATTTCCACTCAGGATAAACTCAAACAAAGTACTCAAAACATCAAATCTTAGAATTGTATCGATTTCATGCCGATGGCGAGAGCCCATATCTTGTGATAAAAATATGAAGAGTGTTCTTTACATGTTATCAAAGTGTTACCGTACACAATAGTTTGAAGAATGATCACTCTGACGCCAATGAGCATGATTCGGGCACGACTGTCATGATGTTGCCAGAAGTACGATATCAATTTGTTGAAATCATGCCCTTTCTATTTTCACAATAAATTTACAAACGTCTTAAGACAAGAGGGAAGTATTATTTACCATAGATATATACATTCCTCATGAAAATTTTTTTGATGTATATATTGAAGCTTGAGGTGACGAGAATCAAATCGACATCTAAGAATCAGGGAGTGGACAATGATTGCGGCATGCACATGACCATTTTACTTCCATCAAAAGCTTCCTTACAGGGAATTGGTAAAACACACCACGCCAATTCTCTTTCCGACTGCTTTATAAAAAAATATTTAAAAGAAATTGTATATCCTAACTCATCGTCAATGGTGAAATAATACAATTTCTCAATGTCGCTGTCGCGCAAAGTTGTCAAGATCCCACTATGAATAATACGTCAACCACCTTATTGGCGTTTGCTTTCATGCGTTTTATGGCGTTTGCGACGTTTTAGGTCATTTCAGTGTCTATAAAAAGGAAGATGAGAGAATAGTTTTTAAAAAAGTGCAATCGATGTTTTAAGTGGCAAGGAAAATGTAAGACAAATGGAATTACTCCAACAGAAATCAGAAGTAGATCCAAAGGCGATAAATCAATGTACTAGTACTTGTCTGATTACCACTTTAAAGATCCACACTAAAACGACAATGGTATCTCCACCAAAATAGATACAGTCACTCAGATGATTAGAAGATAAGCATTATATTAAAAACACAACATTGGCAAAGTAAAAATATAATGGCGCGCTGATTTACAAGGGGGAAATAATATCACCTCTCAGACAAATCCATCCGACTGCTGCGTTCTCAGAAAAAGACTCCAAGCAGGACCGAGGCAAAACCAAACTAGTCTCATTCCAGAGCAAGGACACAAAGCTACTGAGAAAGGCAAATGATGTTGGGAAACAGAAGAGATAGAAAGGATGTGGACCAGTGAAGAATCCAAAGGCCAAGAAGGGCCAACGTTCGCCCTCCCCGAGAGAAATCCCACCAACCAATTCAACAATGAATTCTACAGGAGATTCAGAACAGAGTCCAAAGCACAAAATTTGATGATTTAGATCGCGATCCTGGACAATGTATGAATGTCTGCTCATATGATTTCTTTAATGATAAGAATCACGCATTGGATCGCTCACCTCTTGCCTTCAAACGCTTTTCTTATAGCTCTGGGTTTATATATGGGCACCATCTTTCAAAGATGATATAAATATTTCTAAATAATTGAATATGGCAGCGCATGTCTCTCTGAACGCTTGCCGTGAATGTGTGTGTTACTTCGAGTGTGTCAGTCTGTTTTTAGTATATAGTTAGTAATTTAATAATAACAACTAGTAAAGTGGCAATAATGCTTTAGCGGTAACCCCATCCTCTCGAACCAATGGCAATGAGCACGTTAGGCCACGACGAGCAAGACCATATAATGACTATAATTTGTTTTGTCAATAATAATTGGCAGTGGCAATTTATTACAATATACTTGTGGTATTGGCAGTAATAATTGAGAATCAATAAAGTTATACTAGCATTGCTTAACTGTACTCTGGAAAGACACGTATTTAAAACTTTGACCAGAAAACTCTTCCTTCAAATATCGATCGATTTAAATGATCTTCATCTTGGCAAAAACTCTCAAACCTGGAATCTCGCAAAGTCCCAGGTTTGAGAGTTTTGCCAAGATAGGACCATTAAAATCCCGTCTATATTTAAAAGACGAGTTTTCTAACCAAATATTGTAATACGTTAACTTCCCAGGGTACTTACGGCAGTTAACTGATAAAGGACGGGATATCAAATTAAAGTCATTGGTACATTAGAGGATATTCTGAACAACGTGGCTTTTTGTGAGAGAAACTCAAAGGGTTCGACTATTTAAAATCTTATTTAATTTAGGAGACAATTTATTTTTAAACGAACTCTTTTCAGTTAAGTTCGGGATAAGCACGTAGTTTCGAACATGATTGACATTACTGCAAATTGTTGAAACTTCGCGCGTGTCCACATTATTATCTTTTTCCTCCAAATGAACAAAAAAACAGACAATATTATTACAAAGTCGGAACTCTCATCACGAGTTACTCAATTCGCCTTGATTCTGAATATTCTCTATTGTAAAAGTTTTCAATAAAAATTATGTTACTGATACTGTGATAATAATTTGCTTCACATTTATTTTATGGCAACAGATCACATGAAATGCTGTACATATTTAAATTGCACAAACACTCTTTGGATTACAAAGCAACTTCCTTTTAAAGCTAAGTTCACAATGAATATAATACAAAACATATCTCCAATAGTATCTTTCTTTGTGTACAGAATTCGGTTTACAGCCATTCGTTCGATTCTTGCCTATATGCAATCAGTTTTACTCATTTCACATATGTGACCCGTCAAAACGGTTTTATGTCGGGCGGAGTGAACTGGAGACTGAAAGTTGGAACTAAAAATAGTCCAAGATGGGAAACTTGGGTTAAATGTATACTCTTTGTTGAAAAAAAATAAATATAGTCTTTTTTTTTTTTTCCTTTGGCATCTCATTGATTCAAATTCAGATTCTTAAAAGTGCAAAATAATTTTTAAAAATTCCCATTTCGTTTTGACTTTAAATATACATAAAGTCCGCATATGTTTCAATCTCACACCATACCACTAGTGGAAGTGGGTCACATTTACATTTTTCCTTTAGAATCACACTGTGAATTCATCATCACCCTGCCTTTTGTAAGAAAACACTTAGAAATGACTGCATTCCAAATTCGGTTCCTTCAATTTCGGAACTGTAACCTAACTTGAGCATAACAATAACAACACATTATTTATAAAGGGGAAAAAAAAAGAAACCATAATATACATTTGTAAAGGTCACAATATGTTTTCATTTTAATATCACATCTTGTCAACATATGAGATGGCAAATAGAAATAATATATATATATATATATATATATATATATATATATATATATATATATATATATATATATATATATATATATATATATATATATATATATATATATAACTTCTTTTTTAAAATGTCAAGATGGTAGCAATTCACGGTGTAATTTACACACGACTTTAAAATTTCAAACACTAGGTCTTGTTTAACATAGTTACACCACTCTAGTCACTCGAAGATCATTTTCTCATCATTCAAACCAAAAGTTTGTACAACTTTCTCCCAAAAAAGATTCTTTTATCACGGATAGTTAATATACGATCTCTGATCGATATTGACCGAAGAGTCAAAGGACCCAGTCTACGAGGTCTTTCCACAGAGGTCAAATAAGTTACCCTTTATCGGTGAAAAATCGTATTATAACATCTTATTCTCATATACAAGAAAAGTTAAGAATACAAAATGGTAAAATTGAATGGAATATAACACCATAAATTATTTATTTATGCACCACATCAACAATCGGTCAGATAGCTTTATTATTATTATATCTGACACGTATTATAATGGCAACAAAGATGAAAGGGGGCGGTGTTATGACAAAAAATAAGATTTTGTAAGTTTGCAAGCCGGAAGAAAGACCTCGTAATTTGTGATTATATTTACAACTTCCTTTCGACCTTTCGTATCTTATGTTTTTGTTTTTTGTTTTTAAGGGTTTTACGGCACTTGCAACACATTTAGGTTATATCAGCGCCAGTAAAAAGGAAGAAAATGGGATAGTAAAAAGTTCTAGAATTACAATTAAAGCACCCAAGATAAAGTAAGACAAAGGGGAACTGAGAACAAATAGGGATCAGATGTAGATTCCAAGAGCATACCACCAATGTACTTAGTTTGAAATCACCTACAAGTCTCATCCAGACACAAGCACAAAATCCAACAAAGAGGAACACACTCAAATGCTTACATTATACATTCAAAATAAAAATAATAATACATAACAGAGAGATGATTTATGTTTTGTTTTTGTTTTTAAAGGTTTTACGGCGCTTGCAACACATTAAGGTCATATAAGCGCCAGTAAAAAGGAAGAAAATGGGATAGTAAAAAGTTCTAAAATTACAATTAGAGCACCCAAGAAAAGGTAAGACAAAGGGGAATTGGTTCAAATAGGAAATGGATGTACATTCTAAGAGCATACCATCAAAGTACCTAGTTTGAGATCACCTAAAATCTATCCAGACACAAGTAGAGGCCCCAACTGAGAGGAATACACTCAAATGTTTTACAAATCATATATAATACAAAGAAAACATAATACAGTGCATAACAGAGAGATGATTTACAAGGAAAAAAATATCATCTCCCAAAACAATAACTATGCATTCGACTGTTTCCCTCCCAGCTAGGCTTCTGGCCAGTGCCAGGACAAAACCCAAGTAATCTCATTCCGAGACAAAGACAGAAAGCATGTTGGAAAACAGATATAACGGGATAGAAGACACAGTATGTACCTCCCTGCCCGCTATGGGAGGTCAGGATCCCCACCCAGTTTCGTATCTTACGTACTAATGTGAAAGACGATATCAGGTGGGCAAGATATACAAATGAATGGAAGTATGTATAATAAATAATTGATGTAAACATAAAATTTTGCATGATGAAAATACGTACAATGTGGCGTAGTTGTAAACTGTTTAGGTTGTGTGCATCTTTTAAAAAAAGAAAATAAATTGTATAGCCCTAAAACAAACAAACGAACGTAAATATCAATATCTCTCCTGTTTAACTATGACCAGAAACAAAAACACAAAACTAAAAAAGGAACCCCTCACCCAAAAAAGAAATTAAATAGATAAACAACACTTTGATAAAAAAAAAAATAGTATAACTTCTTAACCGTTTAGCGAACAAGACGGTATAACTTAAAGAATGAGAAAAAATAGAGGGCACAAATGAATGCTTTCACAGACGTGTATATATATATATATATATATATATATATATATATATATATATATATATATATATATATATATATATATATATATATATATATATATATATATATATATATGTTTTTGTTTTTGTTTGTTTTTAATGGTTTTACGGCGCTTGCAACACATTTAGGTTATATCAGCGCCAGTAAAAAGGAAGAAAATGGGATAGTAGAATTACAATTAAAGCACCCAAGAAAAAGTAAGACAAAGGGGAACTGGGAACAATTAGGGATCAGATGTAGATTCCAAGAGCATACCACCAATGTATTTAGTTTGAAATCACCTACAAGTCTCATCCAGACACAAGCACAAAATCCAACAAAGAGGAACACACTCAAATGCTTACATTATACATTCAAAATAAAAATAATAATACATAACAGAGAGATGATTTACAAGGAAAAAAAATATCATCTCCCAAAACAATAACTATGCATTTGACTGTTTCCCTCCCAGCCAGGACTCCGACCAGGGCCAGGAAAAAACCAAGTAATCTCATTCCAAGACAAAGGCAGAAAGCATGTTGGAAAACAGATATAAGGGTATAGAAGACACAGTATGTACCTCCCTGCCCGCTATGGGAGGTCAGGATCCCAACCCAGATATAGATATATATATATACATATATATATATATATAATATATATATATATATATATATATATATATATATATATATATATATATATATATACACACACAGAGAGAGAGAGAGAGGGGGGGGGGGAGGAAAGAAAATGATAACACATCCAAGCCCCTACGGACAATTTCAATGAGTTAATATTAAAGGTACTGTGTACAACAATCACTCAAGAAGAAAAAAAAACAGTTCAAGGTTAAATATAATAAATCTAAAGCATATAGAAAACTTGGAAAACATACACTTAAAATCAGAATCAGATGGAAACTCATGGGACGGGGAAAAAACCATGACAAATAAATAGGACAAAAATGTATAAAATTACATTCAGTAAAAAATAAAATAAAAAGAGAGTAAAAAAGGGAAATTGTTCAAAGAGCAAGATCCGATATCAAGCACACAGTAATCATTAATAGGAAAAAAATATCCAATGTGGACGTAAATCAAGGAATAACCAATGCATTTCGAGATCAAGATTATCTCATTCATTGGTAAGAGAAAAGTAAGAAATTCATGGAACAAAAGAATCGAGTTCACCATCGCTTGCTCGATATGATCTATTTCCAACCAATTCCTTTATTACTTCAAAGAACAAAAATGAAATCTGCTATTTCTTTTACTTTTTTCTTCGCCTTTGAAACCAACACTTTGTGCCATTCCCTCTAGTTTGTTAAAGGGCATCTTTTGTTTTAATTTTCATTTAGAGTTGGTTGCACGTTACCATTTCTCATGAATAAGTTTTGGTGAATCATTGTAGAAATATATAAAAAAATAAATTGTAAAATTAGTTCAGAAAAAACCCAGAGAAAAAAAAACCGACAAGAAATAAAAAAAAATAACCATGGCAAAATTAACGAGTGGAGATTTACTAAAAACAAATTAAACAAATTCATATGTTACTCTCTATTTTGGCTTTAAAACGCAAAATGTTATCTTGTAACAAAGAACAAGTTGTATTTGTGTGGCAACGAGTTAATCAAATTCAAATTGAGCTACATTTGTAACTGTAACCATGGTTGGTAAAGCAACAAGTATAAAATATATAAATCCATACGAAAATAGAACCATAATCAAATCTTATACAATCCAATTGTAACCTTTCGATAAGAGCAAAATCACCCCCTCCTCCCACCATAATAAGAGCAAATGTGTAAGAGTAATACTCATAAAAATAAATTGTATGTAGTCATTTAAATACTGTAAGTTAGTTTAAATCTCAGTACTATATGTTATAATACATTCTAACAAGATCACATACTCAGAAATTTATCATTCTTTAATGATAAGAAATTATAAATGCATTTCTTCCAAAAGAAAAATAAAAAATTACATATGTATGATAATCGCTGAAACACATAGCTTTTAATAAAACGACTTTTAGAGAGCTCATTTTTTTAAAAACCTTATATGTCAAGGTTTAAGTATTTTTTAAAGTCGCTCTCTTGAGTTGTTCATGCAAAAAGTTAAGTGTGAACCCGCATTCTACAATGTTTCATATATAATATGTACATATCTTTCCTTATATCAGACCAGGGTGGGCAAGGACAGGGGAGTCGTGATCCTCATCATCTGTATAAGGACAACAAACATAAGCACACCGACAGCATCTTCAGAATGAGAAAAGGGGCATAGAGAATCTTTAAAATAACGACAATACCAAAACAAAAATGAGAAAATCGTCCATATTATCATATCGACTAGGAAACGACTTCATTATTATTATTATTGGTAATGGTAGTAGTAGTAGTAGTAGTAGTAGTAGTAGTAGTAGTAGTAGTAGTAGTAGTAGTAGTAGTAGTAGTAGTAGTAGTAGTAGTAGTAGTAGTAGTAGTAGTAGTAGAGGTATCTTCTTTGTATTAAAGATGATTCTTTTTTAGTTTATTACTGCGCTGGGAAAAAAAGTTTTATTTTAAGTCTACTACAGAGTAATCCCGTCCATTCCCGAGGACAGCAAAATCTTCATCTAAATTGTTCCAAGTTAGAGGACATGTATAAAGCGTTTTACCCAAAGCACAATGCGAGGCAGATGAAACTGGATAAGAATGGAAGTAAGTAATTACATATTTATATTGCTTTGCGGTGCTTGGCCTTTATAATCCACAAACTTATTATCATATTGACATTTAGCGCCACTGCTTCAGATTGCCATTTGAAAGATAACACAATTATGAATTGGGGGTGGGGGAAGAGGGGGAGTGCCTTTCTTATTTTCATTTTTGATGATCAGCATTTAAAAAGAGAGTGAATGCAAATAAAATAAGGACCGTTGAAGATGAGTTATCGAGATTACCATTGTAGGATAAATTAAATTTAATAAACAAACACCCATGTCGTACTGAGCAGTTGTCTTAAAACAACTAATTTACTTTGTGGGGTATACAAAATACATTGCGCGTCCGCAAAAACGCTACTATTATCAGCAACCGTTGTTACGTGATTAGTACTATCCAAGCACCAGTGCTCTGCAGTCAAGACCAAGTATTATGTTTGCCTTTAAATGGGGGGGGGGGGGGGGGGGGGGGGGTGAGGCATTGAAAGTCGGTAAGTGTAAGTGGACTGAACTCGAGGACTATTGGGTAGGGACCAATACATTCAAATTTCTAGCTTTTGACATTCACGCAAGCTTCACATGCTATTCTAAAATATACACAATATTTGCTGAAAGTCTGACGATATGCCATTTTTCTCATTTGGAAAACCCAACCCTAATCAACATTAATATAATTAGACCTGTAAATGAGCTCTATAAAAATTGACTGAAACTCTTCGTAATTCGTCGTAGTCGAAAAATCCAAAGAATCGAGATGAATAGTAAATAGCAAGCTCGCTTGAGCAAAACAATGGCAGAAAACTAATTTGCGCGGGAATTAATTAGGCTACTTACCATTGTTCCTTATAATTAGGTACTCAATCAGTGAAGAAACTAGAAACGGTCAACCAGTTTGTTTACAATGTGAGGCAATCGAGATGTACTGTGGCAATCCCTAACTTTCGATTTGAAGGTGTCTACATAACACACTTCCGGCTTTCGCATTTTAGTTTTTTCATACTTTTACTTCCCTCCAGGTAAATGTGGTCAATTTTGGCTTACACGAAACAGTGAAATTTATCGCTCACGGGCTCAGTTAAAATTGGCTACCATTGGGATCACGACAGGTTTGGAAAGTGAAAAAATAAGGCTGTGTGAAAATAATGCATAGCACTATGGAACATTCCTAATTACTTTACGGTCATTCAACTACGATTCATGAATTCTTTCTTTCTTCATTTCTTTCTTTCCTTTTTAAAATTATTTGAATTTGACGAATTGACTGATTTCAGTTAATTGACTGAGAATTTACAGGTCTATATAATGCCATTTGTTTAATTCTTGTGGTAATGCGATCATTACCTAAGCACCCTGTGTCTTGAAATTGCAGACACAATTGCAGATCTAGCTTAGAATTATTTTAACCAGTCTTCAATAATATCTTCCAGAACAACCAACATCCCTCCAGACTGAAAACTCACTCCAACTTTCAGTACGTGTACTTTTTTCGGGTAACCAACGAAGATTAATATTGGGTGAACCTGGTTGTTGGGGCGTTTCAGATTCATTATAACTATCTGAAACAATACAGTAATTTGAGCCGTCGTTGTTATCCCAGTGTTCTCTTCCATGCTCCACAAAACAAACGGCAAATTGAATCTTTTTTGTCACATCAAAGCTTGGAGAAATTTCTACCTGGAATGAAAAAGTATCATTTGCTTCAACATAACCATTCCCAGGTCCAGGAACATAAGATGCTTCATGGTCTTCAAAAGTTGACCAATCATCCATAGACACACGCACAAAAATCCTCTTTTCAAATGTGATATTTTTTACTTTGATCGTGCCTTTCACTGTATAATCCTGTAAAATAACATTTTCTAAAGAAACCAAATTCCGGATAACTTTGTCTCTGAATGCGATATAATCTGAAGCGGGTTGAGGAAAGCATAATTTAATAGGAGGGTTACATGTGATCCCTGCATTGGCACCTCGGGTTAACATGGACAAAATTTTGGAGTTCAGCTGTGGGGGTTCATCTGGGCCCTCTTTGACGAATCTCACTTGTGCAAGAGCCAAACCTTTATGGTCTGCAAAAGATACTTTTTTCAGGTTCCTCCGAGGAGACTGAGATCCACTTTCAGGAGAAGTGTTATATTCACCATCTAAATCACTAATGTAGTTTTCAGAACAAATGATAATCGATTTGAGAGCGCCAGATTTTTTCTTATTTAATTCAAAGCTGTCACTGATTTTACGAGGATATGAGGATGTATGATGAAATGGGCAGGTAACTGAATTGAAATTAATATCATTTGAAGAAAACGGGCAGTTATCATTGTCAAGAATGGTGTTGTCATTTGGAGATTGCTGAAGGTTGCTGTTGTCATTGACATTGGATGATGATGTGTGTTGAATGGACAATGCCATGAAGTCAAACCTCAAAGATGGAGGGCTGGAAGCAAGGAGATACTGTGAGAGATCCATTGGAACTCTGTCGTTTACACCCTCTGGGGTGGAGGGCAGCAAATCCAGCATGGGTGATTCTGAAATTGAGAATGGAAAAAAAAAAAGAATCGGATGAGATAACATGGCAGAATGAAGTTGAAGTTATCTGATCAAAATGTAAAAAGGCGCTTCTCAGTGAATGATAGAATCACTTTACTTTATAACAATAATAAGAGAATACAAGCCACAGCTAATGCATGTGTAATATCACCATCATCATCATCAACATCCTGATTATCAGTGTTATTATTATTATCATTATTATTATTATTATTATTATTATTATTATTATTATT
>NC_088361.1:125011225-125041225 GCF_034508935.2 Berghia stephanieae
TGAGTATGCTTTACTTCCATAAAATGTGTCTCGTAAACGAAAATATTGATTTCATTTAAGGATGTGTAACGGTAATTATTAACACTTGAGGTTCCTTGAACAAACAAAATCACGACTGCAGCCAGAACAGTTTGATATTTCTTGTTTTATAATCTATTTTTAGGTTGTATAGGTTGGCTAGTCAATGAACCGAGAATGCAATGATACAAGAAAAAGGTATGTGGTAAACAGTGTTTAGGCTTTAAGGCTTGTATAGGCTACCCCCATAGGCTATTGATAGCCATTTAGGGCGGAGGCAAGATGGAAAGTTGTTTTGATCTCTTCAATTAATTGGATTCGTCGTATAGTATATGAAGCTTTAAAGCGCAACTAAATTTGTAAACCTTTTGTTAGGATGCCGGTTGCGAACGTTCATGAATTACTGTCATCAAAATCTATAGACCAAGACACCAAAGTACCACCTCTTGGTGGGATAATTAAGACAAGAGACAACAGTGATTTATATTATACAGGACTCTGGAAAATAGCGCTATAGAAACCGGGGCAAAGGCAAGGGAACTACCAGGTGCGAGATGACAAGCACCAAACTCGCAAGCAAATGAATCTGGTCCATCTCTGGGATTTTTATTTTTATTTGTTTTTGTTTTGTGATGCTTTTTGGGCTAGACGGCGGTCTGTTTCTTTCTTTTTTTTTTTTTCTTTTGTGATGATTTTTGGGTTAGACGGTCTATTAAATAAATTTTCTTTCTTTCTTTTTTTGTTTGTTTGTTTTGTTTTTATTGTTGTTTTTGGACTAGCCTTATTCTAATAGAATGTCAAGCGATTGATAATAAAGTTCCATCTAATTAGGCAAAAACCAGGGATTAAAATCGTTGATAACTGATTGATTTAATTAAACAATCTGAATAGAATTTATGGCCTTTCCCAGCTTGTAGTGGTGGTGGTGGTAGTAGTAGTAGTAAGTAGTAGTAGATCTAGTAGTAGTAGTAGTAGTAGTAGTAGTAGTAGTAGTAGTAGTAGTAGTAATCTATAGATGGAACGAAATTAACGTCACTCGACTCTTTGTTATTTTAAGGCAGCCGTTTTAGGTACTACCTCAAACTCGGGGACCCAAATAATTTTGGGGGTTTGGGAGGGAGGGGGGGGGAACTTCTTTTTTTTTTTTAAGTCTATCTTAGATAGTAGGGCGTTTGGGAGAGACTTTATAAAAAAGAAAAAAAAGTTTCCCCCCTCCCAACCCCCCAAAATTATTTTTTTTTTAAAAGTTTCCCCTCTCCCAAACCCCCCAAATTATTTGGGTCCCCGAGTTTGCGGTAGTACCGCCGTTTTAATGTTTTTTTCTCACTTAATTCTATCAATCAGACTATAAACGTTTAAGGTTACAAAAATAGTTTTGTGTTAATACATCATATCCGACTGGTGGATTTTGTATTTTACTCAAACACATAGCATCAATTATCAACAGTGTGTGGTGAGTAAACCTTAAGACTGAGATTATGGACAAATAACAGAAATGTCAAATTAAGACATATTAAAATTCATTTTTTTAATCAGTAGAAGCTTTAGTCTACTTACATAAGATTCGGTCGACACCTATCAAGAGATCAAAGAGATCAAAGGAATCCACCGACACCACTGAACAAAGATACCACACACTGTAATGTGAAAAAGTCCGGAACCTCCCGAGAATAACACGGGAATATTATCATTTGATATAAGACTGCGCAAGCACAATTATTAAGTAGCGGTCTATTACATACACCAGACACCGGTTACAATGAATGATATCATGCTTGGACCCCAGGACTAATAATCACTGTCTGAAGAAAAATAGCCATCTCAAGGTCGCTAAATATACCGGCTTTTGTGTGCCAACTCGAAGCTTTATTTTATGACATACGGCACTCACTAGCCAAGTACCTGGCACACAGACAGCACACGGCGTTCGTTGTTGTTTGCATCGACCCAGCCGCTGGTTCGACCTCATTCGCCGCTAAGAGGTCAGCTAAGACGGAGTATCAGCCAATGATCAGAGAGTTCAAATAGCAGCGACCAATGAAAATAAAGGTTAACGCATGAAAACAGTGTGGGTCGCAGGCTGAAAATAGCAAGTCACACGGCAGTGCATGCTGTTTGTGTGAGATCTCAGCTGATGAAACAAGAAGACACACATCGGTATGAACTTTTGAACTCAGCTGTTGACTCCGAACAGCTGATTATCGGAATGGTACCTAAATGGTGGTAATACCAAGAGTTATATCAGTCCAGTTAATTAAATGAGTTAAATGCTAAAAGTGAATAGCTAACCTGCTCTGGCTGGCATAATTATAACAAATCATAATTTGAAAATTATCCCGTAAGACTGATCGCCTCTTTGGCTGGAGTTAATCAGACCATAAACATGATGCGACGACAACCAAAATCTAACTATTGTCAACCCCCTCTCCCATTGAGCTTTTTCCCTCGTTCAAATGAGTGAACAAATATCTAATTATATAAATGACCTCATGCTCATAATACGATGCAAGATGCATGCATAATAATTTATTGAGTTGAAGTTAAACATTGGTCAATAAATTAGTAACATAGCTGAGCTCAGTAGAACAAAATAAAATAGTATTATTACTACTTTATAGATAGTATGCAGATGACGTCACTCAGGCCTTTGTTATGGTTTTTGCCATCCGCGTTTGTGAGTTGTTCTCATTAAACTGTATTAACCAGACTATAAAAGTTCATGGTTACACAGAGTTTGTGTGTTGGTCCGTTATACTTCCGGGTGGCAATGTTGTGAACTCCTTGGCCAAGCGCATTCTATCTATATCGGTCAGCTTGGAAACTAAGATTGAAAACAGAGCTCATAATATCATGTCATTTTGAAAGACTATTCTGATATCGAATAGAAACACGGATATCTGATACTGCACCCGTGTAAATTTATCGTATGAGGAGGCACGTTTTCTTCACGTGGTTCTGTCAATATTTTGGCCGCTCATGCGTTTCAGAACTGTGCAGTGAATCTGAAGCAACCTCTTTATTCAATTACCCACAGTTACACCTGTATACACACACGCACACACATACACACACACACACACACACACACACACACACCTCCATCTCTCTCTTGCATTGTCTACTGATAGTACCTATATAAGAAGTCACTGCTCTCTTGCCTTCTCGACAGATAGAATGAAGAT
Source organism: Berghia stephanieae (assembly GCF_034508935.2). Lineage (NCBI taxonomy): Eukaryota > Metazoa > Mollusca > Gastropoda > Nudibranchia > Aeolidiidae > Berghia > Berghia stephanieae. Next base: position 125,014,426 of record NC_088361.1, read on the forward strand.
GATGTCACTCAGGTCTTTGTTATTGTTTTTTGCATCTACGTTTATGAGTAATTCTCACTAAACTGTATTAACCAGACTGTAAACGACCACGTTTGCACATCATTTTGTGTGTTGGTCCGTGATATTTTCAGATGGCAATGTTGTGAGTAGCTTGGCCAAGCGCACACTCTCTCTATAGATAGATTGCGCTTGGCCAAGGAGTTCACAACATTGCCATCCGGAAGTATAACGGACCAACACACAAAACTCTGTGTAACCATCAACTTTTATAGTTTAGTGAGAACAACTCACAATCGCGGATGGCAAAAAACAATAACAAAGGCATGTGTGACGTCATCTTCATTCTATCTATAGAGCTCACTCTTGCATTGTCATTTTCTCTCCTCATTCCTCCTTTTTTCTTTCTTCCAAAAATTAAGAAAATTCGAGTATCTTGACAACTACAATTTTCCAGAGGAATGAAATCTCTCTCTCTCTCTCTCTCTCTCTCTCTCTCTCTCTATATATATATATATATATATATATATATATATATATATATATATATATATATATATATATATATTACACTCTTAAACATAATATGATCATTCGGCAGGTTTTATTTCCTTTCTCTTGTCACAGCTAATGGGAAACAAGCATCACCCATGATAAATCCCACGATAGATTAATCGAAACAAAGCAACAGCTAAGCAAATGCTAAGAAGAAAAAAAAAAACCCAAAAAAACCCTGCTGTACAAAAGCTCGAAAATGTAAAATCAAAAGTTGCAACCATTTGGACATTACCAAAGATTGATAGCCCAACTACAACACCTTACCCGCTAATTATAAAACAAACAAATTAAAAAAAACAAACAACAACGCTTAAAAAACACAACACACACACACACACACACACACACACACACACACACACACACAAACAAACAACCAAATTCGAAAAACAAAAAAACAAAAAAAAAACAAAAATCGTCGAACCCCCCCCCCCCCCCCAAAAAAAAAAATAAAAATAAAAAGAAAGCATATTATAAAACAAATAAACGAATTAAATATATAAATGTTATGTCACAGGACTCATGGGGGCCAAGTAAATTTCCGGTTTTGGCAGCGTGCATCCGACATTATAAATATTGCTTTCCACCAATCATGAGATTCGAAATAATTTCTGCGAAACGGAACAATGACTTCGACCACTCAATCACAGTTCAGTAAAAATTAATACAAGAGAAAGATGTGGAAAAACAATAACATAGAATGAACATGTTTCAACTACTAAGCAATAAGGAAGAAAAATGGTTTTAAGACTTCATGGGTACTTCTGGTCAAATTTATACCAGTTTTGTTCGCACGTTCAAAGTGCTCTACCTTCTGCAGTATGGTAACCACCATGATTATCTTTCATTATTTTTTGAAAATTCATATATTATATAAAACTAAAGCACCCTTTTGATAAAGATACAATCTGCCCCCACTCCTTTAATAATTATCCACATACTCAAATAATCATTGCTCTGTTTTTTGGTGTTTTTGTTTGTTGTTTTTTTTTTTTTGTTTTTTTTTAAGACTTCAATCTATCAAGCACGCGATACTGTGTGCCCTAACTGATGACATTTCACGATAAATTATAACCACAATTTATTGTCATGCTCGCCCCCTGTGGCCACTTCAGAGTAATCTAATCAACTATCACTGAAGTGTGTAGATAAGATACATCATGGAGACAGACAGATTCGAGTCCCTCGCATGTCTCCTGAGTCTGTCGTACGATATTTTGCTGTTTTGGCATAATTGCCATCGGCCGGATACGGTTTGTTGATGTTGACATGGGGGCTAATAAATGTATGTCTCTGACCTTTATCGTGCCACGCTATTAGCAGGCCTGATGACAAAACGCTTTTAACAATTAGCCATAAAACTTTTCTCCACTATTATCGATATATTATATATAAAGATGACTCCCCAATTGTTCAAAAAGTGTTTAAGTTGAGACTTTTTAGAAGTAGATATTTATCCCTTTAAAAAAATAAATCTGGATTAAGACTTTCTGACGAGGTTAAGGCCATCTAAATATGTCAATACTTGAAGTGAAAACGTTCTGCCCCCCCCCCCCTTTCCCCCACCACCACCAAAAAAAAAGTAATGCAAAAAAAAATAAATAAAAAAATAAATAAAAAAATAAAAAAAAAGGTTTACCATTGTACGACAGGGTAAGTAGGTCACGGACTTTTTCACTTGATTGGCAGTGCTTGTGTCCTTAGCGAAACTCATTGTCTTCAGGATATGCATGTTTCTTCCCAACAGTCTGAAAATCTAAAAAGAAAGTAAAAAATAAAGATAAATGAAACAAATCAAATATGAATAAATAAATTAATAATAAACAAACAAATAAATAAATAAATAAATAAATAGATAAATAAATAAATAAATAAATAAATAAAAAAAAAAATAAATCATAGCCTGGGATTGTAAAAATACAAAAGAATATACTTGAGCTTTTATATAGCGCAATATCCACTAAACATGCTCAAAGCGCTTTACGAAAAGGTGAAAATGGAAAGGCTTCGAATGCTGTACCGACCACCGTTCCCTTCCGAAGCCTTCTTTCCAATTTCACCTTTTCGTTTGTATTTTTATATGTCCAATGCTTCAGTCCCCGGGAATTTAAATTATCTTATTGGACCATGTACTGTTTCCTTCTGATCTTATCTGTCACGGCTTTAATTCTATCTACCAATAAATATTTTACCAGAGACTCAAAACTTGAAGAAAAAAAAAAAGGTTGAAACATTTTCTCAATTTTTCAGTGATGTCCATGGCACTATTAGTCATTGTTATGTCTCAACTTTGAACTCCCCTCCCCAAACATGAGCATTTATATAGCGCAATATCCACTAAACGTGCTCAAAGCTCTTTACAAGAGGTCCCTGGCCAACAGCAATGTTTAATATGTAGGACGAGACATGACGCTTGTTAGGCAATATTATGTATTACAATTTTGTTTTCGACAGAGAGACCACGCTGTTCACGGCCAGGTACTCATTTTACACATGAGTACGATCAGAGAATGTAAGTTAAGAGCCTAAGGACTAACTCTATCGACCGCTCAGACCTTGGACCTTTCGATCTGGAGGCGAGTGTCATACCACAAGACCACATAGCCGCACGTTTGATGAGGTTCAACGACCCAGAGTGCGGAGTTTGCGAAGTCTGACCCTTGTATCTTTGGAAAAGGCACTTTACACTCATTGCCCTTCTCGACTCAGTGCTGACATCGCATAGCTTATCGGGCATACACTTTGCATCTCAGTGCAGAATTTGCTTTCGGCCTTTTTATCAATATTGATTTACGCTAGCTGCACTGTTGACACAGCCTAAACACTTGCATTTTTAAAACTCATTGTTCTAATTGTGAACATATTTAATTCCTATGATGGAGGTAATTATATAGATTGTCACAGTAAAGGTTGTTCACAATTATCTTATTAAATTTTATTTTATTAAGAACTGAATTCATCTCACTCCAGTTATATTTCGGTAGGCTTAGATAAACTTTACCTTCTAATATTAGATCGTCTTTCCTTTTATAGCCTTCCCTCGAATTAATTTCTAATTAGTGAATACTTTTCGTTCTACATTCTGTCACGTAGCCACTTATTATAAAAGCTGATAGGTCTAACATTTGACACTCACTTTCTCTCCACAATCTATGCCGGACGGCCAGTCGCTCTATTCCTTATATATATATATATACTGGAAGATTTTTATCTTTTGGGACTTTGTAGATATTATATCTACACCATTAAGACGCCGGAGCTTTTAACTTTGATTGTATAATCTTCAAGGATCAAACTCGAGCCCGCTGTCAAAGGACTACATATTAACCCATTACCAATTGCCTGGAAGTGGAATTTTACGAGTCCGATCCTGTTATCAGAGGAATAGATCATCCAAGCCCATCAACTGCCTGGAAACGTAAACTTACGAACCTGACATATTATCATAAGTTACGTAAAATATTCATATCTCTATTTGTAACTGCCACGATCACTGTTTATCTCTTTTAATTAAATTTCATCATTATTTTTATTTCATTGTAAACAAATCGTTAATTGTTTTTCATTTATAGTAACTAGTAAATTCTGGGGCCTCATTCTACATATATCTTTATGCATAGTCGAGTAGCTCTTTACTCACTTGAGACCATGACATTTTGGAGGGGACACATATAAAGAATTGAATTTATTTAGTTACTTATATCTATTTCATCTAACTTTAAAGTTTAAATTGTAAAACTCTTAATTGCCCCACTTGATCATATTTTAATTGAACTCCCTATTTACAGGATTAATTTTTTTTTCTTTTTCATTTCTTCATTTAAATGGAATAGCAATTTATCCATTCATTCTTTCATTCAAATTGAATAGCATTTTATTGATTCATTCCTTCATCCATTTATTCATTTATAAATCATTCATTCATTCATTGTTCATTCATTTATTTATTCATTCATTCATTCATTCATCCATTCATTCGTTTATTCACTCATTTATCCAATCATTCATACATTTATTCCTCCCTTCATTCTTTCATTCATACATTATCCATTCATTCATTCATTTATTCACTCAGTTTTTCATTCATTCATTCATTCCTTGTCCACTTTGTTATTATATCACTCATTTCATTTTGTTGTTTGCCTCATTCATGAATTGTTTTCAATATGTTTACATTCCATAACGATTCATTCACCTATCATCCAATCACTCAGTGTTGTGAACACATTTTGTAACTATTGTAAATCTTACGATATTTTATTGTTTTGTATTTCAGACATCACTGTTAAACACTCTTCAATGCCTAATTACAATTGTTGAACAACCATTGAACAAGAGAGAGGTCCCAGCCACGAACTGAGTTGGTAAATATATCCTTCATTATTCTCTTTTACATGAGTTGGGCATCACATAGTAACTATAGACATCGTGATTTGTTTTGCATAGTGATTTGTTTTAAATACATCTTTGGCATATTACTGTTACCGAAAACCACTTATATATTATGTTCTGAAAAGTGAGTCTTTAAAAACTAAATAATAATAAAAGGAGTCTACTAGCTGTCGTGTTATATTTAGTGATAGATAACTTGGGATTATTTTGGCATCCTATTATTGTTATCACACTCTAGTATATTAGCGTCATTGCGAATAATTGTACACAAACTAACGACGAGTCACACACATTGGTGATACATTTTTCGTAGTAACATAGTTTAGAGTACACGCGATTGACACATTGTTATTGACTCAAGTCATAACTCCGCATTGTATTGACACATTGCTTTATAAGATATAACGATAAAAGGCATCAAATTCAACATACATAATAAGTTGAAATAAGAGAGAGAGATTTCTAAAAATAGAACAGTTCATTCCAGTAAGTGTAAATAAATAAAACAGTCAGTAACAGTATCCTGTCAATATATATATATAAAACATCGTAACTAATTTGTTGCAAAAATGGAAGCATATAAAAGATACTTAAGTCTCGCAAAGGACTTAGAAATACCCCAGGAAAGAATATTTTCATGGTGCGAAGAGAAAATAAAAGAAGAAAAAGAAGAAAGAATTCGTAGAGAAGAAAATGAAGAAAGAATTCGTAGAGAAGAAAATGAAGAAAGAATTCGTAGAGAAGAAAAAGAACACGAAGAAAGAATTCGTAGAGAAGAAAATGAAGAAAGAATTCGTAGAGAAGAAAAAGAACACGAAGAAAGAATACGTAGAGAAGAACGAGAAGAAAGAGTCCAAGAAAGGGAACTAAAAAGACAAATAGCTTTAGCAGAAGAAGAAACCAAAAGGACCCAAATGATGCTGGAAATTGAAAAAACAAAAACCGGTCATGAAAGAAAACATAATAATAGTGATGAATTTTTCGTGAAACTTCCACGCATGCCAACATACGATGAACGCTCAGACTGTCTAGAATCCTTCTTACACCGATTCGAAGTTCAGGCTAAAGGTTATCGTTGGCCAGAAAGCAAATGGGCCACAGCCTTGATTAACTGCTTATCCGGAGAACCGCTAAAAGTTTTCTATACCTTAACAACTGAAGATGCAGATGACTATGGAAAAATTAAAGACGCTCTACTAAAAAGATTTAGATTAACGGAAGATGGTTACCAGGAAAGGTTTCACACTGCAAAACCGGAAAGTGGAGAAGACTTTAATACATTCGTGAACCGAATTACTCAATTTCTAAATCGGTGGCTTGAGTTGGCAAACGTAAAACAAGACGACTTTGCAGGCCTTTACTATCTCACGCTGAAGAATCGAATCTATCAAGCTTGCAACCCAGATTTAGTCGCATTCTTTAAAGAGAGAAAGGCAGAAAACTTGGACAAATTAAAAATCTACGCAGAAAACTTTAACAGCGCACATCCATTGACACCCCTTAGCAGAACATTGAAGGAACCATACTACGCTGCTGCTGCTCAGAGTCCAGGTACACCTAAAGTTCAGTACTCAAATAGAACGAGCCGATCAATCACTCGGAACACGCAAGTGAAACAAGATGATCATAGTAACAAACCATGGAACAAACAGTTCAATAGAGACCATAGCCGATCCTATCAAAACAAAACAAGAAATAGCACTGACAATAATACTGAGTATAAGAAAACCAACAAACCTATAATTAAATGTCAATATTGTGGAATGAAAGGCCACACAGCAGACAAATGTTACAAAATCGTGGGATATCCAAAAGAAACTGCAAATGCATCACTCCAAACAAGTGTAAACAATCAGACACGAGTAATGTCAGGAGAAAATATAAATGTGTATTGCGTGAAAGGTATGTCACTTTTAACACAAACTCACAAATCAGGATCGCTATTTTTTTGTGAAGGCAAAGCTAATGGAACTGATTGCAAAATATTGAGAGACACAGGATGCAGTACAGTAGGAATAAAAGCATCTTTGATCAATGACGAAGACAAAACTGGAAAAACGGTACAATGCATCACATTCAGTGGCACAGTCGAAACCTTAGAAACAGCTAATGTGTACATAGAAACCCCATACTATACAGGAATAGTGGAATGCTGTATACTTCCCAACCCCGTCGCTGATGTTATTGTTGGCAATATAAAAGGTCTTAAAGACAACCCAACAGATGTAAAAGAATGGTCATTAACCCAAGAAACAGCTTGTCTAGCAGAAACAAGAAAGATGACTAAGACAACAGAGAAGCCAATGACTATTTCTCTAGAGCCACAACAATTTGACAGGAACACGTTCATTGAAGAACAGAAAAAGGACCCGACTTTAACATCATATTTCAATATCGCAAACAAAGGGACGAAATCAAAAGTTGAATACATCATTGAAAAAGATATTCTGTTCAGGTTACATAGGAAAAGAAACAAAATAGTTAAACAACTGGTCACGCCGAGTATTTACAGAAACAAAATCCTTGGAATAGCGCACGATTCAATAACTTCTGGACATCTTGGGAGCTCTTCCACATTGAAGAGAATATCCGAGAATTTCACATGGCCTGGAATTACTAAAGACGTCCGAGAATATGTGAAATCGTGTGACACATGCCAAAGAAGAGTCGCAAAAGGCAGAATACCGAGATTGCCATTAGAGACAACCCCAGTTATTGAAAAAGTTTTTCAAAAAGTTGCAATTGACATTATAGGCCCTTTAACAAAATCAGATAGAAACCATACACACATACTAACACTAGTCGATTACGCAACCAGGTGGCCAGAAGCGATAGCATTGAAATCAACTACATCGGATCACATAGCTGAAGCATTGATGACAATTTTTACTAGAATAGGCATACCAAATGAGATACTGTCGGACAATGGACCCCAATTTACATCACATATGATGCATGAAACCATGAAACTCATGGGAATCCAACACTCATTCACAACTCCTTACCACCCCAAGCAAATGGTCTTTGTGAAAGATTTAATGGGACTCTAAAGAATATGTTAAGAAAAGTGTCAGCAGAAAAACCAGATGATTGGGACAGATACTTACCAGCAATCCTATTTGCATATAGAGAAATACCCCAAGAATCTACAGGCTACTCCCCATTTGAGTTGATGTATGGACGATCACCTCGCGGCCCGATCAATATAGTAGCCGACATTTGTAAAGGGAATGAGGAGGACAATAACGAAATTATGTTTGCTTACGAATATGTAAGAAACCTGAAAGACAGCATAGAGGACACATGTAAGCTAGCACAGGAATCCGTCACTAAAAAAGTAGAGAAATACAAGGAATACTCTGATCGCAAAAGCAAATCAAGAAAATTTGAGATTGGTGACAAAGTACTAATACTCTTACCCGATGACTCGAGTAAACTTTTAGCTACATGGAAAGGACCATTCAAGGTATTAGCAGTACGATCTGGTGTTAATTACGAGATTCAAATTAACAACACAACAAAGACATTCCATGCAAACATGCTAAAAAAATATTTCGATAGAGACGGATTATCACAACCAATATTTAACCATGTGGAAGCTGCAAATGTAGGATTAATCATCGAAACTCACAGCGATGATGTCGAACTACAACACACCCCACAACACAGTAACTCTAAAAATAGTACAATTAATGACGTCACAATCAATCCTCAACTAAACGAATGTCAGAAACGAGAAATCAGGTCATTATTAGAAAAGTACCAGTCAGTCTTTACAGACGCACCCGGACATACAACATTAGTGGAACACGACATAAAGTTAACCACATCTACCCCTATCAACGTGAAAAACTATCCTATTCCATTTCACGCACGAGAACAAGTTGAAAAGGAAGTTAAGGATATGCTAGATACAGGAATAGTTAGATATTCTTCAAGCCCATACTCATCACCAATAGTAGTAGTGAAAAAGAAAGACGGATCGATAAGGCTATGTATCGACTTTCGCAAATTAAATGAAGCAACAGTGTTTGATGCAGAACCAATACCAAATCAAGAGAATTTATTTGCCGCCTTATCTCAAGCAAAATACATGACAAAATGTGATCTTTCTAGAGGTTACTGGCAGATTCCACTGAAAGAATCATGTAAGAAATACACAGCATTTCAATCACCATTAGGATTGTTAGAATTTAACTATATGCCATTTGGATTATCGACAGCCGCATCGACATTCCAAAGAATGATGCGTATGTTATTAAAAGACATCCCGTCTACACTCTCATACTTTGACGACGCATGTATTTTCTCAAACTCATGGACTGATCACATGACAACCTTAGAATTAGTGCTTGAAGCATTAAAACGTAATTCTTTAACAACAAAACCGTCAAAAACAAGCATTGCATTTTACAAAATTGATTTTCTCGGTCATACCGTTGGTCATGGGACACAGACACCCGAGACAGAAAAACAAACAAAAATCGCACAATTGCAACCACCTAAGACAAAAAAAGAAGTACGCAAAGTACTTGGGCTCCTAAATTTTTACAGGAATTACATTTACAACTTCGCGCACATCGCGACACCGCTAACAAATCTGACAAAGAATGGGTCACCGAACAAAATTGTTTGGACAGAAGCGTGTCAGAATAGCTTTAACCAATTAAAGGCATTACTCTGTTCAGAACCAATTCTTAAATTACCCGACATGTCAAAAGAATTTGTTGTAAGAACTGACGCGTCTGATAAGGGCATCGCAGGTGTACTATTACAGGAGCATGAGGGAACTCTAATGCCTTGCTTATATGCAAGCAGAAAATTATTGGACAGAGAATCACGACACTCTGTAATAGAGCGTGAAGGACTGGCCATCGTCTTTGCTTTAAAGACATTCAGCAGATATCTACTGCTAAAAGAGTTTGTGGTCGAAACGGAACATAAACCACTCACGTACATAAGAAATAACAAAATGAATAATAGTAGAGTACTAAGGTGGAGTCTATTTTTGCAAAATTACACTTTCAGTATCTCTCACATACCAGGCTGTGAAAATATTCACGCCGACCTACTTTCTCGATTAGTATAAACACGTGAGAAGGGTATAACTTAACCTCCCATACTGTTAGTTACCTCGCAAACTATGCCAAATCAGAACGCACAATTTCGATAATTTTATTTGTAAACATGATGACCCAACTTAATGTAACATTGAGTATTGTTTGGATATATATACCATACCCATTCATGATTTGGGAAATCTTCTCTTTATATATTATTGTTATGAATTTTCACTCATTTATGATTAATAATTGAAATGTCAATATTCCATTTACATTTTCATTCATTTCATTCAGTAAATTACCTTCATATCATCGACTTAAATCATGCTTCATTGCCATCACTATTGTTTATCACAATGATTTGTAATCACATTGCCATCATGTTGTTCATCACAATGATTTGTAATCACAATCTTTCATTGTTATTGTCACCCATTCATATACCTACGTTAATATAAACATTTCCATGTCTAGTTAATAAATAATTTAATTGTAGCACAAATCATAACAATGGATTAATGCTAGAGTATCATGATAGTAAATTTACTTCCGTTTGTAAAATCTATCTTTCCCATAATGGTTAAAGAGTATATTTTAAACGTGGGTGGGGGGTGTCACAGTAAAGGTTGTTCACAATTATCTTATTAAATTTTATTTTATTAAGAACTGAATTCATCTCACTCCAGTTATATTTCGGTAGGCTTAGATAAACTTTACCTTCTAATATTAGATCGTCTTTCCTTTTATAGCCTTCCCTCGAATTAATTTCTAATTAGTGAATACTTTTCGTTCTACATTCTGTCACGTAGCCACTTATTATAAAAGCTGATAGGTCTAACATTTGACACTCACTTTCTCTCCACAATCTATGCCGGACGGCCAGTCGCTCTATTCCTTATATATATATATATATATACTGGAAGATTTTTATCTTTTGGGACTTTGTAGATATTATATCTACACCATTAAGACGCCGGAGCTTTTAACTTTGATTGTATAATCTTCAAGGATCAAACTCGAGCCCGCTGTCAAAGGACTACATATTAACCCATTACCAATTGCCTGGAAGTGGAATTTTACGAGTCCGATCCTGTTATCAGAGGAATAGATCATCCAAGCCCATCAACTGCCTGGAAACGTAAACTTACGAACCTGACATATTATCATAAGTTACGTAAAATATTCATATCTCTATTTGTAACTGCCACGATCACTGTTTATCTCTTTTAATTAAATTTCATCATTATTTTTATTTCATTGTAAACAAATCGTTAATTGTTTTTCATTTATAGTAACTAGTAAATTCTGGGGCCTCATTCTACATATATCTTTATGCATAGTCGAGTAGCTCTTTACTCACTTGAGACCATGACATAGATGAACTATGAATATTACAGCTAGAATTATTCACAATGAACATGTAGGTACCTATTTTAACTTCGCGGAAATGCCAGGTTTGGGAGTTTTTGCCAAATGAGGGTCATTTAAATCGATCGATATTTGAAAGACAAGTTTCCTGGCCAAATTTTTAAATACGAGTTTGTTTGTTTTTTTTTTTGTTTTTTTTTTTTTTTTCAAGAGTAAGACCGTTAACTGGTTAAATAACTTGATAAAAAATTAATAATCCTTTGAAAGTTTGAAATGTTGATATGAAGTGTTTGTGGTGTAATGGATCACAAATTAGATTTGCTTATTGTACGTCCGTTGACTGACTGAGTTTATTATAATTTCTAATGGCCGCTGCCGTGCATCTTCACAAAAGCTCTCAAACCAGAGGCCTTGCGAGGTCCCAGATTTGAGAGTTTTTGCCAAGATGAGGGTCATTTAAATCGATCTACATTTGAAAGACGAGTTGTCTGGTCAAAGTTTTCAAGAGTACGGCAGTTAATTGGTTAAATGGCTGCATGGTGGTCTTCAGTCGGTCTCGGTTCGAGCCCCCATCGCCGCGATATATTTATTCTCTATTGTCTTGTGGCACTTTTCTACTTCCTTCATTTTCTGTTATTATCAACAAAAGTGCCTGCTACACTCACTTTTCAGTACCAATTTTATACCTGAGTAAAATGAGAGAATATGAGTAAAAGGCCTTTTCCAAGGACTCAACTCTGCACCGCTCGAAATCTGGACCTTCCGATTCAAAGGCGAATGTCATACCACTAGAGTGTGATCAAGCCACCAGTGCCTTCTTCTTCTTCTTCTTCTTCTTCTTCGTTCCTCTGATGGACATCTATGGCTGCAGTCCGATATCTGCTATGAAGTCTGTGGTCCGCTTTAGGTCCTCAGCCTCACCATAGAGCTTTGTGTTGAGTGTTGTAGGGGTGACCCAGTGGTTCGAACGTTGCACGTTGTATAATGGGCAATCCATAAGCACATGTAAAGTGGTTTCATGGTCGGTTCCACATGGGCAATAAGGGGTTGTTCCAATACCTAGCTTTGTAAACATATGTCCTCTTAGTCTATTGTGTCCTGTTCGGAGGCGGAATAGAGTGACTTGGCTACTTCGCTGAATGGCATGGATTGGATCCTGCTTGTTGTGTTCCAGGTGTGTGTCATTCCTTTCTTTGTCTATTTTTAGCTTTATTATTTTCTTTTGCTGATGGTAAGTGATTGACGACTTCGGTTGTTCCTTTTGGGCTCCTTCTTTGGCCAGTTGATCGGCAATTTCATTTCCATATATACCTACATGACTTGGAATCCACTGCAGCACAATTTTTCCTGTTTTATCAGATAAGCCCTCAAGGGCCTCCACAGTGTGTGCGGCTTCAGAGTCCTTCTAATACCAAGCCCTTTTAACCCACGATGTAACTGAGCATAATGTAAGAGTAGTGTTGTGAATTCCGTGAACTCAGCAACATTGAGGACACAATAAAAAGTCATGCCACGTTTTAACTGCACACTTTTGGCAGAACTCCGAAGTTCTGCTGCCAAAATAACGACTCAACAATCTCTTTACATGAGATTAATATAATTGCCGCGGTCATTAGAGGCTACTTTAGGAAAAACAATGGATCATCCCAAGATCTTGCGATCCTTTGGTTTGGCAAAGCCTCTCTCTCTCTCTCTCTCTCTCTCTCTCTCTCTCTCTCTCTCTCTCTCTCTCTCTCTCTCTCTCTCTCTCTGTGTCTGTCTGTCGTTCTAACAATCTATATATCTATCTATCTATCTATCTATCTATCTATCTATATTTCTATCTATCTATCTATCCAGCTATCCATCCATTCATCCATCCATCCATCTCTCTCTCTCTCTCTCTCTCTCTCTCTTTCTCTCTCTCTCTCTCTCTCTCTCTCTCTCTCTCTCTCTTTCTTTCTCTCTGCGTTCTCATTCCACTCTACCTACGGACAAAACCAATATTTAAGTCATTCTTCGACATTATCGAGCACCGTCAAAACACAAAATCAGCCCATTTATTTAGTGTACTGAACCAGAACGGCTCTTGGCCGATATAGATAGTATGCGCTTGGCTAAGAAGCTCATAACATTGCCATCCGAAAGTATAACGGACCAACACACAAAACATTGTGTAATCATGAACTTTTATAGTCGGGGTAATAAAGTTTAGTGAGAATCACTCACAAACGCGGATGGCAAAATACAATAACAAAGGGTTGAGTGACGTCATCTTCGTTCAATCTATAACGGAAAAACCTTAGCGCCGCCCAGACACCTCGAAAGTTAAGCTCACTCAGTAACAAAATACTCGACTATAAAGGGGAAAAATAAAAGTGGCACCAGACACTAGTCTATGGGGAAACTATCTGACTCCTATCTGTCTCCTCCTACTTGCCACCCTCCTACATAGACGTGACAATATTAATCCTCATACCCATACTCATATCTACCCATATCTACACACGTCATTAGTCTCTGGATAACAAGCCCTAAAAGTACACATAAATAAATAGGCTAGTACACGGCAGCTGATTTCCTGTCTGGTTCATATTTCATGCGCAACACATGGTCACAGCGTGTAACATTGTATTAATTTTTTTTTAATTTATCGTGGATTAGGGTCGAGTTTCCACATCACATTACAAGTAGTACTCGTTGTCTTGTCAATATTATAATATTTTAACATGGAGGCATTGCGTTATAATATTCATGTGTAACACAAAGGTCATTTATTCAATATTACGTAACTGTATTGTTTATGATTAGAATATGAAAGGACAAAGTGAAAAAAAAATAGCGAGAGGGAGCTCTTATAAAAGATAGACGTGGCAAATTAGTGAGCTGCACTGGTGTAAGATAAAGGTCTGGAAAAGTTTGTATGAAACAGTACCAGACAAAAAAAAAAATGGAATAAAATTTAAAAAAAATAAAAGCGTCCCTAAAAAATCACCAGACTGAGTTTTTAAAAAATGTTTAAATTAATTTTTTTTTGGGTATTTTTCTTTGTTTTGTCAAATTCTGTTTCAAACACGCTTTTTCAGCTTTTTCACTGAAAGATAGATTAGTAAAATTAGTTGATATCTAATACAGTATCTGACAAAAGCTGAGGTATTCTGCACTTTTAGAATAATGTCTTCTTGATGTATCTTTTTGTTTGCTTTATTTAGCATTGTGTCGCTGAGGATTAGAATTAGAGGCAAGCACGGACACGAACATGGAATGACTAGACATCTAATTGGGTCAGAGGAATCGAGCCTAGGACCCGATGACATACACGTATAAAAATCGTTTTCCATAAAGTTTTCTGTTGGAAAGTACTTTGCTATAGACTAAGTTTCTATCCAAAGAGTAGTAAGTAATTGCTGTTGTCAGTTTAATGCTATATATAAATCGTGAACAATACCGGGTCCATGGACCTTTTGGCTCTATAGGGCTCAGTTGACAAATCTTTTACTCATTATTTTTGGATTAGCTTAGAGATAAATAGAGAAAATAAATAGAGATAAATAGAGATAAAACTAAAACTAGATTAATCTCCAAACGGAAATCTTTATTCAGGATTTGTTATAAAGGGAAACTGACATAACCCAGCCATCAGCCGCAGTGCAGTTTTTTTTGTTTTTTTTTGTTTTGTTTTGTAAATAGAATGATAACTCGGTGACTCACGCGCGCGACAGTTGTGTCGAAATCAGCATTGTATCTCTCTTGTCAACGAAATATACACCTACTTCTGACTCAAGACGCGTTCAAAATCAAGGTCATAAATAATTAATACTTTATAACATTACATTTCGGGCTAGGGTTAGGTAAAATTTCATATCAGGTGTGAGTTAAGATAATGGAGATAAAAGAAAGGACCTTAAACAAAGTGGGCGTGGTCTTCTTTTCGTTTGTTAAAATACGATAACTTCCGCCATGAGCAGAGCCATTTCCATTTTAATGGATTACTGGGTCTAAACCCCAAGTGTTTATCTTAGACATCTCTTAATTCTCTATAAAATACTCTCCGAAGTCTTTTCGATTTTTGCAATCATAAATGTTGTTATGATATAAACCTTCATCTCAATGATAATAGTTAACTTTAGGCTTATAACATTCACACCACTTTTCCATTATAAACGCTAAATTAGTATAAAAATAGATTTAAAAATTCCCGTGGAAGGATGGACGCGCCCCTTTGTATTGCAGACTTTTAAGCATGTCAATTTTAAAAGTTTTATATTTGTATGGTATGTGTGATTTTTCGAAATAATAATTTTCACGAAATAACATAAAGTATTTATTTTATAGAAAATAAAAATAAGCTGTTTTCAGTCAACATTCCGAAGTTACTTCTGCCTTGTTTTTACACTATTGTTGGGCGATATCAGAACTTTTCGATATCAATACGATACGATACAGCAGCGATACTGATATTTTAACACTTCCCTCGTTTGATCTTTACTATAGAATTTTCGACTACTATCATTCGCAGCTCGTTTGTTGCATTTATAAATGCAACATGTATGAAGCATGTTGGTATTGTAAATATAAGTCAACCTGTGAGAAATATCTATTGAAAAAGTCGCATAATTTGGAATCGAGGAGTGGGAAAATAGCGCTTAACTAATCATCAGACAAGAAGAGTGTATTGATAGTCCTATCTTCCTATTCATCAAACGAAAAGAGCCACTTCTGGTATGACACAGTAATAGCAGCTGATCGACCCACGGGAAATTCCTCTTCGTTGGCCATCTTGTCATGTCTATGATATGGTTAAGGTCGACCTTTTGATTCTTGTTTAAATTATGACACGTCCTTGAAATTTGTATACATAGATATGTGGTCTACCATCTAAAATCAGTGTTATGTCAGTATGATCAGATTCACGAATAGTAAATTTAGAATTAAGATGATTAGAACTATGAACTTAGTGGGGTTTTATTCAATATAAGCAATTGTATTATTTAATTTTTAAAAACCACAATATCTGAATGACAACAAAACAGAGGGTTTTGAAGGCCTATGTATGGTCAGTATTATTATATGGCCGTGAAAGCTGGACAATTACAGAAGACATTAGAAAGAAACTGGAGGCAGCAGACATTTGGTTTCTTAGAAGGATGTTAAGAATCTCATGGACAGAGAAGAAAACTAATGAAGAAATATTAGAGCAAGCTGAAACTAAAAGGTTATTAATTTGTACAATAAGAACATAATTTTTTTAGCCTGATACGAGTAGCAATAAAGGTATATAAATCAAAGTATTAATTCTTTTTCACTCTCATAATTTATCAATGAACGCATAAAAATATCCTAAGGGAGAAAGAACGTTCAGTAAAGGTATCACAGTCTCCCGACCACTGACAACATGCCTTTTTCAAAATAATTTTGCTTCATGATATTATTGATGGAACGAAAATGATGTCGCTCAGTTCCTAACCATTGCTTTTAGACAGCCATTTTTACTGATAAGCTCTCATTAAATTATATCAACCCAGACTACAAACGTTACAGGTTTTACATAGTTTTGTGTGTTGTAAAGTTACATCCAGCTGGCTATTTTGTGATCATTTTACTAAACGCATAGCATCACTATCGATCGACCAAAAGGACCAACCAAATTGTCACCAATTCCGAGATCCAGGACTTCAAAGAGGTCTCCAATGCTTGACATTTGTGGGGGGGGGGGGGTTATTTTATTAGTAATTGGCCGATCAATGGAGTAAGAATTGGTTTTAACCAAAATATTAAAATGGCGCTTTGTCATGACAGAATAGTGCTTACTTACCTTACTTCCCACTAATCTTCCTCAACTTCATTATTTATCTTTATTTTCTCTAACTTGGCCCTGAAGGGGAAGGCGTCTTCATTACGTGACATTATTTAGAGGGTCTGTAATGGCCGATGGGCATTGGTACGTCACACGATATCCATTACCATGACGTGGCTTTGTGCGTTTGTGATAAAAGGTTCTATGGTTACTATAAACGTCATCATCATAATGACGCCATTTCTTTTTATATTTGCAAAGTTTTGAATAAAGTAGAAACTTGGGATACGTTTAGAATATTCAGATTTAGAGAATTTGAGAGAGAGAGAGAGAGAGAGAGAGAGAGAGAGAGAGAGAGAGAGAGAGAGAGAAAGAGGGGGGATTAGAGAGAGAGAGAGAGAGAGAGAGAGAGAGAGAGAGAGAGAGAGAGAGAGAGAGAGAGAGAGAGAGAGAGTACAACTATCCAAACACTCTATAAGACATTCCTCAATCAAATTCCTTTTTATTTCTAAAGAATTGTATTGTAAACATGTTCGAATTCATCCCTAGAGCTCTAAGCAAGAGAGTCAATCTTTATCGTTCATTTTTTCTCTCTTTTATTTTCTTTTTCGTTCCATCACATCGCAAAGGAATGCTGATCTCATCAAAGTGAATTAAATCCCGCAAGACAAGTGTATCGTAACATTTAATGAATCAAAATGAGAATCATTGCCTCAAAAGCTAGTTGCTGGCGGGCACAAGTTTTTAAAGCCCCAAATTATGATCCGTGTGAAATATTTAGTTCATTTTTATCTTATCTTATGCTATTTTTCATAAAATAAAATATTAAATTTTTTTTTAATTCCCTTTATTCATACCATAGGGGAAATTTTACTCTAGGGTCTATTTCAAGGGAAGAATAGAATAACCCAGGCGTCAGCCGCAGTGCAGCGCCGAAAATTGAGCTAGGGTTAGATGACTTTCTCAAGGCCACACAGCGCCGGGTGATCGAACTCGGTACCTTCCGGGTTCGAAGCAAAGACCTTATCGCTGAGCCACGCTGTCCCCTTCAAGCTGTATAGTCATGTTTCTTCAAACTCCGAGGACATTTTTCTGTATTATTATGTTGACATTTTGCAATTTCCATCTCATTCTCATCGTGCTTTACCATAGTAAGTAAACATTGCTATTCATTCCTGATTTATTGATTTTCTCTCTCTCGTCATCAGGGTTACAAGAGGAAATCAGCATAATGTTATCAGAGGACGAGGGTACTTATCGCATCTCAATAAAATGTTTTATATTGGCCATCTCTCTGCCTTGTCTGGCGCCGTTTCGTACACAATACTTCAGATCTTTATCATATAAATGATTGAGTTGAGTAAAGAGGTACATTTCAAAAAGTAAAATTTCGTCCTAATCTGACATCGAAATCTTCGATTGTGAAACGCGGACACATTATAAGGGAACTGCTTGGAAAATTCCCAAGTAAAAGATAAATCTTAAAGGAAGTAATCCTTGTTCCTGAAGCGGTGCTATGGTTTTCTAATTTGAAGCATTGAGCTGGTGAAAAGAATAATATATATATATATATATATATATATATATATATATATATATATATATATATATATATATATATATATAGATCAGGTGTAGGGTTTAATCAGTGAAAAAAAGTTATCAATGAACACACAACTGAGTATATAAATGAATGAATGAGTATGCCCTGAATCGAGACATTCAAAAATGGATGAAAAAATAAATACATAAATAAATAGATATATAAGTAAGTAAATAAATAAATAAATAAATAAATAAATAAATAAATAGATTTATGAAAAGTTACTCACATAGATGGATGTGAAAAAGAATAAAGTCTAATCGTAATAGGCAGGATTTTGGGCGTGTAAACAAAACCAATCGAATAAAAACGGTATTGAGTAGGATTCTTGTTTTTGTAGTGAAATTCAAATTTAATACGTTCATGTGAGCAGTGAATTTTATTTTTAAACTTTTATTTTTAATTAAAGGCTTAACTTTTCTATTTCTGACCATTGAAAAAAAATTTTTTTTTCTCATATTTTACATTACGAAATGATGTCAGATTGACTCGATGTAGATTAGCAAAAGTAATGTGGAAATCATTGGACGAGAGGGATTGGTATTTGTTTGTCACAGATAGCCACAGGGGTCGCCGCCGTCCAGATCATTGGCACTTGCTGCTGACTTCGCTGTTATTTCCAGACTATTAATCTGGCTTACAGCCCATCCTGAGTTCATAAATAAAGAAAACATCACCGACATATTTAAAAATAAAAATCACAAGTCATTCGATGCCTGTGCTAGTAGGTACATATTTATAATCTTTGCACTTCATGTGTTTAGACTGTAAATGAATAAAATCTAATATATTCTTTTAAAAAAATAGGTTTGGGGGTTAATATTGTTCCGTACAGTCCAAGTTAAAATTTTGCCAACACCTACAGAATTAATGGTAAATCAAACGATATACGAGTAACTTGCAAACCTTTTTTAATTTAATGGTAATTCTATCACCCGTTGACTCAAATGGTTATTTTGGTTATCCTGTAGAGCATAATGACCGGTCCTTAATTTCTGACCACCCTGATGCCAGATTCATTTGCGCGCACCTATACACTTTGTAACAGGCACCAATTTTACTATGGATGGCTCAAAAGATTCGTCTCGATCTATGTTAATTTCAAAATTTACTCAATACAGTAGTATAATAATTCAAATAATAGATGAGTGCCTGTTCATAGCCGTTATTTCTCCACTAGTAAAATAAAATAAAGATAAATTGGCGAGAAAATTATTCCCTTGCAATAGAATGGGAGCGATTTGGGGAAGTTGGAAAACCAAAAAAAAAAAAATTGAGCTTTTATATAGCGCGATATCCACTAAACGTGCTCAAAGCGCTTGCCAACAGCAACACTTTACATATAGGACGGGACATGACGCCTGTTAGGCTATATTACATTTTTTTTCCGGACAGAGACAACGCTTTGAACGGCCAGATATTCATTATACACCTGAGTACGGTGAGAGAATGTGAGTAAAGAGCCTTTTCCAAGGACTCAACTATGCGCCGAGAGATGCTCGAACCCAGGTCCTTCCGATCCCAAAGCAAGTGTCATACCACTAGACCACATAACCACACGCAACGAAACCTTTTAACTCCAAAAGCTCTCCAGGGTTTCAGTCTGATATTAATTTTTTCTTTTATTTTGCTGTGGTCTTTGGGGCCATAGAATGATGTAACCACACCAAGGACAATATCTCGTGTCCAGACGTTTGTTCAGTCGGACTATTCACGGTCTGAAGTAAACAGATATGCCTTATCTAATCTATAATTCAATTAAGATAGCCGTGGACTTATCATTGTAAACAAGCTGCCTTTATTAGATAATAGTACCCATTAACATAATATAACAAAACAAAGTCAGCCAATGTAGCCATACTTTTTTAAAAAAATTATTATCGTCAAAAGCATCTACGTGGAAAATTATTAGTCATTTATTTAATGGCGAAAAAATCCGAAAACATACATACCATAAAGACAGCTTGTATACTATTTATTACTTGGCAAGCAAGCTCATCCCTCAGCCAGCTGTCGTGATATTATGGTTATTAGTCACAACTTCTATACCATTTTAACACTAGACCCAAACAAACTGAAAAAGATAAGTAAATATTATATAAATAAATAAATGTGAATGATAATCATCATTGGGAAATGGAGGAAGAGGATGCGTTTAACAATCAGTTTTTGTTTGTTGTTTTTTGTTTCTCGTTCCTTAACATTGTCGTAATAGATATAAAATACAAAATAGACTTGTAATTCTTATCTTATCTTATACATAATAAATACATCGTGCAAGGAACAGTGTGGTCATTATGACAAAGGAGAGAAGCACTTAAAACAGTCACACAACTTAAGCTTAATGTAAATGTTGCTGCTCGAAGCTCGAAGAAATAAATAATAATGTGAAATTGAATGTAAGCAGATCAAAAGAACGTTTCGGGTTTCTCTTTTATCAACAAAACAGGATGAATGAAACACTACAAATGAATGAGATAATGTGCTAGTGGCGTAGTTAAGATGAATAATTCATTATTTAAAAACGTTCCCACATTTCAGCTTTTTTATATGACACGAGTACCATTGACTTCTTAAAACCATGCATTCCGTCTTTTTGATATTTACTTCCACCCTCACATCTTCACTCCTCTCTAAAAGCCTGTCAATTATCTTTCAAAAATACTTTCAGATGTTACTATCAGTCCCGTGTCATCTGTATATTATTGAATGTTATGTATATTATTCCCTTCAACCTTGATGCCTGCAATAATATAAATTTCTCTCATTATGATATCTTGGCAGATTTTGAACTGATCAGGCTAGGATACACAACCTTGACGAACTCCCTTCTTTATCAAGACAGACTGTGAATTGGATTGGTCCAAGTTGTTATGCATACAATCTGGGTGTATTATAAGTTGTGAATGAGTCTTTTATCTTTGTTATCAATTCCTATTTCTTTTTGTTGTTGCATCATTGTATCATGTTTTACCCCGTCAAACGATATTATTTTGTAGTCAACAAATAATAATTTTGCACCAGTGTTGTTATATTATTCATCACTGTTATTTGAGGACAAAATGACAATTCATACACATTAGTGAAGCATTTCTTCTCGGTTAAAAAATACGAGTAATTTGTTAAATGATGCCATTGATATTTAACATTCCTTACATGGCTTTGAATGAAATCACGATGCTCTCTGGCGCACGCCTATGTCAACATAAAGGAATTAATGGTTTATCAAACTTCACTTCCACTTCTTATCATAATCCTCCTCCTCCTCCTTCTCTTCCTCCTCCTCCATCCTCCTCCTTCTCATCCATCGCCTCCTCCCCTCCTCCTCCTCCTCCTCCTCCTCCTCCTCCTCCTCCTCCTCCTCCTCCTCCTCCTCCTCCTCCTCCTCATCATCATCATCATCATCATCATCATCATCATCATCATCATCACCATCACCATCTTCTTCTTCTTCTTCTTCTTCTTCTTCTTCTTCTTCTTCTTCTTCTTCTTCTTCTTCTTCTTCTTCTTCTTCTTTCTCTTCTTCTTAGGAAGAAGTTCCGAGTTTCGCAAATGGAAATGTCTCCGATTATGACTAGTAAAGAAAACAAACACGTATAAAACGTTAACAAATCTGTTTGGCTGGCTAAAATGACGGACCAAAAACAGTGTGTACTGATTTAAAGGTCTGATAACCCAAATTATTGTGGGCTTATTGTTGTAATGGGAATACTCTCAAACCAACGCAATATATTGTCTAATACAACAATGTTAATAGGGGTCACAATAACTCAGTTGGTAGAGCACTCGCTTCTCACGCAAAGGGACCAAAATCGATCCCGGATGCGATAGATATTTTTTCAGACCTTCTGTCCACCCAGCAGTGATTGGGTAGCTGGGTCTATTAGATCTGACGTAAAGTACTTTGCAATAGACTAGCGTCCTATCGAAAGTAATTGGTATTGTCTGTTTCACGCTATAGAAAACAGGATTAACTCCGGTTCCATGGGCCTTATGGCTCTAAAGAACAATAATGATAAATCAAGCCCGTAATTGGATCCAATAGTCTGATGTCACGTCGCCCAGCAACGGCGGCCATCGTGGTTCTAAACAAAGAAAATATGTACTTTTTATTCTTCATGCTGGCTAGAACTTTTCATATGTCTTGTGATCAGAATGTGTAAAAGTCAAAACATGATCAGATTTATAATGTTTTTTTTTCCTCTAGATACGCTTTTATGCTCGTCGGAGAAATATTTCATAAGGGTGTCCGCCTTTGTTTCGATAGTTTAGAACCAGTTACTAAGTTACTATGCGTCAATACGAGGGAAGTGACGTCACGACCGTTGAAGCCTATTGCAGTAAATGAGAGCTATAAAAATTAAAAACAAAAACAACCCTCCTCTCCTGTTCTGATAGTTTAGAGCCAGTTACTAAGTTACCATGCGTCATTGCGAGGGAAGTGATGTTACGACTATTGAAGAGTATTGCGTTTGATTATTAGACCTGCGAAATTTGTTGCACCCAGTTATAAAAAAACGATGTAGCATTAACAAACCAACAAAACCCAACAACAACAACAACAACAACAACAACAACAAAACAACAACAACAACAACAACAACAACAACAACAACAACAACTACAACAACAACAAAATAAGTTTTTAAAAACCCAAAATAAATAAACATTTGTGAAAAAAGTACAACACTCTGGACTATTTATAGTTCCAAATTATTATTATATCAAACCAAAAGGTTTTCATTATTGACAAAATGGTAAGGACACAACAACCTACATGCTTATTATAAAGAAGAGAAAATGTCGATCTTATCTTTAGAGGAGTATCTAGATCCATGAGATTAAAATAAATTAAAAAAAAAAAAGTTCCAACTTGTTATCTCTTGATTTTTTGGTCACACGGTAAATAAATGTATTAAGAGTGTCATTTCACCGATGTCAAGATGACACATGAAATATGATGATGCATTTTCAACAAATCAACAACAGTAGTGATAATGTGTCCATGTGATACTGTGTTCATGTCCAACTGCACGTACTGCACGTTCTCACCAGGACGCAAATCCACAATTTCTGAAGAACCGACATGACGTGACGGATCTCTCTTTTCATAGTAAAAATTCAATGTCGATAAATTAAAACAGTCGAATTTATGACTTATAGAGGTTAGCTGTCTGAAGATCTAAATGATATAATACAATGCAATTGGATTCAATAGTCTGATGTTATGTTACGTTCGTCCAGCAACGAGCAGCTTGGTTCTAAACAAAGAAAATCGATATTTTTTTTATTCTTCATGCTGGCTAGAACTTTTTCATATGTCATGTGATCAGAATGTATAAAAGTCAAAACATGATCAGATTTATAATGTTTTTCTCCGCTGGATACACGTTTATGCTCGTCGGAGAAGTATTTCATAAGGGTGTCCGCCATTGTTTCGATAGTTTAGAACCAGTTAATAATAAGTTACTATGCGTCAATACGAGCAAAGTGACGTCACGACCGTTGAAGCCTATTGCAGTAAATGAGAGCTACAAAAATTAAAAACAAAAACACCCCCCCCCCCCCCCCTCCAAAAAAAAAAAAAAGAAAAAGAAAAAAAATCCCAACCCAACACCAACAATATAAATAAATAAATAAATAAATAAATAAAGAAAGAAATAAATAAATAAACAAAAAAAAAAAAAAAAAAAAAAAAAAAAAAAAAAAAAACAAACCAAAATAAAAAAAACAAAGCAAAAACAAAACAAAAACAAATCAAAAACAAAAACAAACAAACAAACAAAGAAAACCCAACAAAACAAAACCAACAGACATAATTTACCCTCTCCTTTGCTTGATGATACATTTGGGCACAAGTTCTAATTAGTGTTTAACCAAAGAAAACCTATCTTTCTATAATTCTTTTCTACATCATAATATGGGAAACAACAATATAGATAGTATGCGCTTTGCTTGGGAGTTCACAACATTGCCATCCGGAAGTTTAACGGACCAACACACTAAACTTTGTGTAACTATGATCGTTTATAGTCAGGTTAATATAGTTTAGTGAGAATTGCTCATAACTGCGGATGGCAAAAAAAAAATCAATAACAAAGACCTGAGTGGCGTCAACTTCGAACTAACTATAGCAAAGTGAGAGAACATGGATCCTACCAAATTTAATGGTTTTTGATTGTCTTATCAAGACGAAGAACGGCATTGACCATAACGCTTCTTAAAAACATTTCGAAAACAAACTACAACACTTGAGTGACAAATAAATTGGTACTCATCGCCCCAATGTGGTATTAGGTCGGATTGAAGAATAATCAGAATTGCGTAAAATGTGTTTTTAGAATTTAATGAAATGAATCCCTGTCCACTGTCCTCAATGATTCTAGAATTTAAACTTTTACAAGTTTACGCTTTAGATTCAATTTTATTCATGGGATTAGCTTCGACATATCTTTAGAGACGATTGGTCACAAATATGCGATCATGTCTATGTCATTAACCCCCCCCCCCCCCTTCCCAACAATTTCCAGCATTTACTGGACAGTCGCCAAAGTCAAATCCCAGAAGCACTTTTGTACTTTGCTTCCCTGACGTTGGAATGGTACATGCACAGTTACGAGTTGGAGGTAGAATAGGAAGAGCATAGGGACGGGGACCTTTCCTCTGGGCATTAGTTGCCCAGTTTCTGCACCAGTAAGAGGAGGAGAAATTGGGTGACTGCCAATACAGCCACTGATCTGTCTAATGACTAATGGGGCCAGTGGGGTCTGGCGGCGTCGCCCACTTGCACTCTTTGTGGTAATGAACTGGAGGACGCTGAGAATTGTTAGGATTTTGCATCGTGATGAGGCTGGTCAGAGGTTTAAAGACGGTTCATGAGTGGGAAAAGAGTTTGCGGTTTTTTTGGGCAAAACGTCATAATATTGCATGCAGTGTAAGAATTAGGTGCCACCTTTATGGTAAGATTCTAGTCTATTGGAAGTACTTTCCAACATATCTAACAGACTCAGAAACAAAGTCAATCGTGGGAGTGGGGAATAGAGGAATCAGATAAATAACCCCCGACTCTACAAGGAATTGTGTACTTTTGTGTCTGAGTAGCTCTTTGAGTAACAGGGTCATCAAAGACATCGCTGAGAGCAATTTCCTTATTTTGTTTTCAAATTAAGCCGATGGTGGGCTGGCTAAACGACATGAAGCTCACACTGTAATCTGACAACTGTAACCGCAGTCATTATAAATATAGCATATATCACGTCCTAACACTTGTAGTGTGTTAACAGCTGCTTGCCGTCAAATAAACGACAATGGTACATGAAAATTTACGAGATCCGGCAACAATTAATTGAAGTGTCTCGTTGGCAGCTGTAATTATTATCATTTATTCGCTCTCACGAAGGCTCATGTATTGGAGATGAGTAACGATGTAACTAATACTTTCTTTTTTTATGAAAAGGGTTTCAATGAAAATGTGAGTGCATATTAATTCCATGACATGAATTTGGACAAATTGTGGCGTGCGTGCGAAACCAGCTACGTGTGCTTTGCATGTCACGGTGAAAGATATATGTTTGTACACCACACATGAGTACATTTAAGTTGAAGTACTATCTTTACCACGTGTATCATTATTGTTTTCTTTAATCAGTAGATTTATGACATTACTATTATTATTAAGGGCATTCAAGGGATTTTATCCTATTTTGCCCTATACCATATTTTATATTATGTTATGTTACGTGAGATGGCTCTTAAATATGTACATTTTGATTACTTTATTACAGGTTTCTCAACACTCAATGCAATTCACAATCCTATAATTATTCCCAAAGCATGTCAAAGAGCGAATTTCCACGTTACGTGAGTGTCGATCAATTCAATCACTGCCTGTAAAATATGTACTCATTCATCCATGAGCTCATTACGATAGCGTGTGGAGTAGTCCTTACAGCTGACACAATGTTAACGTAACAAAAATCTCATTGCTTAACTCCTTTGAATTTTAAGGCCGATTGGCTTTTGACCTGAAGTCGATAATTTTTT
>NC_088361.1:125058725-125064065 GCF_034508935.2 Berghia stephanieae
TACTACTACTACTACTACTACTACTACTACTGCTACTACTACTACTACTACTACTACTACTACTACTACTACTACTACTACTATACTACTACTATTATACTACTACTACTACTACTTACATTACTACTAACTACTACTACTACTACTATACTATACTAAGAGAGAGAGAGAGAGAGAGAGAGAGAGAGAGAGAGAGAGAGAGAGAAGAGAGAGAGAGAGAGAGAAAGGGGGTGGCGATTTGGATGTGGCAAAATGTGAGACGGGTCTGCTTTGTATTGATTAAAGGATCATATCTGCATCTATTCTTGAAAAAATAAATATGGTTGGGGGTTAACATTGTTCCGTGCAGCCCATGTTAAATTTGTGCCACTGAGCACAGATTTGATAGCAAATCTATCTATATATCATAAAACTATATTTAGAGATTGATATACCAGTGGAATGCAAACTATTTTTAAATCAAGAGTAATTCTATCACCCGTTGACTCAAATGCTTATTTAGAACATCTGCTAGGACATAATGATTAGTCCTTTATAGAGCAGTATAATTAGGTGCCCATAACGTAAACAAAGGTCTAGAAGCACATGGCAAACCACATGTTCCTGTCTTGACAGCTCAAGTTCCAATGTAAATTATAGAAAAAAAATAACCTTTAAAATTTGGCTGTTAGGTGGCAAAAGAAACACATATTCATAAATACTCGATCATGCATCAAATAATGTCTAGATATGGATATTTTATGGAACAAAAGGTAAAATTTATCAAAATTTACAGTCTATCTATTTTTAGACCAGAGCAAATTATTGCGCTGGTGTGAACAAAACGAGAATTATTCGGAGCCTGATTTTCAGAATAATTTAGTCTTATAGTATTATTTCTGCAACTGTTAGATTTTATGTAAACATATTTTCAATACTGAAAGTGTATTGCCTACAACTCAAACTACAAAATTGGGAGACCTATATTGTGCGTAAATTTTTCCGGCCCCTAACGAAAATCACTAGAAACTTGTTATTGTTTACGTTTGGGGCACCTAATTATACTGCTCTATAATAATATGACCTTGACCTTGAGAATCGCCATCTGGCCACACTGTTACCAGATTCATTTGCGCGCACATACAGATTTAAAAACCTGTCCGACTTCATGGTTGATGGCTCTAACGATTCATCTCGATCTACGTTAAATTTGACAATACAGTGTAGTATAATAATTAAAATAGACGAGGGCTTGTTCGTAGTAGTAGTCTTTATTTCTCCGCAAAGATTATGGATTCTCCACTAGGTACTCCCTAAAATTCAAATAACGAATTTGGAATTTATATTAAAGTTTTCTTTCTGACTGTCCTATTTTAAAAATAGATAGTTCGAAGATGACGTCACTTTGGTCTTTGTTATTGTTTTTGCCATCCGCGTTTATGGGTAATACTCACTGAACTGTATTAAGCCGACTACAAACGTTCATGGATACATACAGTTTTGTGTGTTGGTCCGTTATACTTCCGGATGGCAATGTTATGAGCTTCTTAGCCAAGCGCATACTATCTCGGACCAACACACAAAACTGTGTGTATCCATGAACGTTTATAGTCGGGTTAATACAGTTCAGTGAGCATTACTCATAAACGCGGATGGCAAAAAAAACAATAACAAAGACCTGAGTGACGTCATCTGCATACTATCTATACACTGACAAGAGAGAATGATAATGATCATGATCATGATATTGATGATGTTGCTGCCGCCGTACTTCACTTACACCAAGTTTCAGAGTTTTTAGCAATAAGGAAGGTGTATTTTTATCGATCGATATTTGAAGGTCGAGTTTCTGGTCAAATCATGAAAAAAGGGTTTTTCCAGAGAATAGCAAAGTAGTAAAAATAATAATAATAATAATAATAATAATAATAATAATAATAATAATAATAATAATAATAATAATAATAATAATAAATAGATCTTTATTGTCCATAAATATGGCAATTTGTCATTTAGTTACACTTGTTATAGCGTTATATGATAACATTGAACAGATATTTCACTCCTACTTATTCTCTCTCTCCTCTCTCTCTCCTCTCTCTCCTCTCTCTCTCTCTCTCTCTCTCTCTAATGTTTGGGAGATGTCATTGTTGCTGAAGAGTAATTACAGAAATCATTAAGGTCTGCATTGAAGTATTCTCACTTCGCGAAGTCCTAGGTTTGATAGTTTTTACTAAAATGAGTATAATGTAAATCGATTCATATTTGTGACCCTTCGCCTCAAAACGGTATTAAGTCGGGTTGGTTAAGATGTTGATAATTGAATTTATAGCCAGAAATATCAGACTTTCGTTGAGTTTGTACGTTTTATTGAGGAGAATGGATACCATATTTTAGGGTGCTAATGCCAACAGCTTATATTTTTGATGAGTTTAACATTAAATCCGACTTTTATTAAGCATACGATTCGTTCCGACATAATACCGTTTTGGAACGATGGGTCACATTTATCAAAAACATGTTTTTCCAGGGTATGGCAGTTAAATTGGTTAAATATCGTAAATTAAGATTGGTTAAAGAAGAGTCCATGACATACCCTATATACATATACCCCTGCAATATGTCCATGTTTTATATAAATGTAATATTAAATTTAATACATGAAATTATTTGCGATACTTTTTTAAAAAGCACAATGGCACAATCCGACGTATACATATATTCAGGTCTGACATCCGAACCCACTTATGGACCCGTTTAACATTGTTGTAATGGACAATATTTTGCCTCATTTTTTTTAGATGTTCATTACACCAATGGGCCTATAAGGAATTGGGTTATCAGACCTGCAAATAAGTACATATCGGCACAAACATATTATTCCATCCACCGAGTCCCCTTCTCCTTGTCACTAATAAATGTCCTTGGGATTATTATTTTAGTCCTTGCAAAACACCTTTCTAGGCAAAATCGTGGCGTGATATTCTACTTACTCTCACAAAAGACTTTTAAAATTTTCATTTCGTCCTGAAAACTTTTATTTCAGACATTAATTTATTTAAAAAGCTCAGAGTTGTCAAAAGTTTAAAAACTTTTTCATTGTTAGAAATTGTTGTTTCATAACTTTATGTCACGTTGTGATTTTGAAGTAAACATTTTTCTGGCTAAAATTTAAAAGAATGTGTTTTGTCAGTGTTTTAAGGAGCTCTGACCATGGCGGAGACTTCGACTAAATCATTATATATTTTATTTCTGGATAGGGGTTCCCATTATAGCATATTATTACACGTGTGTCTGTAATGGTTAGGAGACTGTCCTATTCTGAACAAAAAAAGCTTGTTTTACAAATTTCAGCTAGAAAACTCGCTCTTAATATACCGATTGATTAAAATGACCCTATCTTCGCAAAAACTCTCAAACCCGGGACTTCGCGAAGTCCCAGGTTTGAAAGTGTTTGCCAAAATGAGGGTCAATTTAATCGGTCGATATTTAAGGCACGAGTGTTCTAGCCAAAATTTTATATAAGTTTTTTTTTTGACGTTTCTTTCTAGAGTAGTAAAGTGGGAGCGGTGAGAGTGGCTAACTGCCAACCTATCTATCTCAGTCTGTGTTGGTCAGCGTGTGGTGGTCGGTCAGCAGTGATATTTGCATTCACCTGTGCGGTCGTGAATGGTACGAGTCAAGCTCAATGTCAGAGGTAAACGAATGTCAATGGCAAGGTCGCTACAAGTGTAGCGGCACTTAATGTCCTACCACAGGACAGAGAGTGAAAGACTGTCGGTCTGGAGTTTCTCTGTTAAAATAGCGTAACTACACTGTCGAACTCTGCTTTTTTTTTTCCTTTTTTTTTTTTTAATATTGCAACCTGTAACCTTGGCTTGGTGTCAGTATGGTGTCAGTGCGGCTATGTGGCCTTGTGGTATGACACTCGCTTTCGGACCGGAAGGTCCTGGGTTCGAGCCTCGCTCGGCGCATAGTTGAGCCCTTGGAAAAAGGCTCTTTACTCACTTTCTCTCACCGTACTCAGGTGTAAAATGACTACATGGCCTTTAACAGCATTGTCTGTCAAAAAAAAAAAAAATCGTAATATCGCCTAACAGGCGTCATGTCCGTCCTACATGTTAAGTGTTGCTGTTGGCCAGGGACCCCTTGTAAAGCGCTTTGAGAAGTGTATTGGATATTGAGCTATATAAATGCTCTATTTTTAAAAAAAACTTGTAACAAGTCAAGCAAAGTTGAACGTTGTCAGTGACAAATGTATGATGATTGTAACCTCTTGCCCATGCGTCATTGGGACAAACTCAAAAGTCGATTATGTACTTATTTCCCTGCATGCTATAGAAATTAATTTTCTTTAATTCATAAATTGAAGGAAAAGGAAATGGTTTGTTGGTTAAAAGCATTGTGAAAAATGTATGGTAGAAACGTGCGTTTTAAATTGTGCAGAACTTTTAATATCTGGTTTCGATATCGATATCAATTGGATTCAATAGTCTGATGTCACGTCGCCCAGCAACGGCGGCCATCGTGGGTTCTGAACAAAGAAAATCTGTACTTTTTATTCTTCATGCTGGCTAGAACTTTTCATATGTCTTGTGATCGGAATGTGTAAAGTCAAAACATGATCAGATTTATAATGTTGTTTTTTCCCCTCTGGATACGCTTTTATGCTCGTCGGAGAAATATTTCATAAGTCCGCCATTGTTCCGATAGTTTAGAGCCAGTTACTAAGTTAACATGTGTCATTACGAGGGAAGTGAGGACATGACTGTTGAAGCGTATTTCATGTAACAACAGACAATGTTGCCAAATCTGATTTCCATCTACCTCGGACAAAAATATTACCATTATAAAGAGATAAACAATACTATTCATTCTTTTGGCTTTCTTGCATATATTGGGGCAGCGTGGCTCAGAGGTACGGTCCTTACCAAAAGGTACCGAGTTCGACTAACCCGCCTCACATGGCCCGAGCTCACTTTGCGTCGGTGCACTGCGGCTGACGCCTGGGTTATTCCAGTCTTCCCTTGGAGAAGACCCTAAAGACAAATTTCCCCTTGGGGATGAATAAAGGGAATTTTATTTATTTTATATTTTATTTTTATTTTATCTATTTTCAAAACAATGTAAGCACTTTGAGCACGTTTTTGGATATTGCATTATATAAATACTCTATTTTTTGGGTTTTTTTTTTTTAATTTTTGTTTATTTTGTATAAAAATGTATTTAGTGCTTTTTAAAACGAGCCCAAGCAGTGTCATTCTATCGTACTTTTATGCAAGCTGCATGACAAGCATGGGTGACGAGCGGCGTAAATGTCGCATCAGCAGTATAGTATATTAGTATAATACATTTCTTGGG
>NC_088361.1:125064165-125074165 GCF_034508935.2 Berghia stephanieae
CCCGAAAATTTTTTCCCCTTTCCCCAAAAAATTAAAAAATTCTTTAAAAGATTTTAAAATTTTAAACCCCAACCCATTATTACAAGGGAAAAAATAGAGATAGTAGAAATAAGATATTAAAAAATAAAATAGAAAATAAATAGTAAATATGAAAGTAATTAATAATAATGATAATGATAGTATATATAGTATAGGTAGTAGTATAGAGGGTGGAGTAGTAGTATAGTATGGTGGTAGTAGCAGTAGTAGTAGTAGTATAGAGCTCACATCAATAGTATTAGTAGTAGAGTAGTAGTTAGTAGTAGTAGTTAGTAAATATAGTAGTATATAATAGTAGTTAAGTATAGTAGTATAGTGTAGAGTATAAGTAGTAGTAATAGTAGTAGTAGTAGTTAGTAGTAGTAGTTAGATTAGTGCAGCACAGCATCAGCAGTAGCTGTATGGCATTGCAAGTGGAGTTAGTGGTGGTCAATCTATGTTGATACCGCGTGGAGTCAGCGTTCCAACAACTTGACAGGAGTTTCCCACGGTTCATATAAACCGCTGCGTGGTCAAAACGGAACGTAAAAAGACTGTCACGTGATATTTTCTCACGACAACGTAACGGTTAGACATGAAGGGAACCTCCTGACCATTTAAACCTGCCTGTCCCAACTGTGCAAAAAAAAAAACTCGCTCGCCGGCCCCACACTACTTTGTTCACTATCATGCATATTGGTCGTTTTTTACAAATTGTTTTAATGACTATGTCATAGCGGATATGTCACCATGGCAAATTTAGCTGTTGTGTTATGTATGTATGTAGTATGTAGTATATGTATTGTATGTATGATGTATTTCTATTATGTTAACGGTAGGTTAATTTTAAAACCGAGTACGGTGAAAGAATGTGATAAAAGAGCCTTTAAAATAACGAGCGAACAACCCAGGACCTTCAGAATCCGAAAGCGAGTGTCAACCATAGAACACATAGCCACAACGATCTCGTTTACAATCTCGACTGTCATACACCTGGATTTGTTATTGAACCCCTTTACTTAAAAGGTTTGATTGTTACCCAAACACGACTTTATTTTTAATAAGCCCAATAATAATTAAAATTAATAAAGTTGGACCTACAACGAAAGAGTGAAATTTGAGAGGATATCGTTTCTTTATATGTTTGTGATGGAAATTGGCTATTAACGTAACATGCGTTTAAAATTAACCCATGGTGGTGAACGAATCGGCGATCTAAGAAGTGGGTGAGAGAGGGATCTAGAAATGACTTTTGGGTTTGAAACGAATATTTTTGTGTTCGTGGATTTAAAAGGTTAGCCACGCTCTACCTGCCAGGCGGAGTTGTCGTACCAATAAGGTCGGGGCAACCTCCACCCCGCGGAAAAAAAAATTTTCTCTATTGTCTTCTGGGACTTTTCCTCACGTTATCTTTGTTACCACATAAGTGCCTGCTCACTCACTTTTCTGAATTAAGAATTCACCCCATACACCGGAGCATACTCAATGTCTCAATCGTTTCCATATTTTTTGTGATGAAAATATGCTATTAGCTTAACTGGGTCAAAATTACTTCCGGTGTGAAACGAATCGGCGACTCAAGAAGTGGGTAGGGATCTAGAAAATGACTTTGGTTTGAAACGAATATTTTATTGTGTTCGTGGATAGCTCACACGGTAGAGCCACGCTCTCACTGCCGGCGGTTTTTCGTACCAATAAGGTGCAGGTTCAAACCCACCACCGCCGCAAAAAAATTTTTATTCTCTATTGTTTCTGGCACTTTT
Source organism: Berghia stephanieae (assembly GCF_034508935.2). Lineage (NCBI taxonomy): Eukaryota > Metazoa > Mollusca > Gastropoda > Nudibranchia > Aeolidiidae > Berghia > Berghia stephanieae. Next base: position 125,065,947 of record NC_088361.1, read on the forward strand.
TTACCACTTCATATTTTGTTTTTACCAACAAAAATGCCTGCCCCATCATTTTTTTCTGAATTAAAAATTTTCACCCCATACACCGGACATATCAAGTCTCAATCGTTTTATGTTTTTTGTTTGTGATGAGAATTTTGGGTTTAAGCTTAATGTGGTAAAAAATTCTTCGATGGTGGTAACGAATCGGCGATCTAAAGAAGTGGGTGAGAGGGGGATCTAGAAATGATTTTGGGTTTTTTGAAACGAATTTTTTTTTGTTTGGGATACTCACAGGGTAGAGCCACGCTCTCACCTGCCAGGCGGAGTTGTCGTACCAAAAAGGTCGCAGGTTCAAACCCCACCACCGCCGCGAAAAAATTTTTATTCTCTTTTGTTTTTGGCACTTTTCTACTCATTTATATCTTGTTGTTCCCAAAACTAAGTGCCTGCTCCACTCATTTTTTAAATTAAAAAATTCCCCCCATACACCCGGAGCATACTCAATGTCCAATCGTTTCTATTTTAAGTTTGTGTGAGAATATTGGTTATTAAGCTTAACTGCTGGTAAAAATTACTTCGCGATGGTGTGAAACGAATCGGCGATCTAAAGAAGTGGGTGAAGAGGGATCTAGAAATGACTTTGGGTTTGAAACGAATTTTTTTTTGTTTTTCGGGGATAGCCACAGGGTAGAGCAACGCTTCACCTGCCAGGCGGAGTTGTCGACCAATAAGGCCGGGTTTCAAACCCCACCACCGCCGCAAAAAAAAAATTTTTATTCCTATTGTTTCGGGCACTTTTACTCATTTCATATCTTGTTTTTAAAGGGGATTCGAAGGAAAAACTTTTTCACGAGACTTGGCTTCAGGCCCCCCACAGCTGGTTATCTTGGGGCAGCCCCCACCGCTTTTATGTTGGTACCAAACCCAAATCAAGACCTTTATTGCAGGGAGCCATATATTTTACCCTGATTAAAACTGTCGCAACAGGTACTAGTACCGGGCCGGGTCGGGGCCCGGGAAGAGGAATTACTACATCAACGCAAAGAAAAAGTAATTTTTATAATGAGGGGGAGGGACCCAGTCGAATTGCTTGCATTTCCCACCCGGGGAAAACCTGGGGTTTTTGAGCACCCTGCAGTCGCCTTTCGTTTTCACCCTAAAAATAAAAATTCCTCATTTCCGCGCTGCACTACGGCTGCCCGGGTATCTGGGTTTTTAACGAAACAAATCATAAATAAAATTTTTCCCCCTTGCGGTAAATAACAAATTTGTTTTTTAAAATTTTGACTTCTTCATTTATTGTTCTCTTTATTCCTTCACCTACCCCTATTCATAACCCATGCTTCTTTTTGGAAATTTGTTGTTGTTGTTGTTTTTGTGTTGTTGTTGTTGTTGTTTCTGTTTTGTTTTTGTTTTTTTGTTTTTGATGTTTTTTGTTTTGAAAAGGTATCAATATGATACGTGTAAAGTAAAAAAAATTTCAAATAAAATGTTGAAAATGATAAATAATAAATTGCTAAATAATATTTTTAGAAAAAAAGAAAAAAAAAAGAAAAAACCCCCCCGTCGTTTTTGCATCTGATTTCAGATTTTAAAAATCCCTAAAAAAGAGTTATTCAAATCTACCTATCAAATGAATCGTTGATAATTATAAGTGGATGTTTGGCGCACAGTTATAATGTATATTGTGTCTTTTGTTTTTGTTTTTGCCAATATGTCTATATTGTGAATAGTTTATATATATGTTTATTTTGGTAAATATAATATGATATATACATGCAATGAATGGGTACATTGTGTGGATATACGAAATGTGTGTATATAGATGTTATATATAATATAAAATTTTTATATATATAAATATAATATATTATAATATATATATATGTGGTGTGTGTGGGTGTGTGGTGTGCGTGTGCGTCGCGTTTGTGTGTGTGTTTTGGGGGGGGGGGGGGGGGGTTATGATGGGTGAGTGTGGTTTGTTTTTGTGTGGTGTGTGTGTGGGTGTGTGTCTGTGTCTGTGTGCGTGGTATGTATTACTGTGCAAATTATACTTTTAATTTGTTTATTATTGTTTTGGCATTGTGAAGCGTTTTGACATTGAAAAGGGAAAACTTCTCTATATAAATGTCCCATAATATAACCGGTTTTTATTTTATCGCCCCGGTTTTTAACAAAATTTTCCTTAAATTTAGTGGCATGGCATCTCAAGTCAAAGTAATAATAAAAGCAATTTTACTTAAACACCACAAACACAAAAAACAGGTAGATAACCCACCCCTCTCGACAATCGTCATAATGAAAAACAATGTCATGAGGGGTAGACAAAGAAAAACAAAAAAAACAGGTTTTAATCGATGGATGTTTTTAAGTAAAAAAAAAAAACTTTAAAAACCGCTTTTATCGTAGAACTAACACGAAAATTTGGTGTAAATTTAAACGTTTTTTTATTGATCGAGAAAATCGTGTGAAAAATACCCAAAAAATTGGTGGATAAAGACAATAACAATAATCAGTGATTGCTCGATTTCATTCACGTTACGTTTATAAACAAGCAACTAGTTTGTCCCAGCCATGTGGGGGTGTGTCAAAAAATCCTGTTTTGATTGGTCAAAAATCTCGGGTTAATTGGCCTTTCAAAATAACTTAAATATGATTTCCGACGTTAGAAGAAAGTAATCCCAATTCGCAGGCCTGTTGGGGCCCCCTACCAATTGTGGTTTTATTATTTTAATTATTATTTTATTTTATTATTATTATTTTTAAAATTTTATTTTTATTATTATTATTATTATTATTATTTATTTTTATTATTATTATTTTTATTATTTTTTAATTATTAACACCATCATCAAAACACATTATAACATCATTCATCTCATCTCTCATCCATCATCATCATTTCGTTTGTCTGTCTTTAAACCAACCCCGATTCCCACTGATACAAAATTTAAATACAATTAGTATTACAATTATGGAATTTTTAAAAAAAACATAAACAATTTTCCCACAATAAATATGTTCTTATGTGTAAGCGTAGGTAACATTTTTTCGAATTTTCCTTACTTATTTTCCCCTACAATCCAGCGTCGTCCTCAATGACTTCAGCTGCCACAACTCGCGATACAATAAATTCTGCCCAATCCCCCCCGTCTCTTGACGTCATGTGCAACCTCGCAATTCATCCCCTGTCCTTTCCCAGGATTTTTTTTCCGAAACTAATTGGACCTTGCTTTTTCCTTTTTTTCCTTTTCGGTGCCCCCCATTGCCCCCCGCACTATTTTAAAAACTCCTTTTCCCACCCTTTAAACCCTTTACCATTTTTTTTTCTCTTCCGTTCTCTTTTTTCCCTTTTTCTTCTTTATCTATCTTCTATCATCTTCTTCTTCTTCTTCTATCTTCTATTATTACTTCTCTTCTTCTTTCCTTCTATCTTTTTCTTTTTTTTCTTCTATCTTCTTCTATTTTTTCTTTTTTTTTCTATCTTCTCTCTTCTTCTTCCTATTCCTATCTATCTTTTTTTTTTCTTTTTCTTTTTTCTTTTCTTTTCTTTTAAATTTTTATTTTTTATTTTTTTTTTTTATTTTATTTAAAATTTTTTTTTAAATTATTCTTTTTTCCTCTTATTTTCCTTTTTCTTCTTTTCTTCTTCTTTTCTTCTTCTTCTTCTTTTTTTCTCTTCTTTTCTTCTTCTTCTTCTTCCTCCTCCTTTCCTCCTCCTTCTTCCCCTTTTTCTTTTTTTCTTCTTTCTTCTTCTTTTTTCTTCTTCTTTCTTCTTTTTCTTCCTTCTTCTTCTTCTTCTTTTCTTTTTTCCCTTTTTCTTCTTTTCTTCTTCTTCTTCTTCTTCTTTTCCTTTTTTCCCTTTTTTTCTTCTTCTTCTTCTTTTTCTTCTTCTTCTTCTTCTTTCTTCTTCTTCTTTTTCTTCTTTTTCTTCTTTTTCCTTTTTCTTCTTCTTCTTCTTTTTTTTCTTCTTTTTTTCCCCTTTCTTCTTCCTTCTTCTTTTCTTTTCTTTCTTCTTTTTCTTCTTTTTCTTCTTCTTTTTCTTCTTCTTCTTCTTCTTTTTCTTTTTCTTTTCTTCTTCCCTTTTTCTTCTTTTTCTTCTTTTTTCTTTTTTCTTCTTCCCTTCTTTTCCCTTTTCTTCTTCTTTTCTTCTTTTCTTCTTCTTCTTTTTCTTCTTTTCTTCTTTTTCTTTTTTCTTTCTTCTTCTTTTCTTTTTCTTCTTTTCTTTTTCTTCTTTTTCCCTTTTTTTTCTTCTTTTTTCTTTTTCTTCTTCTTCTTCTTTTTCCCCTTTTTCTTCTTCTTCTTCTTCTTCTTCTTCTTCTTCTTTTTTCTTCTCTTCTTCTTTTCTTTCTTTTTCCTTCTTCTTCTTCTTCTTCTTTTTTCTTCTTCTTCTTTTTTTCTTTTTTCTTTTCTTTTTCTTCTTCTTCTTCTTCTTCTTTTCTTCTCTTCTTCTTCTTCTTTCTTCTTCTTCTTCTTCTTCTTCTTCTTTCTTCTTCTTCTTCCCTTCTTTTCTTCTTCTTCTTCTTTCCTTCTTCTTCTTCTTCTTTTCTTCTTTTCTTCTTCTTCTTTCTTCTTCTTCTTCTTCTTCTTCTTCTTCTTTTTCTTCTTCATTCTTCTTTTTCCTTTTTTTCTTTCTTTTTCTTTTTTCTTTTTCTTCTTTTTTTCTTCTTCTTTCTTCCTTTTTTTCTTCTTCTTCTTTTTCTTCTCTTTTTCTTTCCCTTTTCCTTCTTCTTCTTCTTTTTCTTCTTCTTTTTTCTTCTTCTTCTTTCTTCTTCTTCTTTCTTCTTCTTTCCCTTTTTCTTCTTCTTCTTCTTCTTCTTCTTTTCTTCTTCTTCTTCTTCTTTTCTTCTTCTTTTTCTTCTCTTTTCTTTTTTCTTTTTTTCTTCTTTTTTCTTCTTCTTTTTCTTTTTTCTTTTCTTCCTTCTTCTTCTTCTTTTCTTTTTTTTTTTTTTTCTTTTTTTTTTTTTTCTTTTCTTTCTTCTTCTTTTCTTCTTCTTTTTTTTCTTTTTTCTTTCTTTTTTTTTTTTTTTTCTTTTTTTTTTCTCTCCTCTCTCCTCCTAAATATTATTCTCATTAAAAAGTTGAAGCACACGTCGGAAATGGCCGGTAAATGGAACCCTCTATCCCAAAATGTATTAACTAATTAAAATAACGCTGATGCGAATTTACGCCCCGTCGCACCAAGCTTGTCATGCAGCTTGCATAAAAGACATAGAAATGACACTGCTTGGGCTGTTTAAAAAACCTAAATACATTTTATACAAAATAAACAAAAAATTAAAAAAAAAAAAACCCAAAAAAAAGAGTATTTTTATAAGCAAAATTCCCAAAAAAGGCTCAAATGTTTACATTTTTTTGAAAATAGATAAAAAAAATAAAATATAAAATAAAAAAAATTCCCCTTTTTCATCCCCAAGGGGGGAAATTTTTCTTTAGGGTCTTCTCCAAGGGGGAAAACTGGAAAAAAACCCAGGCGTCACCGCAGTGCAAACCCACGCAAAGTGACTCGGGCCATGTGAGCGGGAGTCAACTCGGACCTTTTGGGAAGGACCGTACTCTGACCACGCTGCCCCCATATATGCAAGAAGCCCCAAAAGAATGAAATATTGTTTATTTCCCTTTTAAAAAGGTAATATTTTGCCGAGGTAGATTGGAAATCAGATTTGGAACATTGTTGTTGTTACATAAAACCTTCAACAGTTTCCTCACCCCCCGTAATGACACATGTTAACTTAGTAACTGGGTCTAACATCGGGAAAAATGGCGGACTTTAGAAAATTTTCTCCGACGAGCATAAAAAGCGTATCCAGGGGAAAAAAAACACATATAAATTATCATGTTTTGACTTTTAAAATTCCCATCCCAAAACTATGAAAAAATTCTAGCCAGCATAAAAATAAAAAATACAGATTTTCTTTGTTTTAGAACCCCGATGGCCCCCCGTTGCGGGGGACGTGACCAACTATATCCAAATTTATATCGATTCGAAACCAGATATAAAAGTTCTCACAATTTTAAAAAGCCCCGTTTACCATACATTTTTTACAAGCTTTTTTAACCAACCAACCATTTCCTTTCCCTTTAAATTTTTAATTAAAAAAAAATTTAAATTTTAAGCATGCAGGGGGAAAAAAGTACATAATCACTTTTTAGTTTGTCCCAATAGCATGGCAAGAGGGTTTCAACATCATACTTTTTTACGACAACTTCAACTTTTCTTGCTTGTTACAAGTTTTTTTTAAAATAAGGGTTTTTAAAAAACCAATATCCAAAACACTTCTCAAAGCGCTTTACAAGGGTCCCCGGCCAACAAACACTTAACATTAGGGCGGGGAAAGACGCCCTTTTGGCGATATTCGATTTTTTTTTTTTTTGACAGACAAGCTGTTAAAGGCCAGTAGCATTTTACACCTGGGCCCGGGGAGGAAAGTGAGTAAAAAGCCTTTTCCAAGGGGTCAACTATGCGCCAGCGGGCTCGAACCCGGCCTTCCGGTCCGAAAGCGAGTGTCAACCCCAAGCCCATGCCCACGCACCCTACTGACACCAGCCAAGGTTAAGGTTGCAAATTAAAAAAAAAAAAAAGGAAAAAAAAAAAAACAGAGTTTTGACATGTGTACCTATTTTAACAGAGAACTCCAGACCGAAAATCTTTTACCTCTGTCCTGTGGGAGGACATTAATGCCCTACCCTTGTACGACTTTCCATTGCATTCGTTTACCTTGACATTGAGCTTGACTCGTCCATTTTAGACCGCAAGGTGAATGCAAAAAACGCGACCGACCCCACACCTGACCAACACAGACTGAGATAGTAGGTTGGCAGTTAGCCCCTTCACCCCTCCCACTTTACTACCTAGAAAAGAAACCAAAAAAAAAATTATATAAAAAAATTTTTGGGTAAACATCGGCCTTAAAAATTTGACCGATTAAATTTTACCCTCATTTTGGCAAAAAACTTTCAAACCGGGCTTTGCGAAGTCCCCCGGGGTTTAGAGTTTTGCGAAAATGGGTCTTTTAATCAATCGGGAATTAAAAGCGAGTTTTTTATGAAATTTTAAAACAACTTTTTTTGTTCAGAAAAGGACAGTCTCCTAACCCTTACAGACACACGGTAATAAATCTATAATGGGAACCCCTATCCTAAAATAAAATTAAAAATGATTTAGCGAAGTCTCGCCCTGGTCAAACTCCTTTAAAAAACTGACAAAAAAAAATTCTTTTTAATTTAGCCAAAAAATGTTTACTTCAAAATCCAACGTGAATAAAATTATGAACACAATTTCTAACAATGAAAAATTTTAAATTTTTACAACTTGAGCTTTTTTAAAAAAATTATGTCTGAAATAAAAGTTTTCAGGACAAATAAAAATTTTAAAAATCTTTTTTTGAGAGTAGAGAAATTCACGCCACGATTTTGCCTAGAAAGGTGTTTTGCAAGACTAAATAAAAATCCAAAGGACATTTTTTTAGTCAAGGAGAAGGGGACCGGTGGATGGAATAATAGTTTTTCCGTTGTCTTTTTGCAGGGCTGATAAACCCAAAACCCCTTTTAGGCCCTTGGGGTAATGAACTCTAAAAAAATGAGGCAAAAATTTTTTCCATTTTCAAAAATGTTAAACGGGTCCTAAGTGGGTTCGGGGAAAGTAAATTTTTACGCGGATTTTGCCATTGTCTTTTTAAAAAAGTATCGCAAATAATTTCATGTATTAAAATTTTAAAATTCTTTATATAAAAAAGGGCATATTGCGGGGGTTTTGATATAGGGTATGTTGGACCTTCTTAACCAATCTTTAAATTTTTCGAATTTAAAACCCAAATTTAAAAAGCCAACCCCGGAAAAACTGTTTTTGATAAAAATACCCCCTTCCAAAACGGTTTATGTCGAACGAATCTTGCTTATAAAAATCGATTTAATGTTAAAATCTCAAAAATATAAGCTGTTGGGATACACCCCAAAATATGGTATCCATTTTCCCCAATAAAATACAACTCAAAAGAAAGTCGATATTTTGGCTAAAAATTTTAATTTTAACAATTTAAAAAACCCGCTTTACCGTTTTGAGGCGAAGGGGCACAAAAATGAATCATTTAATTATATATTTTAAAAAAAACTACAAAACCCCAGGACTTCGCGAAGGAGAATACTTCAATGCAGACCCTTTAAGATTTCTGTAATTATCTTCGAAAAAATGACATCTCCCCAAAAATTAGAGAGGAGAGAGAGAGGAGAGAAGAGAGAGG
>NC_088361.1:125076665-125079165 GCF_034508935.2 Berghia stephanieae
GAACATCTGCTAGGACATAATGATTAGTCCTTTATAGAGCAGTATAATTAGGTGCCCATAACGTAAACAAAGGTCTAGAAGCACATGGCAAACCACATGTTCCTGTCTTGACAGCTCAAGTTCCAATGTAAATTATAGAAAAAAAATAACCTTTAAAATTTGGCTGTTAGGTGGCAAAAGAAACACATATTCATAAATACTCGATCATGCATCAAATAATGTCTAGATATGGATATTTTATGGAACAAAAGGTAAAATTTATCAAAATTTACAGTCTATCTATTTTTAGACCAGAGCAAATTATTGCGCTGGTGTGAACAAAACGAGAATTATTCGGAGCCTGATTTTCAGAATAATTTAGTCTTATAGTATTATTTCTGCAACTGTTAGATTTTATGTAAACATATTTTCAATACTGAAAGTGTATTGCCTACAACTCAAACTACAAAATTGGGAGACCTATATTGTGCGTAAATTTTTCCGGCCCCTAACGAAAATCACTAGAAACTTGTTATTGTTTACGTTTGGGGCACCTAATTATACTGCTCTATAATAATATGACCTTGACCTTGAGAATCGCCATCTGGCCACACTGTTACCAGATTCATTTGCGCGCACATACAGATTTAAAAACCTGTCCGACTTCATGGTTGATGGCTCTAACGATTCATCTCGATCTACGTTAAATTTGACAATACAGTGTAGTATAATAATTAAAATAGACGAGGGCTTGTTCGTAGTAGTAGTCTTTATTTCTCCGCAAAGATTATGGATTCTCCACTAGGTACTCCCTAAAATTCAAATAACGAATTTGGAATTTATATTAAAGTTTTCTTTCTGACTGTCCTATTTTAAAAATAGATAGTTCGAAGATGACGTCACTTTGGTCTTTGTTATTGTTTTTGCCATCCGCGTTTATGGGTAATACTCACTGAACTGTATTAAGCCGACTACAAACGTTCATGGATACATACAGTTTTGTGTGTTGGTCCGTTATACTTCCGGATGGCAATGTTATGAGCTTCTTAGCCAAGCGCATACTATCTCGGACCAACACACAAAACTGTGTGTATCCATGAACGTTTATAGTCGGGTTAATACAGTTCAGTGAGCATTACTCATAAACGCGGATGGCAAAAAAAACAATAACAAAGACCTGAGTGACGTCATCTGCATACTATCTATACACTGACAAGAGAGAATGATAATGATCATGATCATGATATTGATGATGTTGCTGCCGCCGTACTTCACTTACACCAAGTTTCAGAGTTTTTAGCAATAAGGAAGGTGTATTTTTATCGATCGATATTTGAAGGTCGAGTTTCTGGTCAAATCATGAAAAAAGGGTTTTTCCAGAGAATAGCAAAGTAGTAAAATAATAATAATAATAATAATAATAATAATAATAATAATAATAATAATAATAATAATAATAATAATAATAATAATAGATCTTTATTGTCCATAAATATGGCAATTTGTCATTTAGTTACACTTGTTATAGCGTTATATGATAACATTGAACAGATATTTCACTCCTACTTATTCTCTCTCTCTCTCTCTCTCTCTCTCTCTCTCTCTCTCTCTCTCTCTCTCTCTAATGTTTGGGAGATGTCATTGTTGCTGAAGAGTAATTACAGAAATCATTAAGGTCTGCATTGAAGTATTCTCACTTCGCGAAGTCCTAGGTTTGATAGTTTTTACTAAAATGAGTATAATGTAAATCGATTCATATTTGTGACCCTTCGCCTCAAAACGGTATTAAGTCGGGTTGGTTAAGATGTTGATAATTGAATTTATAGCCAGAAATATCAGACTTTCGTTGAGTTTGTACGTTTTATTGAGGAGAATGGATACCATATTTTAGGGTGCTAATGCCAACAGCTTATATTTTTGATGAGTTTAACATTAAATCCGACTTTTATTAAGCATACGATTCGTTCCGACATAATACCGTTTTGGAACGATGGGTCACATTTATCAAAAACATGTTTTTCCAGGGTATGGCAGTTAAATTGGTTAAATATCGTAAATTAAGATTGGTTAAAGAAGAGTCCATGACATACCCTATATACATATACCCCTGCAATATGTCCATGTTTTATATAAATGTAATATTAAATTTAATACATGAAATTATTTGCGATACTTTTTTAAAAAGCACAATGGCACAATCCGACGTATACATATATTCAGGTCTGACATCCGAACCCACTTATGGACCCGTTTAACATTGTTGTAATGGACAATATTTTGCCTCATTTTTTTAGATGTTCATTACACCAATGGGCCTATAAGGAATTGGGTTATCAGACCTGCAAATAAGTACATATCGGCACAAACATATTATTCCATCCACCGAGTCCCCTTCTCCTTGTCACTAATAAATGTCCTTGGGATTATTATTTAGTCCTTGCAAAACACCTTTCTAGGCAAAATCGTGGCGTGATATTCTACTCTACTCTCACAAAAGACTTTTAAAATTTTCATTTCGTCC
>NC_088361.1:125086665-125101665 GCF_034508935.2 Berghia stephanieae
TTTTGACCAGCAGTTAAGCTTAATAGCCAATATTCTCATCACAAACATATAACATAGAAACGATTGAGACATTGAGTATGCTCCGGTGTATGGGGTGAATTTTTAATTCAGAAAAGTGAGTGGAGCAGGCACTTATGTTGGTAACAACAAGATATGAAGTGAGTAGAAAAGTGCCAGAAGACAATAGAGAATAAAAAAATTTTTCGCGGCGGTGGTGGGGTTTGAACCTGCGACCTTATTGGTACGACAACTCCGCCTGGCAGGTGAGAGCGTGGCTCTACCGTGTGAGCTATCCACGAACACAATAAAATATTCGTTTCAAACCCAAAGTCATTTCTAGATCCCTCTCTCACCCACTTCTTGAGATCGCCGATTCGTTCACCACCATCGCGAAGTAATTTTGACCAGCAGTTAAGCTTAATAATAGCCAATATTCTCATCACAAACATATAACATAGAAACGATTGAGACATTGAGTATGCTCCAGTGTATGGGGTGAATTTTTAATTCAGAAAAGTGAGTGGAGCAGGCACTTATGTTGGTAACAACAAGATATGAAGTGAGTAGAAAAGTGCCAGAAGACAATAGAGAATAAAAATTTTTTTCGCGGCGGTGGTGGGGTTTGAACCTGCGACCTTATTGGTACGACAACTCCGCCTGGCAGGTGAGAGCGTGGCTCTACCGTGTGAGCTATCCACGAACACAATAAAATATTCGTTTCAAACCCAAAGTCATTTCTAGATCCCTCTCTCACCCACTTCTTGAGATCGCCGATTCGTTCACCACCATCGCGAAGTAATTTTGACCAGCAGTTAAGCTTAATAGCCAATATTCTCATCACAAACATATAACATAGAAACGATTGAGACATTGAGTATGCTCCGGTGTATGGGGTGAATTCTTAATTCAGAAAAGTGAGTGGAGCAGGCACTTATGTTGGTAACAACAAGATATGAAGTGAGTAGAAAAGTGCCAGAAGACAATAGAGAATAAAAATTTTTTTCGCGGCGGTGGTGGGGTTTGAACCTGCGACCTTATTGGTACGACAACTCCGCCTGGCAGGTGAGAGCGTGGCTCTACCGTGTGAGCTATCCACGAACACAATAAAATATTCGTTTCAAACCCAAAGTCATTTCTAGATCCCTCTCTCACCCACTTCTTGAGATCGCCGATTCGTTCACCACCATCGCGAAGTAATTTTGACCAGCAGTTAAGCTTAATAGCCAATATTCTCATCACAAACATATAACATAGAAACGAATCCTCTCCAAATTTCACTCTTTCGTTGGTAGGACCAACTTATCACATAATATTATTATCTGTGCTACATAATAATACAGAGTAGCCATCGTTGTTCGGGTTACTAACCTTTAATTAGGTCAAACATATCAGGTGTATGACAGTCGAGATTGTAAAGACGAGATCGTTGTGAGGCTATGTGGTCTAGTGGTATGACACTCGCTTTCGGATCGGAAGGTCCTGGGTTCGAGCCTCGCTCGGCGCATAGTTCTTGGAAAAGGCTCTTTACTCACATTCTTTCACCGTACTCAGGTGTAAAATGAGTACCTGACCGTTAACATACATACATACATACATACATACATACATACATACATACATACATACATACATACATACATACATACATACATACACACGAACATGACTGAAATTTGCCAACTGCGTGACATATCCGCTACTGACAGTAGTCATTAAACAATTTGTAAAAAGCCAAGACCAATATGCCATGATAGTGAACAAAGTAGTGTGGGGGCCCGGCGAGCGAGTTTTTTTTTTTTGCACCAGGTTGGGAACAGGCAGGTTTAAAAATGGGTCAGGGAGGTTCCTTCATGTCTACCGTCTCACGTTGATTCGTGGAGAAAAATAATCACGTGACAGTACTATTTTTACGTGTCGTTTTGACACGCAAGCGGTTTATATGAACCGTAGGGAAACTCACCTGATCAAGTTGTTGGGAACGCTGACTCCACGCGGACTCAACACTAGGATTGACCACCACTAACCTCCACTTGCAACAACTGCCACTACAGCTACTGCTGCTGCTGCTGCTCTAACTACTACTACTACTACTACTACTACTACTACTACTACTACTACTACTACTAACTACTTATACTACATACTACTACTACTACTACTATACTACTACTATACTACTACTACTACTACTACTACTACTACTACTAACTTACTACTATACTACTACTATCTCTACTACTACTACTACTACTCTACTACACCACTACTACTACTACTACACACCCTACTACTACTACTACTACCACTACTACTCTACACACTACTACTACTATACTACTACTACTACTATACTACTACTACTACTACTACTACACCACTACTACTACTACTCTACTACTACATACTACTACTATACTACTACTGCTATATTACTACTACTACTACTACTACTACTACTACTACTACTACTATACTACTAACTACTATCTCTACTGTACTACTACTACTACTACTACTACTTCATACTACTACATTACAAGCTACTTTTATACACCTCTTGTGCGTGTGTTAATTAATGAAATTTACTCATACGACTGTTTAGTATAATTTCATAGCATGTGTTTAGCACCGCGTGCTTAGTGATTACCGAATGTACGTAGACCATGATTAGATAAATTTAAGAGTAGTTCACGATAATTAATACAAGATATACAAGATAAAAAGATGTCACAATATTAAGAAATGCAAAGGATGGTGCAAAGGCCGCTCATATGAACCTATATAAAGTGTGGAGAGGTAGACGTGGACGTTACAATCACCAACAGAACACCGTATCTGACAAGAGAGCCATTATTATTTATTTAAAGTAAAAGACAGGGGAACAGCTCATAGTTATTGAGCAAAACAGAATAACATTGAATATATTGACAGGAAAATTCAAAAATACAGACAAGTAAAAAGTATTAAAGCAACATAAAATCTATACATATAAGTTTTAACCAAAATAAACTATACTTCACCCAGGTTGCAACCGTTTCATTAATTCCCACTAAAATGAAATTATTAATTACATATAGGGTCAAAATAAACTGTTCATATTCCGAAAGGAGAATAAAATTAATTAATAAAATTGTTCACACAGGGTGCGTGTTCCAGCCTGTTCAAATCCAAAATTGTTCCAAAATAAAACACATAGATCGAGTGTTACTTCCTCATCTTTACAAACGTCACATTGTATTTTGTTCATATTTCTCAAAAATCATATTGTTCAAAAGGGTTCAAAACACATTTACCGGGCGCTATGTCCTAGCCCCGACAAAATTACAAAGTTCAAAGATGCAAACGCATTTACCGGGCGCTATGTCCTAGCCCCGTCAAAATAACAAAGTTCAAAGATGCAAACGCATTTACCGGGCGCTATGTCCTAGCCCCGTCAGCTCTTCACTATATTAGAAGATAGATATAGATATATTAGTAAAAATGAAATTAACATAGACACAATGATAGCGTGAGTGATCAATTAGTATTTACTTAAAAAATAATTCATTTAACTGAGGTCACGTTCTCAATTTCAACACAATTAAACTCAATGAATTAATTATTCACTAAAACAATAAAACTGTATATTATTTTAAACTTTAAGATAAGTGAAATAATTTTACGATATTAATCACTTAATCACTTGATGATTACTCAGCACATCAAAACAATATTATAAATTTTATATATTCTCACCGAGCACAAATTACAAAAACACAATATCGCTTAGAGCCCATAACCGGGTACGATATACAAAATACTGGCCATATTAGGCCCACTTCGGCTACAATACAGCCTAAAACACAATGTTGGCCAACACACAGGCCCAACACATATCGCCTGAGAGCCCATATTCGGGTGCGACATAAAATACTGGCCACTTTGGGCCCTTTTCACTGTGGCTTCAACATAGCCAAACAGAATTCCAGCCAACACACAGGCTGTACAGGTCTTCCTTCTTCGACCTCAAATCGCAGACTGCCAGTTGAACATCGGCCCAAGCCGAAACATAGGACAGGGTATCTAACGGTATCTCGGTTGATGCATAAGATTGATGAGGGTGTTTTAACACTGAAGGAACATGATAACCCTCCGTTCTTTCATTGCCTTCATAGTCTACACCACCCACGGCGAAAACAAGGGAGTCCCTATTCCAACACCCATCCTACACTCATAAATCATTTAATTATATGGGTTTGATTCTACCCGAGACCTTGGTGGGTATGACAACTATCTCCCTTTGTTACCTAGAAGGCATTTCTTTACATCACTCCCCACTGGAGGACAAAAATCCCAAATTTTTGATCAAAACTAAGAAATGCCTGACCACTAAGGCAGCCGAGACAAAAAGTCTGGACCATGATTGTCCGAACCTTTCACAGACATCAACCGAAAACGATACTGGTGGAGCAACAGTGACCATCTCATCAGACGACCATTTTCTGACTTGGCTTTGTTGAGATACAACAAAGGAGCGTGGTCAGTCTCCACAATGAATTCTCTGCCCATAAGATAACTGTTCAAACTTCTGACAGCCCACACAAGAGCTAAACACTCTTTTCAACCACTGAATACCGTTGTTCTCTCGGTAACAGTTTCCTATTGAGGTAAACAACTGGATATTTACCATTGTAATCTTCATCGTCAATAACAGGTGCCACGGCACATTGAAGAATTCCACTTCCGTTTATGTCCGCGGTGCTCCGGTCATAGTACCGTTTCAATAAATTTGCGTGGTACGTTTTCTTTGAAGTACCAGCCTGTATTACATAATTATTATGTCCAACTACACGTTGAACTTCAAATGGACCTTGCCATTTCAATTCAAGTTTGTTGTGCTTTGTAGGGAGCAACAACAACACTTTGTCACCTTCTTTGAAGTTGCGCATCTTGGCCTTTCTATCAAAATATGCCTTATGCCTTTTTGAGGCCTTCTTTAAATTTTCATGGGCCATATGGATAGTAGTCTCAAGTTTTTCTTTTAGGTCTACAACATATTGGTATGTTGTCTTTACCTCTTCGTCCTCAATAGACTCCGTCCACAACTCTCTGAGAATTGTCATCGGGCCTCGTACTGGGCGACCGAACAACAATTCAAAAGGGGAGAAGCCCAAGGACTCCTGTGGTGCTTCACGGTAGGCAAACAGGGCCGCATTGAGATATCGATCCCAATCTGACGGTCTCTCTGTAGCCAATCTCTTAAGCATCCCTTTGAGAGTGCCATTAAACTTCTCCACCAGCCCATTACACTGAGGGTGATATGGACTTGTGGTAAGTTGTTTCACAGACAGTAGTCTACAGACTTCTTTCATCAAATCTGAGGTGAACTGTGTACCTCTGTCACTTAATATCTCTTTTGGTATCCCCGTCCTACTGAAAATGTCGACGAGGCCTTCCGCAACTGTCGCGGTTTCTATGTTTTTCAAGGCTACAGCTTCCGGGTACCGTGTGCAGTAATCTACCACAGTAAGCATGTAGCGATTCCCTCTATTTGATGCAGGAATAATTGGTCCTACCAAATCTACCGCTACTCGACTAAATGGTTCGTCTATCAGCGGAACTTCAGTCAGAGGCACTTTTGGGGTCATTCCTCTTGCCGTTGACCTTTGACATTGGTCACACGATCTACAGAAGCGGGTGACGTCATCCCAAATGTTGGGTCAGTAGAAATTGCTGAGAATCAGGGTTGCCAGTTTGGCATTTTAAATGCCAGATTCCAAAAATCTGGCATTTTTGAAAACCGTTTGGCATTAGAAAAATCATTTGGCATTTGGCATTTTCATTTGGCATTTTCTTTTCTTGTATATTATACTTCAAATGACACCTTTTCTCAACCGTGGTGTAGTGGTTTAGCACTCCACTTAGTAGTCAGTAGGTAAAAAATTACCCCAACAGGAAATTAAGTATAATTCAAAAAAAAAAAAAAGAAAAGAAAAGAAAAGAAAACACGCAAGCCACCAGGATATGATAGTAAATTGTCTATCAAAAGTGAGTAGTTTTCTTTGTGGGGATGGGAGTCAACAGACTTTGGCATTTTTTGGAGTGTTTTGGCATTTTTTGAGTCTTCCACTGGCATTTTGTTGAAAAATAATCTGACAACCCTGCTGAGAATGCGCTCAGTCGTTTTCTTGGTAGCGAGATGTCCAGAGAGTATGGACTCATGAGCTAAACGCATCACTGTCTCTCGCAAATCTTTTGGGACCATGACTTGTCTAATCACGTCACCGTGCTCAATCTTTGGTGATTGAAAATATCGTACTAGAACCCCTCTATCATATTCAAACCAACTTTTATTATTGGCACCAGTCTTTTTCACTTCTTTCGTAACTGCTGCCTCTCTCGCACATTTCAATGTCTGGTCTTTGGCCTGATTTTCTTTCAAAACAGCCGTACTAACACCTGTTTCCACTGAGGGGGCAGTGATCAATGGTTTCATCCTCTTCTCTTTTTGTGCCCTTGTCTGTGCTGCTTGAGCTGAGTGCTCACAATCATTTCTTATGAGATTCTCGTGGACTGAAGAATCAGAGCGATCGTCATATTTTATTGGCGTTCCTGGGCATTTGACTCCTGGTATATTTCCCAAAATTACGTCATACAAAGGTGAGGCCATTTCTAGAGCCGTCACTCTTCCCTTGTAATATGGACAATCAAGCCACGCTTCAGTTAGTGGGGCACTCACAGTCTTCCCATCAGCTAGACTGACCTTCACTCTCTTTTCTTGTTCTTTCTTTTCTCTACTCACAAGGCCTTTTCTAATCACAACACAACTACTGCCGCTGTCTCTCAACACTTTAACTCTTTGTCCATTTATCCAACCAATAGCGACCGGCATACCTGTCGTCTCTATCGCGTGTCCCGAACATGCTGCGGACACCGTAATTAATTGTCAAAATTCTTTATTTTCCCTCGGCGCTTGACGTTGAGAGTTAGTGTTGTTCATGATACCATTGTTAGCAACATGATGTTGTGCATTGTTACAACACGGCAGCGGTTCTGGAGTATTCATAGCCACTACTCCAAAAGTCTTCTTATCAGTATTCTCCATCCTTTTTCTTTCCCAGCACTGCTCAGTGGAGTGGTACCTACGACCACAGTATCCACATTTCGTGTCTCTTTGTATTGCAGAGATTTGTGGTCTGTTCTTACAATCCCTCTTCAAATGTCCAACTTTAAAACAGTTGTGGCATCTAATTACTGAAGTAGTTGGTTTCATGACAGGTTTGTGACCATCTTGCTGTTTGCTTGGAACCTTGTCATTCTGATATGACACAGTTCTTGAGAAAGCGCCGGCAGTCCCGTGCGCTTCGACATATTTCTCTACAGTGTCGACTACTTCCATAGATGTATTTGGTTTTCTTTCCTTCAGGAAAACCACCAGCTCCTTGTTACAAACATTTACGAGCTGTTCTTTAACAATCAAGTCCAAGATGTCCTCAGGCTTTGTTCTATCCTTGCCGGACATAGTTATCCACTTTTCCAGATATGTGGATATACGGGTTCGAAACTGACCCATCCTTTCTCCTATTTCTGGTCTACTTTTACGGAAACGCTCTAAGAAGCCGTCTTCCGTTAAATTGTAGCGTTTCAATAACGCGCACTTTACATTATCATACTGGGTAGCGTCTACCTCGTCCAAGCGAGTGTACACGTCCAACGCATTGCCTCTAAGCAACGCCGACAAATGAATCGCCCAATCCTCTTCTCTCCATCGATTTACGGTTGCATATCTTTCAAACCTGAGTAGATAGCTATCTATCTGATCTTTCGATTCATCAAAATATGGCAGGCGAGGACTTTTAGCTCCACAACTGCCAGTCGAGGGTTCACTGTCAGTGGAGGAAGGGGTTCGAACCGGGACCACTGAATTTTCAATTTTTTAGGCGCTCTAGTTCCAGCTGCCTTTCAACAAGAAGAGCTTGTTGTTTCGTTTGTTCTGCGACTGCATCACGCTCTTTCTCTTTCTCAAACCTATCTCTCTCCTTTTCCTCTCTGTCCCGTTCCAACTTTTCTTCCACCCACACTCTCAGTTCGTCGCCATGTAAACCCAACTTTTCCCCACATTTTAACAACCGTTCCACATCCATAATGACAAAATATTTATCGCAACGTACTTTAAAAAAATCGATAGATTGAATAATATAAAAAGAGAAGGATCAGCTAAATGCAGATAAAAATCTACCCAATATACCTATTGTCAAACAAACAATAGCGAAATCAGTAATAACAGCTGACGCTTCGTCAGTTCAAAAAGTTAAAACATCAAGCGATGACCACTACATTATACCAAAACAACATTATCTAGACTTTAATCAAATTAAAGTATTAAGACCCATCACATTGGCCTTTCATAGTTCGTGGTTCACTCGCTTTATGAACAAAACAATAAGTAGCGATACGCCGCGCGTACCCTACAACATCAGTGTAACCTTGTTACGCCTGAACAATTACGTGATATCATTTCACTAACCCAAAATTTAGCTTTACATTACAGACAGTACATAGTCGTTAAATGATGAGAAGTAGCGCCTGAAATTAGATCTGACAGCCCAACCCCCTGATATGCATCAGTACAGGAAGCGACTCTAAATCCCCACAACAATAAGAGGCATTGACTTCTCAGAAACGAAGGTCTGTTGATGTAAAACGTCAGACCACCAAACCACACAATAAGAAATCCTGCTCGCAGCGCCAATTCATGTCACAAGGTGCGTTCGCAACTCGCAATGGATGCGAAGGCCGCTTATGACCTTAAAGTGTGGAGAGGTAGACGTGGACGTTACAATCACCAACAGAACACCGTATCTGACAAGAGAGCCATTATTATTTATTTAAAGTAAAAGACAGGGGAACAGCTCATAGTTATTGAGCAAAACAGAATAACATTGAATATATTGACAGGAAAATTCAAAAATACAGACAAGTAAAAAGTATTAAAGCAACATAAAATCTATACATATAAGTTTTAACCAAAATAAACTATACTTCACCCAGGTTGCAACCGTTTCATTAATTCCCACTAAAATGAAATTATTAATTACATATAAGGTCAAAATAAACTGTTCATATTCCGAAAGGAGAATAAAATTAATTAATAAAATTGTTCACACAGGGTGCGGTGTTCCAGCCTGTTCAAATCCAAAATTGTTCCAAAATAAAACACATAGATCGAGTGTTACTTCCTCATCTTTACAAACGTCACATTGTATTTTGTTCATATTTCTCAAAAATCATATTGTTCAAAAGGGTTCAAAACACATTTACCGGGCGCTATGTCCTAGCCCCGACAAAATTACAAAGTTCAAAGATGCAAACGCATTTACCGGGCGCTATGTCCTAGCCCCGTCAAAATAACAAAGTTCAAAGATGCAAACGCATTTACCGGGCGCTATGTCCTAGCCCCGTCAGCTCTTCACTATATTAGAAGATAGATATAAGATATATTAGTAAAAATGAAATTAACATAGACACAATGATAGCGTAAGTGATCAATTAGTATTTACTTAAAAAATAATTCATTTAACTGAGGTCACGTTCTCAATTTCAACACAATTAAACTCAATGAATTAATTATTCACTAAAACAATAAAACTGTATATTATTTTAAACTTTAAGATAAGTGAAATAATTTTACGATATTAATCACTTAATCACTTGATGATTACTCAGCACATCAAAACAATATTTTAAATTTTATATATTCTCACCGAGCACAAATTACAAAAACACAATATCGCTTAGAGCCCATAACCGGGTACGATATACAAAATACTGGCCATATTAGGCCCACTTCGGCTACAATACAGCCTAAAACACAATGTTGGCCAACACACAGGCCCAACACATATCGCCTGAGAGCCCATATTCGGGTGCGACATAAAATACTGGCCACTTTGGGCCCTTTTCACTGTGGCTTCAACATAGCCAAACAGAATTCCAGCCAACACACAGGCTGTACAGGTCTTCCTTCTTCGACCTCAAATCGCAGACTGCCAGTTGAACATCGGCCCAAGCCGAAACATAGGACAGGGTATCTAACGGTATCTCGGTTGATGCATAAGATTGATGAGGGTGTTTTAACACTGATGGAACATGATAACCCTCCGTTCTTTCATTGCCTTCATAGTCTACACCACCCACGGCGAAAACAAGGGAGTCCCTATTCCAACACCCATCCTACACTCATAAATCATTTAATTATATGGGTTTGATTCTACCCGAGACCTTGGTGGGTAGGACAACTATCTCCCTTTGTTACCTAGAAGGCATTTCTTTACAAAGAGACATGGCACACAAATACTACTCTTAAATAAATAAAGAATTTTAGAAAATTATTTTTTTAAACACGATAAAAAGTTTTTGAAAAAAAATAAAGAAAAAAAGATGTCTTTCTCAATAAAGTAAACTTAAAAAAAAAATAAATGTTTACAATGGGAATCGAACCCAGTACTTTCAAGGTTAAAAAGTCTGACAGCTTGTCCACTGCGCTACGGAGCCACCTAACTGTCCATCACATTTAATAAGGTCTTTCTAAGACATTATTTTACCTTCAATGCAACTTCAATTTTCTGGTTCTATATTTCGATTTTTTAGTTTATTGTTATTTTTGTATAAATTTATTAACAAAAACATCCTACATATGTCATAATATAACTTCTGCCATGTCCGAATACAGAAAAACAATATCGCTGATGAAATTGGGTGGAATGCGCATCGTGCCGGAGGTGCATAAAAGATACACCGTCAACGGAGGTGCATAAAAACACTACGCTTAAAAAAAAAATTGTTGTTTTATTTTTGCAGCAGTTATAAATTTACCAATCACAGTTGTGCAATAATTTATCACCTAAATATAGTAAAAGACCTACAGAGATGGACCCTACAATGCACTTGATTTGTGTAACGTACTTTTTCTGCATCTATCCACACTAGCTACCACTGTAGACACAACTCAAGACAACAATAGTGTGGTCTTATTTCTATTGCTAACTTATATTTCAAACTTCAACTACAGTATTATAGTATTATATCAAACATTTTTAAAAAGTATGTTATCTTCTTCTCATTCTTCTTCTTCTTAACAATAAAAAATACGGTAGGCATACATTGTGTAGTGTGTAGTGTAGGCTAGCCAACTGCACACCCCTTTGAACCTTGAACAACCCGCGCGCTGACCTATGGCCTTGTCCGACCTCTGTCACGGCGATGCTAAAAATAGTGCAGGCTGGTTGGCGAAGAGGGTTATTCTCAGATGACGTCACAAAATGGCCCAACCTGGTGCAAAAAAAAAAAAAACTCGCGCCCGGCGAATCGGCTTCTGTCGAGAACCTGCCTGACGGCAGCAGCTTCTTATGGTTCACACTATTATGTTAAGACGATCGACCCAATCAGCAAAGTCCGGTCCGCATTCGTGCACCGTCGCGAACCCGCCCGGTAGCATCGTCACAACACACCTTTCGACTAGATGCTCTGCCGTTTCGGGTTCTTGCCCACAGCGTGGACATAAAGGACAGGAAGTTAGACCCCACTGATGTAACGCACCGGCCGTTAGGCAGCTCCTCGACCGAAGCCGATTCGCAGCTACCCAGTGTCTCCTCTTACTGGTATCAAAGCCTGGCAACTTCTCACCAAGCTTAGAGGAGTGTAGGTCCCCGCCCCCACGAGGGATTGAATTCGTCCAAACCGACTTCCATCTCGTATGTGCAGCTCTGTCCGTAGTCAGGGATTCTGCGTACAAGGGTTGCCGGGACTTATTTCGGCTCGAAACGGGGGCACCGTTCATTATGCGCATGAGAGGGGTATCCCCATTCCCTCTCTCTTTGATCTTACTCAGCCAGTTTCCCGTAATGGTCTCCCTCCGGACATCGGGGGGCTGGATCGCTGCCATTACCGGGCCCCATTCTCTAGGGGTTGTTGCTAGCGTTCCCGACACTATGTGCATCGACTTGCGAAGTTTTACATCCACCTTCTCAACGTTTCTGCTTCTACCCCACACTGGAGCGCAATACTCCGCGGTGGAATAGCATAGTGCCAGGGCGGATGTTCTCAGGAGCGCTTGGCTAGCGCCCCAAGTCGATCCCGCCAGCTTCCTCAGAAGACTATTCCGCTTCTCTATCTTCCGGGCAACCCCTTCGAGATGAACCCGATAGGTAAGGCTGCGATCCAGCGTCACCCCTAAATATTTTGGACGCGGCTCATATGGGAGTGGCTGGTCTCCGACTAGGACATTCAGTTTACGGGTGTGCCAGCCACTGCATAAGTGAAATGCAGTGGCCACGGTTTTTGAAGTGTTCATCTTCAGGTACCACTTGTCAAAGTAGGATTTGAGTCTGGTGACGTCCTCGCTGAGTACGCTCTCGAGACGGGTCCACACTTTACTCTGAGTAACGAGTGCCCAGTCGTCTGCGTATCCCAGCCTCAGGGAGGAAGTGTTCGGCATATCGCTAATGTAAACGTTAAACAACATTGGCGCAAGTACCGACCCCTGAGGGACCCCATTCTTCAATTTCCTAACTTTGCTCGTGACGTCTCCCAGCGCGACGTGGAATTGCCTTTCCCCTAAGATCGAAGAGAACAACTTCAAGGTCTTTTTGCACCTTATGATTTTTGCAAGTTTGAGCATTAACCCATCGCACCAGACCGTATCGTACGCCGCTGATAGGTCTATAAACACAGCACCTGTTTGCTGTTTTCTCTCGAACCCGTGCTCAATATGCTCTGTAAGGGCAATGACCTGCTCCGTGGTGCACCTCCCTTCCCTGAAGCCTGCCTGCTCAGGTGGCAGGGCAGCGTCTAGGACCGGCCCCCATCGGTTTAATAGAACACGCTCCAACAATTTGTAAAGACAGCTCAGCAGCGATATGGGTCTGTAACTGTCTGCCTCCTTCGCCGGCTTCCCTGGCTTCAGGATGGCAACTATCTTCGCATGCTTCCACACTTGTGGAAGCTTTCCGTTTGCAAGGATGTCAGACATTGCCTCTGCTAGCCAGGCCCGTGCCCTGGGGCCCAGATGCGTCACCATATCGGGATATACACCATCTATCCCAGCTGCTTTGCCGTTCTTCACTTCGCTAATGGCTGCACCCACTTCTCGGGGACTGAACGGGGCCGTCCAGTCCGACTCCTCCGCAGGTAGCGAGTCCAGAATCGTACGGTACGCCTTGCGGACACCGCGCTCAAAAGCCTGATTAGGGATCCGCTTGCTACGGTTCTTAATATTCTTGGCAATTGTGTCTGCCTCGCATTCCGGTGCAGCCTTCGCGAAATTCCGGTCTGGGTCCAATTTCTTTATCAAACGCCAAGCGTGGCGGCTGGAGTGTGTAAAGTCGAGACTTTCCACGGTCTCCTGCCACCGTTGCTTCCTTCCCTCTGCCAGAGACTGAAGTAGTCTATCGGCTGTGTCCTGGGACTGGGTCTGCTGGTACTCTCGGTACAGCTCTTCCGACTCTGCTGTCCAGCAAGGGGTGTAGAATTTCCGTTTGCCCCGTGGAATAGAGCGTTGAGCGCTCTTAACCAGTAGCCTACTAAATCTGGTTATATTCTTGGACTTGGGAGGAATGGCAGGGCAGACCTGCTCGATATAGGAACTGAATTCCTCCCAGTCAGCCTTCCTGAAATTCCATCTGCAAAGTGGGAGAGACTGCACCCTCGGTATTGTCACCCCAGCTGTGACAAGAACCGGCCTGTGCTGGCTATGCGGAAAGTCCCCGAGGACTGTCCGCTTCACCTGCAGCGGTTCACCGTTCGCGCCTTTCGTTACGAGGGTGAGGTCTGGAGTATACTCCTTCTTATGGCGGGTACCCCGGAAGGTACCCTTGGCTGTAGGATCGTACACTAGGTGTAGATCATTACAGTCCATCCATGAGCGGAGTTGTCTTCCTGCCTCGTTGCAGTCTCGGTAGCCCCATTCGTGATGGTGGCTATTAAAGTCTCCCAGACAGATGGAAGGATGGCTGACCACCGGTACCGGTGGTGTAGTCCAAGTCGCTCTAGGTGGTTTGTAAATATTATGCAAACATAGTCCACCTACTTCCACGGAAATTAGGTTCACCCCATTGCTGTCCGTTACGCTCTCAATGACCCTTACCTTCGATGGCTCTTTAGCGTAGACGCTAACCACTCCTTTGAGCCTCGAAGTGTCCTCGCGTTGGACCACCGTATAGCCTGGGATCTGGAATCGGGAAGATTGCGCGCCTGAATAAAGGTGGGTCTCCTGTAAAAGGAGGATATCAACGCAATGAACGGCCAGTAGCTTTGATAAAAGCTCATTTTTTGCCATACTCTGGCTCTCGACGTTCAGGGACAATATACGCGTCAGTTCGCCATCCCCGCCGTCGCATTTTCCAATCGGCAGGCCGCGAATCGATTGATGCATGGGACGTTTGCTTTTTTCTCGGACGTGCCGACGACCCGGGCGACACGAACGCGGTATTATTTGGCTAGGCGGCAGACCGCTTCGCCATTGACGGGACTGGTTGGGACTATAAGGACAATAGTGTGGCGCCCGGGATAGGGCTGCTATTCGGGCACCGGGTTTGGATCAAATTTAGTCACACACCGGGGCGAGCAGCTCATGTGGCTCGTTGGCTCGATACCCGGGATGGTCTCGTGACGGTCGACCGGGATTTACACCTTTGCCCTCCCGTGTGCCTCAAGCCCCCTCACCAACTGCAAGGTAAAGATCCACGAGGGGGTGCCTGACGGCAAATCGCTTTGTCAACAGGGACTTTCCACCTGTCCAATTTGTACCCGTTGAGGTAACGAGTCCGAAGCCGCAGAGGATCTAGTTACTAACGAAAGAGTGAAAATGGAGAGGCTTCGTATGGGAACAAAGCAGAACATCGGACTATTGAATTCAATTCCGGCTGACAGTCACTGTCCCATCCCAGATGTCGAGCGGCCCGCCCTGATAATAATATGTGACGGACTGAAGATCCAACCGGTGCCCGAATAGCTTCGGCCATG
>NC_088361.1:125106665-125174165 GCF_034508935.2 Berghia stephanieae
TCACTGATCTCGTCTCATTGAGATATAAAGAATGATATAAAAATCAAGAAAATCGGCCGATAAATAAAAAAGATGCTAAAAAAAGCTCAAATAAACAAAAGCAATTTTTAAAATCAAATTTATTCGTAAAACAGTTGGTTTTTAACCGATTTTTCTGAAATAAGGACCAATGTTCTTTTTTCAAGCTGATTTCAACAATGTAACTTTCAAATTCTTCAGAATTATATTTTTTACTTTTAGATTTTAGCTTTTAGGCCTACTCAAAAAGGTGTTATATTCCTTGCGTAACAATAGCGTAATACATCGACGGTGAGAAGCGTCTTTGTTTCGGCCAGCTGGATAGATAGCCTGTGATTGGTCGAAGACTTTGAGACGCTTGATTCACAATTCTACACGAATGGACGGTGGCGGTAGATCAAAGAGGTGTACCAAATTTATTTACCAACTACTTTTCTTTGTGCTAAAATTACAACGTAATAATTTCGCGTCAGAAAAAAATAACTCCGAAGTTCCTATCTCTTTATTACAATAAAATTGATACAACGAATGACAAAATCGCCCCACAAATAAGGGAGTTATAAATTATTCATAATATTTTTTAAAGTTATTAATATAAACCCGATCATTGGAGCCAATTCTAAAATGTAAAAGTAAAAGTGTAGTTTAATATGTCTAATTTGGTTTATCATCATAAACCTGGCCTTTTTAATATTTTCCGTCCTCAAATCAAGGCTAATCGAGCTCAGTCAAAGTCATTCATATAGAAATAAAATCGCACAGCGTCCCTGGATTCATAAAAAGAAAATGGCGGCGCTCGACCTCTCACTAGCCACTTTTGATTACGTTTTCCTACCTGTTGTCGTATCTAGTCCTGTGTTATCTATGGGTCAGATGGCGATTCCCAAGGCCAAGGTCAAATTAAGGCCCGATCATTATGCCTGTAATGCGGCATTTAAGGTGGAGGTTACATTTTTATTAGGACAAAATTATGTAGTAATTCTCCAACCACTCGAGCGTTTTAGATGTCAACTCCTGCATTCACAGAATCGCCCTATTAATTAAAATTAAATTAAAGATATGCAAATCCTATGAATTTTAAAAACAGCAATGATTAATGGCTCGTATAGCTGCCTAAGTATATAACCTTTACAATACAATAAGTAATGAATAAAAAAAAAAAAAAAAAAAAAAAAAAAAAACAAAAAAAAAAAACAAAGCAAGTTCCAGTCCTACTTATAATTTTTCTCCGTGTTAAATTTCCTTGGCCTGTCTGCGGGACTTGTATCCCCTCAGACAGGGGGCGATAGGGTCTAAAGTCAGCCCAAGATCATGTTCAAATGGTACAAAGGGCTAAACAATCCTAATAATATTTGATAACATAGTCTAATACGTGAATGTTATAAATATAGACTCGTGAATATTTTAAGTATCATAGTTATAATGTTAACGCCCAGATAGCATGATGTACCAACCTGAATTATATAAACAAAAGTAGATAAAAAATGGTATTATAACGTATGATCAAATTACATGTATCCAAGTCATAATGATACCATGCATATCAACATCATAGGTATAGAGAGACAAGAGTATGCAAAAAAAGATTGGTGATACATATTCTGTAGATCAGGAAGAAATTTAAGGTGTATGCAAAAAAAGGTTGGTGATACATATTCTGAAGATTAGGAAGAAATTTAATGACATTAAATAAGTGTATTCCACTCACCCCTTATTTTGAATATCACACCACTGAATAGGATAAAACATGTCCGTTCTTGTAAGATATTTTTGTGGAAGATAATATTTCCGTTGTACGGTGCGTGCTTTTGGATCCCATGTATATTTGTTTTGAAGATGTTGGGCTTGTCTTCCAGATGTCTAACACCTAATTTTTCATTGTCGGGTATTGGCTGAGTCTAAGCGACGAAGGTGGATAAAGTATTCTTTTTCGCACCTATATTATGCGAAGTCCGCTTCCCTCGCTAGGGGAGGTAATTGCGTGTCAACCCAGTTAGCACATTGCTGCTATCATCGTAATGGCTGGTTATGCCCTGTCGATATTTCACTTGTGACAATGCCCTAACATATATTCTAAATAACCATTTAAGTCAACGTGTGATAGATAGAATTATCAATAGTTTTTAAAGAGTTTGCTAATTACTCGTATATCAACATGTAAAAGACAGTTTCATAATTTTTTGATTTTCCAGTAATATTGTACTCGTCGGCAAAATTTAACATGGAGTGTATCGAACAATGTTGCGCCCCCCCCCCCCCCCCCCTCCAGCGACATCGACTGTAGACATCGTTAACGTATAGCCTGATACAATAACTTTTCAAGACCCATATTTTGATGTCATTTTTTGGTTTGTGGACCGCCTAGTGCGTTGTCTTTAGTATGGTCAAGGAAACAAGTGATCCCATTGGTTGAACTATTGAATGCAACTCACACTTTGTTTTCTTTTGTAGCCAAAAATTTGTCGTTTGACGTCTTTTGGTGGTCAATGTCAGGTCATGAATGTATGAAGGTCATCCACCTAATAGCATGACACTAAAACTGTAGCCATCGTTAACATACTAGAACCCTCTAGGACTTATAGTTTGACGCCATGTTTTTCATTTTTGTGCATCGTCTATTGAGTTGTCATTTGTAGCTAGAGCTCAAGGTAAAAAGTGATTCCATTGGTTGAACTATTGAATTTAACTCACGATTTGTTTTCTTTTTCTGCCAAAGACTTGTCTTTTGACGTCATTTTTTTGGTCAGTGTCAGGCTATAAGTTAACAATGGCTGCGCAAGAACCCACAAGGACTTATAGTTTGACGTCAATTTTTAGGTTTGTGCAGCGTCTGGTGAGTTGGCGTTAGTAGAGCTCAAGGAAACCAGCGATCCCATTGGTTGAACAATTGAATACAACTCACGGTGTGTTTTCTTTTGTGGCCAAAGACTGTCAGGCTATAAATTAACGATGGCTACGCACTCACAGACTCTGTTCAAGCCCCCAATACCTCCTATTTTTTAAAGAATAAATTATTTCAGTTAAATGGAGCGGTCGACTTATGTGACATTGTTTATTTATTACTATTATTTTTTCTTTCGATCGTAATGGATTGATAAACAGCCGTCATACCAAATTAAATAGCATAGACCTGTGCTTAAAACTGTGCCGCGCTGGGCTAACATTATGAGCGAGGGTAATCGAATACACATTTGGGGGTGAATGACCGACCGGTCATTGACTTGTAGAGCCGGGAATGGTGTAAGGCTTTCTTGTTGTGAAAATAATAAAGAAATTAATTTAACCGAGAAAATAACTTGTACATATAATATTTCATGAACCGTATAACTAAGGATAAAAATAGTAGTAGTAGTAGTACAGAGAACAGCTGGTAGAATAAAGAGGGATTACAGGTTATGCAAAGACAATGGCATACAAACAAAAATGAGAGAAGAATTTGAAAATGCACTCATGATACAAAGCCAAAGTGAACCTGATAACGAAAAATGTGAAAAACAATTTGATATATTCCAAAAGTGTGTCAAAGCAACTGCAGAAAAACATTTACCAATAGCTCAAATAAACAGCAAAAAGGAATGGATGACAAATGAAATTCTAAACCTATTTGAAGAAAGACGAAAATGCAACAGAGGGTCTGCAGAATACCAAACATTGAACAACCACATTAAATCCAAATGCATCGAGGCACATGAGAACTATCTAGACTGGAAATGCTGCGAAATCGAAAGAGAATACAAACCCAACCCCCAACAAGCTCACCAAAGAATAAAAGAACTATCAGGGAAAAGGAAAAGCAAAGCAGCAGGAAGTTGTATCCAAAACAAACAAGGGGAACTGCTATTTGAAGAACAACATATAGAAAGCCGATGGGTAGAATACATAGGCGAACTGTACAATGATCCAAATAGAAATGAACCACCACTGAAATTCAAAGAACCATTAAGCGGACCAAACATCACCAAAAGTGAAATTGAACATGCCATGGAACGAATGAGGGATGGTAAAGCAACAGGCCCTGATGAAATATCTGTAGAGGTATTAAAAGCCTAGGAGATCTAGCAATTGATGAACTTCACATATTATTCAACAATATATACAATACTGGGAAAATTCCAGAAGATCTCTGTAACTCTATTTTCATAGCAATACCAAAGAAAGCAGGTGCAGTCAGATGCGAAAATTTTAGAACTATAAGTTTAATAAGCCACATCAACAAAATACTGTTGCGTATAATTATCAACAGGCTAAGGAATAAGATTAACCCAGAAATCGCAGAAGAACAATATGGATTCCAACCTGACAGAGGGACAAGGAACGCAATATACCTCCTCCGTGTTTTAAGTGAAAGAGCTATACAGGTTCAGACCCCACTATACCTCTGTTTTGTCGACTACAAAAAAGCTTTTGATAGAGTACGCCACGAAGAAATACTAAAACAACTGCACTCCATTGGCGCTGATGAGAAAGACCTCAGACTCATGCAAACATTATACTACACCCAGCAGGCATCTATCAAAATCGGAAACTCTACAGGAAATTCCATTCCTATTAAGAAAGGAGTCCGTCAAGGGTGTGTTGCCTCACCAGATCTGTTTAATCTATACCAAGAAACAATCATGAAGGGCATAAATAATATGGAGGGAATAAAAGTGGGAGGTCACAACATAAATAATATAAGATACGCAGACGATACGGTACTCATTGCAACATCAGAAATCCAACTTCAAAAGATTGTTGACAAAGTGGTAGTAGATAGTGAAGCCAAGGGAATGGAAGTGAATATCACCAAAACGGAATGCATGGTAATACAGAAAAACCCCGAAAACAACAACACCTGCAATATAACGATTCACGGCGAGCAACTTACCAACGTAGAAAGTTTTAAATACCTAGGTTCAATAGTGACAACAGATGGAAGATGTAACCGAGACATACGAGCAAGAATAACTCAAGCCAAACAGGCCTTCATGGACCTGGGAAACATTTTGAAAAACAAACAGATGTCGTTCGGGATTAGATTCCGAGTCTTGAAGTGCTACGTGTGGCCAATCTTGTTATACGGATGCGAAAGCTGGACTACAAATGCAGAAACACAAAAGAACATTGAAGCTTTTGAAATGTGGTGCTTGAGAAGGATGCAGAGAATATCGTATACTGCACACAAAACGAACGAAGAAGTGCTAAAACAAACATACCAACAAAGGAAACTAATGCCCTTAATAGTGGATCGACAACTATCCTTTTTCGGACACATAGTAAGGAAAGATAAGAATGAATACCTGGCAAGTTGTGGAAAAATACCTGGTAAACGCGCCCGGGGGAGACAAAGAAAAACACTCATAGACCAACTGAAGGGCTTCACCAACCTAACAATCCAAGAAACTGTTTGAAAAAGCAAGAGACAGGGAGGAATGGAGAGAGATAATTCATACAGTATCCGAAGCCTGGACCAGGCATGGAACCTAGAAGAAGAAGTAGTAGTAGTAGTAGTAGTAGTAGTAGTAGTAGTAGTAGTAGTAGTAGTAGTAGTAGTAGTAGTAGTAGTAGTAGTAGTAGTAGCCAGTCGATTTTGAGACAGCGCCAAATACGTCGAATCATTAACTTGTTAATCTAATTTGTTAGCTAAGCTTCAGCTTTTATACAGCGCAATAAACACAAAGTGTGCTCAAGAAGTCCTTTATATGGTGTCTCAGGCCAACAACAAGCAACAAAAACACTTCACATGAAAGGCGGGACAGAACGCATATGAGGCGCTATTATATATATTTTTTCGACAGACATTGCTGTTATCAGCCAGTTAGTTACACATGAGTACGCGATGTAATTTGTCTTAAGAGTCTTTTCCAAGGACTGAGTAGGGCGAGACGTAAATCAGGGACCGACCGCTCCGGAGACAGTGAAACCACAAGATAACTAAGCTGCATTTTTTTTTTTGTTTAAAGGGTCTCACGGTATGTGCGACACATTTAGGTCATATCAGCGCCAGTATAAAGTTATATATTGGGATAGTCAAAAAAGTTTAGAATTATAATTAGAGCACCCATGAAAAAGTAAGCCAAGGGGAAATTTGTTCGAATAGGAAACAGATGTAGATTCCAAGAGCATACTATCAATGTTCTCAGTTTGAGATCACCTTAAAGTCTCATCCAGACAACAGCACAGAATCCCACTAAGATGAATACACTCAAATGTTTACAAGATATGTTGAAGGGATCAAATTTACAATGAAAAAAATCATCCCCCAAAACTAGTACTAAACATTTGATTTTGATTATCTCCCTCTCAGCCAATGATTCCGGCAAAGGCCAGGACAAAACCAAGTATTCTCATTCTAGGTCAAAGACAGAAAGCAACTCATAACTCAGATAAAGGGGGATAGAAGACAGTGCAGGTGACCTCCTGTCCACAATGGGAGGTCAAAAGACCCCGCCCAGAAACCCGCACTTTGATTTGACCAATTGCATAATAATTTGAAAGGCAAGACTTGGACTCAAAATTCGTGACTTGTCCGTTACGACGAAATCTCAGGTCAGACAAACCTTATAATATAGCCATTAATGGAAAGGAAATAGGATATTATGAATTATAAATAGATAATCGGTAATAAAGCATACAGCATAAAGGCATGTAATGAATTCACCAATTAACTGGCGTACTCTGGAAAGACACGTATTTAAAAATTTGGCCATAAAACCCGTCCTTCAAATATCGATATATTTCATGACCCTCATCTTGACAAAAGCTCTCAAACCAGAGACCTCGTGCGAAATCTCAGGCTTGAGAGTTTTTGCCAATATTATGAGGGTCATTTAAATCGATCGATGATTGAAGGGCTGGTTTTCTAGCCAAATTTTTAAATACGTTGTCCTTCCAGAATACGTTAAGTGGTTAATAATGTAAAGACAAATAATATACATGGATAAATCCATTCTACATGTATGTTATCATTTAAAAGGTCAAAAGCGATTATATATGCCGATAATAGTAAGCTGCGCTTATCACCGTTGGCTGTCTGTTATTACAGTACCTACCTGGTGTGTTTTTGAGTACAGCAAGTAGACGCATAACGAGTAGCTTCAACAGTTTTGTACCAAATTTTCATTTTGATGATTATATTTAAAGCTTTGAGGAGGAACTTTCCTACTTGTCCTATTTAATCAAAACCAAACTCGGTATAGAGCATTTATATATACATGTGCAAAAGTAACTTGACCTTTTTACACACTAAATTACTGTTGTTAGAGTCGAAAATTTTATGTCACATAAAAGAGCAATTATTAAGCCACATGCATGCTTAGTTATAGTGCAATCTGTAATCATAGCGTGGATGGTGAATATTTGTATGTAAGACAACTTAATATTTCGACTTCGGAAATGACCCAAAGAAAGAATTATAAAGAATGTTAAAAACTAATGAAAATTCTTAAAATCTTGAAACAGAACCTTTTCGCATCGATGTGTCCTGATTGTACATCGCCATGTTGTCTACAATTGCTTACACATTATTTGATGCTTTAACCAAAAAAATAAATAATTATCTTTGCGAAATGAAATAATTTCGTTATTACGTTGATTTCAATTCTTTTATCACCGAGAACATGCCGGAACTGAGTCTCGAAGAGTGAGCTCGTCTACGTGGCCATCTTGTGCGGCTATGTGGTCTAGTGGTATGACACTCGCTTTCGGATCGGAAGGGCCTGGGTTCGAGCCGCGCTCGGCGCATAGTTGAGTCCTTGGAGAAGGCTCTTAACTCACATTCTCTCACCCTACGCAGGTGGAAAATGAGTACCTATCTATGTCCGAAAAAAATATGTAATATCGCCTAACAGGCGTTTTGTCCCGTCCTACATGTTAAATGTTGTTGTTGGCCAGGGACACCTTGTAAAGCGCTTTGAGCACGTTTAGTGGATAATGTGCTATATAAAAGCTCAAAGTAAATATATTATTCATGTTAAAACGGCCAGCAGCTGAGGTTGTACTGCTTTTCAATGTTAGAGCTACCTGCTTTTCTATTATCGCAAAGTTCAACACCGAAAGGGTATGTGAGGGATCAAAGGCGGACAGGTCAACCCGGAGCATCAACGGCCAATGATCGAACATTTGCTTGACTGACACCCAACCAACTCCTCTCTTATGACTCTGACGTCGCTGTGAAAATCATCACTTTCAAGTTGAACGATGTTGGGAAGACTTGCAATCGCTGGACTCGGAAAGAGAATGCCTTCTGTGCAACCTCAACTAACTGAGAATAAGACTTTGGTACTCGAATGACCAGCTGAGAAATCCGGAAACCAATTTGAGCACTTCTGAGATCTCAAAACACCTACAAGGGAACATCAGTGTCAAGCAAGGAATGCTTACCAGCTTGGGTCCATTGTTGAAATAGAATGGAAAGAATCCCCCCCCCCTTTTTTCCTTTGCCAAAAAAAAAAATAAATAAAAAAAAAAAAATCAAGACGAAATTGTTTAATTCGTAAATCAGTGATTTAAAAAAGAATATATTTTGATAATAAATAACATGATGGGTCAGGTCATTGGAGGGGTATGATAAAAGTATGCTTGAACTTTTGCAATTGAAATTTCGAACTCCTCCCACTGTACGTTCCACAGGTCACGCAGTGGCATTGGGAATGTGTTCGTAATTACGTAGTTCCTAATGCAGACGTTCAGGAAACTTATATTTTACTACCGCATAAAGCGTTTATTTTGATCTTGACCGGAAAACTCTTTCTCACATATAATAAATATATAGATAGATCAAATAGGATCCACTTTTTCGAGATATCAAGATTAAGCGTTGATAAATTAAGGGTAATTTAATCCATGATATTAAGTTTTCTTGCCAAATTAAAAAAAATAAAAAAGAAGCATTTTAAAAAATAAACTATAAAGTATTTATACTAGAGCTTAATAACCCACGCATTATTCTATGCAAGTTTAGTTTCAGTTTCATATCGCAGAATGTCAATAGGTTGCCATTTGCGTCACTTGGTTGTCTAATTTTTAAAAAGTTGTTTAACCCTTTCCTTCAGAATATTCCCAAAAATTTCACATCCACCTAACACAAAAATACGTTTTTCTTACTCAAACAGAAAAGCAACAAATACATTCTATGCATAATATTGATCAGGAAAATGAACTCAACAACACAGTGTCACGTTTTTATAGCTATAATAAAACATTTTTCTTTAAATTGTGTGATTAACAAAATAAATTTGAATGATAAAAGTGCTGGTTGGATCGTAACGAATGTGATAATTTTCCTATGGTTGGTAAGGAGAGGGTTTAAAAGAATAAAACAAAGTTTAACGGTTACGTAATATATCAATGTAAGAAGAAAGACCTTTGTCCTTTGTATCGAGTACGAGTACAAGAAGAGAAATGCGTTAATCGATATACTTTACAAATCGCATTATTCGGTCAAATTAATAAGATAGTACACGCGATAGTTCATCAACGAGGTACGTGCAATATTCTTAGATCAGCAATTGTAACCGACTGCGACAGTCTGGTATTGTATCGGCGTTTTACTCGATGAAGATAATTGAGTTTAAACTCACAATTAATCAAAATTAGAAAATATATCGTTTTAGAATGTAAAATATAAAGGTACCAAACTCACTCTCTCCTATGGGACATTTATTTTGACTCAGATTTTAAGAGTTAAACTTAAAGTTGAATTTTAACTCTCTCCTCACCGAACAATTTTCAGGATTTTTCTCGAAATGTGATACCTACCCAACACGATTTACACAGAAAGCAATAAGGACATTCTATACACAATTATGTGCTCACACAAGCTTAACATAAAAGCGTTAAGTTCTTATAGCTATAACAACATTTTCTCTCCAAATTTTGTGATGTACAATTTTTGTTATTGAAAAAACAAAGTCTTCATTAAATCGTAACCAACCTGACGATTTTCCTGTAGTTGTTAAGGGGAGAGTAAGGGCTAACCCAGACCGGAGACTGACTCCGACGACCGGTACTGCCGTCTTCTAGATAAAGACGTCGGGCACGGACAAAATACTAAGAATAAAGAGAAGAGCCGCTAGACCTACCCATATCAAGCTCGAAAAAAAAAAAAAAAATGGCAGAGGACGTCGGGTGCTGAGAATGGGTAGATCTAGCGGCTCTTCCCTTTCTTAATACAATATTTTGTCCGTGCCCGACATCATTATCAGGAAGACGGCAGAGGACGGCAGTGCCGGGTCGTTGGATCAGTCTCCGGTGTGGGTTAGATCTTCAAGCGTCTTGTTGACCCCAATATAACACCGCGTAGGGACGGTGACTTACAAATGTGACCCTACGCCTCGAAGCGGTATTAAGTCGGGATTTGGAAAACGAAGAAAACCGGTTTTAAAGTGGAAATGGTCAAAATGATCAAATTTCAGTTTTTGGTTGTTTCATAAACTACAATCAGTTTTCTACCTGAAAACATAATAATTCAACACAAGTATTGACGATAAGCTATATATATTTAAAGTTTAAAAAAACAACTATCGGTGAAATATTCAAAACAAGAATTGACTTTCTCTCATTTCCAAGGCTGCACTTGCCAATACTAGTTAATAACAAATACTTTGACCTCAAACTTTAGCCTCGTTGGTTTTTAAAGTTCGTGTTGCTCTACTTATCACTGATGCACTTTTAGCACTCTCTCTCTCTCTCTCAAACACACACACACACACACACACACACACACACACACACTACAACCACCACCACCGCATCTTCATCACGACCACTACTACTACAATCACCACCACCACCTCATCAACATTGGCACTACTACTTCAACCACCACCACCACATCATTATCACTACTACTACAACCACCACCACCACCACATCATCATCACTACCACTACTACTACAACCACCACCACCACATCGTCAAAACTACTACAACCACTACCACTACATCATCATTACTACTACAACCACCCACACAACATCATCACCAATACTACAACCACTGCCACTACTACAACCACAGTCACCACCACCACCACCACCACATCATCATCACTACCACTACTACTACTAAAACAACCATTATGACATCATCATCATCATCACTACTACTACTACTACTACTACTACTACTACTACTACTACTACTACTAATACTACTACTACTACGACTACTACTACTACTACTACTACTACTACTACTACTACTACTACTACAACCACCAACACAACATCATCCTCACTACCATCATTATGTTTTGGAGCTTTTCTTCACTTGAAATAAGGAAACTTTGGGGTTGTATTTGGTAATGTGCTCATATATCAGAAAATATTTGTAATCATTTATCTATTTCGATCTATACAATATGTAAACACAATACCAAATATCATCCCAATTCCCTTTTTGTGTGTGCGGAAATTCCTCTTTCGGTATTGAAATTCCTCCGAGTGGTGTCTGAAATTCCTGTGAGTCAAATTGAAAATTGGCGTCTCTGCAAATTTTACTATTCCCGTATCTGAGGAGTTATCTTTGCCCATTGATTTGATTATGTGTGGAAACGGTGCCTCAATTCAAAGTCGATTTTCTCAAAACTTGGTTTTTACACTCTCCCTATGTCAAACGGTCATAGTTGGGCAATGAATAATCAGAATTGTATAAATTTGGTATCAAAATTTTAAGCATAATATAAGCTATGATTGTCTACCAAAAACCCAAAATTGAAAAATCCGACTTAATACCGTTTCGAGGCGGAGGGTCACAATATGGAACACATGTTGAGGCAACGTGATGTTTTCAGTGACACAAACTTTGACAAACTGTCGGGTATAACTGATTCATAAAAAATACAACAAAAAACAAAAAAACAAACACAACATGTCAGACAGGTGAGTAACCCATTGACCACTTGAGACCATGACGTATTACATATTATCGTGGTACTGTCTCAGGCTTTTTTACCCTCTCCTTACCACCTAAAGCAAAATCGTCACACTTGTTACGACACAATATACATTTTTTTCTTATTCAGATTTATTTTGTTCATCACAAACTTTGAATAATGATCTTTGTTTGATTAATAAGAACATAAAGTTGTTTTATAAAGAGCTTTTTTTTAGATTAAAGAATCAATTTTCCTGCTGGGTAAGCCTGTCATTTTGGGGAAATACTGAAATTTATCGGTAAGGAGATAGTTACACGAGACGAGTCAGTGACTGATAACATTACGTTGTGCTCCAAATAAGTAATCATAAATCAAATAAGTCAAGTAATCCCAGACCAAGAAATCTCATTATCGACATACCTAGTCTGTCTTCTAAACCGATCCCTTGAAAACTCTGCTGCTGTTATCCACTCAACACTCTTATCTAGGTCACAATATCAATATGTCACAGCCGTTTAAATAGGGCCCAAACTTTCAGTTTAGTTACTTCTTCCCTCACTGGCTACCGTCAAGTAATGTAAACAATCCACCGTCAACCACAGTGATAACACCTGTCAAGACGGGGTGCAAGGGCAATAAATTATGTCTGCAGGTAAATCTCATCGCTTTGAATTTCTCTCAGGCAGAGAGTAGTAGAAATTTCATCAAAATACTCAATTTTGTCAGCCTGTTGTGGACGCAGCATCTTTTT
Organism: Berghia stephanieae; assembly: GCF_034508935.2. Lineage (NCBI taxonomy): Eukaryota > Metazoa > Mollusca > Gastropoda > Nudibranchia > Aeolidiidae > Berghia > Berghia stephanieae. The sequence goes on from NC_088361.1 coordinate 125,119,293, forward strand.
CATAATTTTCAAACATATATGGATACAAAGACCAGCTTTTCCTCTACAAGATGCAATTATTTTTGTTTACATCATTAAATGATAAGTTTGTGTTTTGCTCTTTTGAATAATCAGAGTTTTTTATGAAATAAATATTAAAATTATAAGTTTAAGAAATATTTAAAAATTCAAAATATCAAACCAACACTTTTTACCATCAAGTGTGAGGGATCAGAGAAAAGTAGATAAAATTATCTTTCATTTGATATATACTTTATTATGTAGATTCAGGGATTTAAGAATAGAGGGTGTGGAAAGGAATCTCAATAATTATTTTTGTTACCAACAAAGAGGAGAATATTTCATGATATTTTAGAAACCCAATAATAAATCTAGATAGTGATGATAAGAGACATTTATTTAATTTGATTTCATTGAATTTAAGCGGAAATTTTAGATATTTCTTAAATTTACTTATTTAAGTTCTGTTCGGGTCATGGAGAGACACACTGAAGACGGTCATCACACCAGTACAAATGAAATATGTCGAATTTGTTGTGAAAGAGTACAGAGCCGTGCTGAGAGGATTAAAATACTCTAGACGTTATCAACAATTGACTATAAATATAAATGTGAAATTCTGACATATTTAAATATTTCAATTTGCGAGAAATGTATCTCACTGGTACATAATTTAAAGAAATGCGATGCAGGTATTGATACCTTTGGTTCAATGAGAAAACTCTGAACAAGAAACAATACTTAATGAGGTGAATATGATCCTAATATTTCACCAATGTTGTGCTATATGCAGTCTATATGGCACCCAATTAAAAGAGGTGCAGGTCAAGTACATAGAAAAAGTAATGGGCTTAGATATCTCAAAAATAAGTTTATGAAAATTATAAGAACTCTTTAAGATTTTCTTAGTGGTTTTGATTGTCTTTAAATGAATGTCCTTATATATATAACAATTTTTAATGGAATTCTTATAATTCGTTGATTCTGGGATCAATATAAGTGAATCACATTTGACTATGTTTCTGGTTTATTACAAAATGTCTATTAAGACAATGCTGTGATTGGATTTCAGTTTTACCTTACGCAAAATCCTAACTTTTACGTACAGGTGAACTGATATCTCAAAAACGCCTCAATCTACTGGTATAAAATTTATATGTCTACATTCTACAGATATTCAACATCATTTCCATTACTTTTGTTTAAAAATCTTAAGTGTTGAACGTGTTAAAATATTCTCTTAAAAATTTTAATTCACTTAAATTTATGTATCAATTTCATGGGTTATCCCTCTTGCTTTTTAACAACATCATAATAATGATTAAATAATCAATAAAAACTCTGTTAATAAACTGTTTTGTAGTATAAAAATATTTTTGCTACGCTTAATAACGGCAATACTACATTAGTTTGAAATTCAGAAAAAATCGATCAAAACGGCGAAAAATTTGTCTCCCTCTCTCAGTGTAAAGCTATGACTCATCATCACTAGACTGGCAGCAGCTTCTTATGGTTCACACTATTATGTTATGACGATCGACCCAATCAGCAAAGTCCGGTCCGCATTCGTGCACCGTCGCGAACCCGCCTGGTAGCATCGTCACAACACACCTTTCGACTAGATGCTCTGCCGTTTCGGGTTCTTGCCCACAGCGTGGACATAAAGGACAGGAAGTTAGACCCCACTGATGTAACGCACCGGCCGTTAGGCAGCTCCTCGACCGAAGCCGATTCGCAGCTACCCAGTGTCTCCTCTTACTGGTATCAAAGCCTGGCAACTTCTCACCAAGCTTAGAGGAGTGTAGGTCCCCGCCCCCACGAGGGATTGAATTCGTCCAAACCGACTTCCATCTCGTATGTGCAGCTCTGTCCGTAGTCAGGGATTCTGCGTACAAGGGTTGCCGGGACTTATTTCGGCTCGAAACGGGGGCACCGTTCATTATGCGCATGAGAGGGGTATCCCCATTCCCTCTCTCTTTGATCTTACTCAGCCAGTTTCCCGTAATGGTCTCCCTCCGGACATCGGGGGGCTGGATCGCTGCCATCACCGGGCCCCATTCTCTAGGGGTTGTTGCTATCGTTCCCGACACTATGTGCATCGACTTGCGAAGTTTTACATCCACCTTCTCAACGTTTCTGCTTCTACCCCACACTGGAGCGCAATACTCCGCGGTGGAATAGCATAGTGCCAGGGCGGATGTTCTCAGGAGCGCTTGGCTAGCGCCCCAAGTCGATCCCGCCAGCTTCCTCAGAAGACTATTCCGCTTCTCTATCTTCCGGGCAACCCCTTCGAGATGAACCCGATAGGTAAGACTGCGATCCAGCGTCACCCCTAGGTATTTTGGACGCGGCTCATATGGGAGTGGCTGGTCCCCGACTAGGACATTCAGTTTACGGGTGTGGCCAACCACTGCATAAGTGAAATGCAGTGGCCACGGTTTTTGAAGTGTTCATCTTCAGGTACCACTTGTCAAAGTAGGATTTGAGTCTGGTGACGTCCTCGCTGAGTACGCTCTCGAGACGGGTCCACACTTTACTCTGAGTAACGAGTGCCCAGTCGTCTGCGTATCCCAGCCTCAGGGAGGAAGTGTTCGGCATATCGCTAATGTAAACGTTAAACAACATTGGCGCAAGTACCGACCCCTGAGGGACCCCATTCTTCAATTTCCTAACTTTGCTCGTGACGTCTCCCAGCGCGACGTGGAATTGCCTTTCCCCTAAGATCGAAGAGAACAACTTCAAGGTCTTTTTGCACCTTATGATTTTTGCAAGTTTGAGCATTAACCCATCGCACCAGACCGTATCGTACGCCGCTGATAGGTCTATAAACACAGCACCTGTTTGCTGTTTTCTCTCGAACCCGTGCTCAATATGCTCTGTAAGGGCAATGACCTGCTCCGTGGTGCACCTCCCTTCCCTGAAGCCTGCCTGCTCAGGTGGCAGGGCAGCGTCTAGGACCGGCCCCCATCGGTTTAATAGAACACGCTCCAACAGTTTGTAAAGACAGCTCAGCAGCGATATGGGTCTGTAACTGTCTGCCTCCTTCGCCGGCTTCCCTGGCTTCAGGATGGCAACTATCTTCGCATGCTTCCACACTTGTGGAAGCTTTCCGTTTGCAAGGATGTCAGACATTGCCTCTGCTAGCCAGGCCCGTGCCCTGGGGCCCAGATGCGTCACCATATCGGGATATACACCATCTATCCCAGCTGCTTTGCCGTTCTTCACTTCGCTAATGGCTGCACCCACTTCTCGGGGACTGAACGGGGCCGTCCAGTCCGACTCCTCCGCAGGTAGCGAGTCCAAAATCGTACGGTACGCCTTGCGGACACCGCGCTCAAAAGCCTGATTAGGGACCCGCTTGTTACGGTTCTTAATATTCTTGGCAATTGTGTCTGCCTCGCATTCCGGTGCAGCCTTCGCGAAATTCCGATCTGGGTCCAATTTCTTTATCAAACGCCAAGCGTGGCGGCTGGAGTGTGTAAAGTCGAGACTTTCCACGGTCTCCTGCCACCGTTGCTTCCTTCCCTCTGCCAGAGACTGGAGTAGTCTATCGGCTGTGTCCTGGGACTGGGTCTGCTGGTACTCTCGGTACAGCTCTTCCGACTCTGCTGTCCAGCAAGGGGTGTAGAATTTCCGTTTGCCCCGTGGAATAGAGCGTTGAGCGCTCTTAACCAGTAGCCTACTAAATCTGGTTATATTCTTGGACTTGGGAGGAATGGCAGGGCAGACCTGCTCGATATAGGAACTGAATTCCTCCCAGTCAGCCTTCCTGAAATTCCATCTGCAAAGTGGGAGAGACTGCACCCTCGGTATTGTCACCCCAGCTGTGACAAGAACCGGCCTGTGCTGGCTATGCGGAAAGTCCCCGAGGACTGTCCGCTTCACCTGCAACGGTTCACCGTTCGCGCTTTTCGTTACGAGGGTGAGGTCTGGAGTATACTCCTTCTTATGGCGGGTACCCCGGAAGGTACCCTTGGCTGTAGGATCGTACACTAGGTGTAGATCATTACAGTCCATCCATGAGCGGAGTTGTCTTCCTGCCTCATTGCAGTCTCGGTAGCCCCATTCGTGATGGTGGCTATTAAAGTCTCCCAGACAGATGGAAGGATGGCTGACCACCGGTACCGGTGGTGTAGTCCAAGTCGCTCTAGGTGGTTTGTATATATTATGCAAACACAGTCCACCTACTTCCACGGAAATTCGGTTCACCCCATTGCTGTCCGTTACGCTCTCAATGACCCTTACCTTCGATGGCTCTTTAGCGTAAACGCTAACCCCTCCTTTGAGCCTCGAGGTGTCCTCGCGTTGGACCACCGTATAGCCTGGGATCTGGAATCGGGAAGATTGCGCGCCTGAATAAAGGTGGGTCTCCTGTAAAAGGAGGATATCAACGCAATGAACGGCCAGTAGCTTTGATAAAAGCTCATTTTTTGCCATACTCTGGCTCTCGACGTTCAGGGACAATATACGCGTCAGCTCGCCATCCCCGCCGTCGCATTTTCCGATCGGCAGGCCGCGAATCGATTGATGCATGGGACGTTTGCTTTTTTCTCGGACGTGCCGACGACCCTGGCGACACGAACGCGGTATTATTTGGCTAGGCGGCAGACCGCTTCGCCATTGACGGGACTGATTGGGACTCGACATAAGGACAATAGTGTGGCGCCCGGGATAGGGCTGCTATTCGGGCACCGGGTTTGGATCAAATTTAGTCACACACCGGGGCGAGCAGCTCATGTGGCTCGTTGGCTCGATACCCGGGATGGTCTCGTGACGGTCGACCGGGATTTACACCTTTGCCCTCCCGTGTGCCTCAAGCCCCCTCACCAACTGCAAGGTAAAGATCCACGAGGGGGACTAGACTGGCTAGATTTACCTGGCGAACTAAACTGAAAGCAATAAACGCCTGTGATGTATGTCAAGCTAGTGTTGTCGGGACTGAGAGAGAAAGACCATTATTTACCTGCATGATCAGCGCTTGGAGACTTCAGTAAAACTGAGTTAGAACACGGGGTGAAACTAAAGGTAGACAAATCGAGAGCATTTCGGAAGTTTTAAGTAAATAAGTAAATAAAAACGTCTTATTGATACAATGCGTTGAGGTAAAATACTCACTACATCGGTCAGCCGGATATAACGTGCCAATACACAAAACTATGTGTAACCTTGGATGTTTATATTCTAAGTGATAGAAATTAGTGAGAACTCATAATTAAAATGGCTCTCTAAAACCAATAACAAATAGCTGAGTGACGTTTCGTCTATAGATAATATAGATAGTTCGAAGATGACTTCACTCATGTCTTTGTTATTGTTTTTTGTCATCCGCGTTTATGAGTAATGCTCACTGAACTGTATTAACCCGACTATAAACGTACATGGATACACACTGTTTTGTGTGTTGGTCCGTTATACTTCCGGATGGCAATGTTATGAGCTTCTCAGCCAAGCGCATACTATCTATAGACGAAACGTCACTCAGCTATTTGTTATTGATTTTAGAGAGCCATTTTAATTATGAGTTCTCACTAATTTCTATCACTTAGAATATGAGTACTTCTCACTAAACTGTATAAACCAGACTATAGATAGTATGCGCTTGGCTAAGAAGCTCATAACATTGCCATCCGGAAGTATAACGGACCAGCACACAAAACTGTGTGTATCCATAAGCGTTTATAGTCAGGTTAATACAGTTCAGTGAGCATTACTCAGAAACGCAGATGGCAAAAACAATAACAAAGACCTGAGTGACGTCATCTTCGAACTATCTATAAACCTTCAAAGTTACAATTTTGAGCGTAGGCCAGTTTTACTTCCGGATGGCAATGTTGTGAACTTCTTAGCCAAGTGCATACTATCTATAGATAGTATGCACTTGGCTAAGAAGCTCATAACGTTGCCATCCGGAAGTATAACGGACCAACACACAAAACTGTGTATATCCATGAAGTTTTTAGTCGGGTTAATACAGTTCAGTGAGCATTACTCATAAACGCGGATGGCAAAAACAATAACAAAGACCTGAGTGACGTCCTCTGCAAACAATCTATAGATAGTTCGAAGATGACGTTACTCCGGTCTTGTTATTGTTTTTTGCCATCCACGTTTATAAAAACATCTCAGGAATTGAAAAGTTATACTGCAGTCATTCTCGTATAGTTTATTTCTAATCCATTTGTAACGCAAGAGGTGAGAGAAAAACTTGCGTAACCATCCAGTTATTATCATAATACAATATGATTATCAAATTATAAGAAAGGATTGCGAATAACTTCGGTATCTATAGTGTTGATGAAAAATTATAAAGTAGGTCGAAAAACAAACCAAAAGACTGAAGGCAACGTTGATGATTTTGTAGTACTAATAGGATATTGGCTTTTCTGCACTTTGATAACTATAATATCATTACAGGAATGACGATTTATTGGGCGATGCGCTATGATAACTATTCATCAATTCTTCCACCCATTTCCAGTTTTTCAATAATATATTAATTTATTGTTCGTGGCTGGATAAGAAAGGAAATCTCACCCACCCACCCCCTTCCCTATTCAAGAGAAAAGATAAATAACCAACCACCTATCACAACAACATAATGAAACGAAAAAAGGAACCAAAAAAAAAAAAAAAAAAAAAAAAAAAAAAAAAAACCACTCCTCCCCCCCCCCCCAAAAAAAAAAAAAAAAAAAAAAAATTAAAAATAAATAAAAGTAACAAAAACATTTCTTAGATTTATAATTTAAAATGTGATAATTGGAGGAAGGCTTTTCAAATGTATTATCAATTTTTCTTGCAAAGTTGGTTAAAGCAGAATTGGTACAAAACAATGAAAAAAAAAAGATAGATCTTTCTAAGCACTGAAAATTCTGGGGACATCAATTAATATTTAACAAAATTATAAGAGCATAGACTTATCCCTGTAATCTCTTCAAGCAAGAGCTATCACTGAGATTATCACGTGAACACCCATGCACAGTAAACTTAGAAGTACGAGTCGGTAGCATGACCTGATTTCAAGAACAGACTAAATCAACACTCCACCACTTTGACTTGACAGTGATCAAAACAATACTCTGGTACTGTTCATCGTCTAACCCCAATCGACTTGAGTTCCCATTTCATTTGAAAAGGTGTTTGTTTGTTTGTCTTTAAGGGTTTTACGGTGCTTGAAACACATTTGGGTTATATCAGTGCCAGTAAAAAGGAAGGAAATTGGATAGGAAAAAAACCCATTCTAGATGTACAATTAAAAGGACTTGAGGAAAAAGTAAGACAAAGGGGAATGGTACAAAAAGGGAACGGATGAAGATTCCAAGAGCACATTATCAGTGTACTTAGTTTGAGATCACCTAAAAGTCTCACCCATACACCAGCACGAAGATCCTCCTAAGAGGAATACACTCAAATGTTTACAAATCACATGTTAAAAATAAAAATAAATAAAAATAGCAGTACAGAATAGAGAGATGATTTACGAGGAAAAAAATAACATCTCCCAAAACTATAACAATACATTCAACTGTTTCCCTCCCAGCCAAGGACTCCGGTCAGGGTCAGGACAAAACTAATTCATCTCATTCCAAGACAAAGACAGAAAGCAATTGGAAAACAGATACATAAGGATAGAAGACACAACAAGTACCTCCCTGACAACTATTGGAGGTCAGGAACCCCACTCAGGTTTGAAAAGGTGTACACAGTGCTTGACACAGCAGATAGAAATATACAAGAAAAAAACATTCAAAAAAAATAAGCCTGTCTCGAAACAGTGCCAGACAAAGGAGATAGATAAATACCACACAAAATTTTTTAAAAATGAAATAAATATATGAAATTATATATATATATGTATCCCATCAAAGCAGCCTACTTCGAATGGGAAGGCAGGCTTAATTTTTATGATTTTCATTTATTATACTCTTCTATCTGCTTTGTTTGGCATTCGTTCATGCACACAGAGCTTTATCTTACACCAGTGCTTCCAATATTTTGTTTGTATCTTTGTCTCTTGAACTTCTTGTAAACCACAACTAACACATGCAACACATGGTCTCAATATACCATTGGCGTCTCAGGTGTCTGCAGTTGGTAAATGGACAACCTTTGACTTTTATATGAAGTCTCCCCGAGTTCGAACATCTGTCTCGGTACCCTGGCGTTAAGCCATTGATTGGAAATTCCTTTAAAGGGCTTTTCCGCAGTGCTTAAAGTGGATACGGAACAATGTTGCCTAAGATCAACAGCAAATTGTGCATATTCATTTCAGATTACGTATACACGTATATGGAAGGCTGAGGTTGTGTCAAAAGGTCATTTTTGTGATGTTCGCCTAAAAAAATGCTCCAGTACTGATTTATTTGGAGAAAATAAGGATACAATTCACCTTCATCAGTTTCTCTGGGTCAAAAAAATATGAAAAAAATAAACCCAAACTGACGATCTAGTACCAAAATTATGGTATTAAAGCTTTATAAAAGGCCGAAAAAGTGTTGACTCAGTTGATTCCTTGTCCACATGACTTATGAACATTTGAAAAATTAAATCGCCATTTAAAAAAAAAATCTTTTTGGTATATTTCCCATTATTCAGCTGATAGAAACTTATGATAACGAATTGCTTGCCTTAGTTTTTTTTTTCGCAAATAACTTGGGAATATTGTTGTGGCGAACGCCCCAAAAATGACGTTTTGAAACAGCCTCAAACAAACACACACACACACACACACATATAATATAATATTATATATAATATATATATATATATATATATATATATATATATATATATATAAATATATATATATATATATATATTATAATGTAAAGGAAAGAAAATCCGTAAAACTATAGTTATATAACATTTCACTTTATTTTCCAATTCAAATTAAAAAAATAAGGAAACCCTAATCACACTACTAACATCCAATCACCATTCTGCTCTGCCCACACACAGCAATAATAACAGATGAACAAAGAGCACTAAGAGATTTAAAAAAAAAAAAAAGAAAAGAAAAAAAATAATCCCCCCCCCCCAAAAAAAAAAAAAAAAAACAAAAACAAAACAAACCCCAAAGGCACACATTAAAAGAAAAAGACACACCTGAAAAAAAAAAAACGCATTATCTGTAGGCTTACGGTGCGCTTTAAAAAAAAAAGGTGCCACCGGGCAGTGGGCACTTATTTTTCTTTTTATACGTTCGCATTCAGGCATCACACCCACCCACACATTGGAATAAGGGCGCATCTTCAAGAGTATACTATTTCAATACATAGGGCCATGTCGGTGTTACTACGAGACAACCTTATTATCAAATACAGCAGGGAATAAATAAATGTAAATCTTCATAATTCACGTAAATATATTTTACTCTTTTTAACTCACTCAACCCTAACACCGACTATATCCGTAGTTTACCCGGGTTACTTTTACCCCATGCCTATTTATTATATTTTCTGAGACAATTTATAGGCGTACTATCAAAACTAATGATTTATATTTTTGCATGTTAATGAAAGTTGAATAAAGCTGTCTATTTAAATGCTAAATTTTAATATATTATTTTTTCCAAGTTTGAAAAGTAGAAAAAATATCCAGGATTGAATGAGTTAATACAGTCTCATACAAGCACCATATTCTATAAACTCAGGTTTGGCAACATAAATCTTGGTTACAATGTAACCAGGTACCCGCGGGACTCTGAAAAACAAAACAAAAAAAAAAACAATCATGTACATGTGCGGCTATGTGGTCTAGTGGTATGACACTCGTTTTCGGACCGGAAGGTCCTGGGTTCGAGCCTCGCTCGGCGCATAGTTGAGGCCTTGGAAAAGACTCTTTACTCACTTTCTCTCACCGTACTCAGGTGTAAAATGAGTAATTGGGCGTTAACAGCGTTGTCTCTGTCCGAAACAATTATAATATCGCCTAACAGGCGTCATGTCCCGTCCTACATGTTAAGTGCTGCTGTTGGCCAGTGACCCATTGTAAGCGCTTTGAGCACGTTTAGTGGATATTGCGCTATATAAATGCTCTACATATTTAAAAAACCTGGCTAGAAAACTCATCCTTCAACTGCTGATCGATTTAAATGACCCTCATCTTGGTAAAACTCTCAAACCTGAGACGTCGCGAATAACTGCACAGTATTATTCGCCAAATATTGCCTCATGTACATAATATTCATTATACAGAACTCGCTCTATTCTAGCACGCTCTTGAGAGAAGCCAAAAAGCGTGCTAGAATCGAAGCGTGCCGAAATCTAATGCTCATGAGCGGTAACAAATACGATTCAATAGTCTGATGTCACGCCGCCCGGCAACGGCTGTCATCTTGGTTCTAAACAAAGAAAATCATTACTTTTTATTTTTCATGCTGGCTAGAACTTTTCATATGCCTTGTGATCAGAATGTGTAAAAGTCAAAACATGATCAAATGTGTGTGTCTTTTTTTTCCTCTGGATACCCTTTATGCTCGCCTGAGAAATATTTCATACGGGCGTCCGCCATTGTTCCGATAGTTTAGAGCCAGTGTTACTAAGTTACCATCATGCGTCATTAGGAAGGAAGTGACGTTAGGACTGTTGAAGCGTATTCATTTGGTCACTCAGCTCCAGCGTGTTGCACTGCAGAGAGCGTGCTGGAATTCGGCGTGCTAGAATCCAGCGAGTACTATCGTAGCCATCGTCAACTTATAGATAGTATGCAGATGACGTCACTCGGGCCTTTGTTATTGTTTTTGCCATCCGCGTTTGTGAGTTGTTCTCACTAAACTGTATTAACCAGACTATAAAAGTTCATGGTTACACAGAGTTTGTGTGTTGGTTCGTTATACTTCCGGATGGCAATGTTCAGAACTCCTTGGCCAAGCGCATTCTATCTATAGCCTGACACCGTAGCCATCGTTATGTTATAGATAGTATGCGCTTGGCTAAGAAGCTCATAACATTGCCATCCGGAAGTGTAACGGACCAACACACAAAACTGTGTGTATCCATGAAAGTTTATAGTCGGGTTAATACAGTTCAGTGAGCATTACTCATAAACGCGGATGGCAAAAAACATCAACAAAGACCTGAGTGACGTCATCTTCGAACTATCTATAGATAGTATACGCTTGGCTAAGAATAGAAGCTCATAACATTGCCATCCGGAAGTATAACGGACCAACACACAAAACTGTGTATCCATGAACGTTTATAGTCGGGTTAATACAGTTCAGTGAGCATTACTCATAAACGCGGATGGCAAAAAAAAACAATAACAAAGACATGAGTGACGTCATCTTCGAACTATCTCTAGACTGACACTGAAATCCAAAAGGACTGGCAGTTTGATGTCATTATTTGTTTTTTGCACCGCCTAGTGAGTTGTCGTTAGTAGAGCCCATGGAAACAAGTCATTTCATTGGTTGAACTATTGAATTCAACTCACGATTTGTTTTCTTTTGTGGAAAAAGACTGGTATTTTGACGTCATTTTTTGATCAGTGTCAGGCCATAACTTTACGAAGGCCACGCTGACACTGACCAAAAAGTGACGTCAAAATGCCAGTCTTTGGCCACAAAAGAAAACAAACCGTGAGTTGTACTCAATAGTTCAACCAATGGGACCACCTGTTTCCATGAGCACTACTAACGACAACTCACTAGGCGGGGCAAAAAACCAAATAATGATGTCAGGCTACAACTTAACGAAAGCTACGGTACTGTACTACTAAATCTAATGGACATGCGTCACTTCAGTTTCAACTCAAGCACGCAACATTACCTACACCATTGCCCCTTTCAAATGATTCTAAAATCCAAGGATGTTTAACAACTAACATAAATAACACGTTATCTCCTCTGTTAGAGTCAAACATACAGTTAGTGTACTCTCCAGGATAAAAGTATAGTAGCCGCCGGATTTCAGCACGTCATTTTTCAGCACTTGTAGTGCTTAAGTAAAATGACCATTCATTCCTCTACCATAGCCTATAATTAATCAAGATCGGATTTCTGAAACATTTTTAAAAATTCCCACTTGAAATCGTATGATTTGCAGCTTGTAAATAATGAATCTATTTTGGTGTCAATAAATGGCAGTTATGAACAAAGATACGATCCTTTCATATCAAGGACAAAGTGCCCGACTCCACCAAAGGGGCGATAACTTTATAGCGCATGATGTGCTGGTCTCCCTTTTCCAAATCCATGATCTCATCCCTGTGGATAAACATTGAAATTTTATTACTATTTTTCATTAGTCTTCACACCAAGTCAAAATAAAATTAAATAAAAAATTGAGCTTTTATATAGCGCGTTATCAACTAAACGTGCTCAAAGCGCTTTACAAGGGGTCCCTGGCCAGCAGCAACAATTAACATGTAGGACGGTACAAGCCGCCTGTTAGGTGATTTTACAATTGACAGAGACAACGCTGGAAACGGCCAGGTACTCATTTTATACCTGAGTACGGTGAGAGAATGTGAGTAAAGAGTCTTTTCCAAGGACTCAACTATGCGCCGAACGAGACTCGAACCCAGGACCTTCCGATCCGAAAGCGAGTGTCATACCACTAGACCACATGGCCGCACAAAGTAAATGGAAGGCTGAGTTGTGGGAATTTAAAAAGGAGTATAGTAACTCCAACAGAGAACAAAGAACAAAACACAGAACATTTCAAAGGCTTTATTTGTTTGTAACAAAAACAATTAAAAACGGTAATGCCTTATATTAACCATTTCCTTACCAGCTATTTTCATAATTTTCCCACACACCCACCCAACACAAAAATAAAGTTTTTTCTTACTCAAACAGAAAAGCAACAAATAATACATTCTATGCATAATATTGATCAGCAAAATGAACGCTACAACAGAGATTCACATTTTATGTCCCTGTAATAAAACGTTGTTCATTAAATTGTGTGATTTACAAAAGAAATCTGAATGATTAAAGTGCTGGTTGGATCGTAACGAATGTGACGATTTTCCTATGGTTGGCAACGAGAGGTTTAAATCAAGATAGGAGAATTGTCCATTTATCTATTTCTGGTATTGGCTGAAGACGTTTTTCATTCTAAAATGTTCCGTGTTTGTCACTTTAAAAATAACTAGTGTTATGCCATTGAGCGAGGTAAAATAAAATCCATTTCTTAATTAAAGAAATGACATTTTTAAGCATTTTCATCTAACACTTTTGGGAAAAAAACAAAAACAAAAAACAAAAAAAAAAACAAACAAACGAATTTGTTCTACAACATCTGCATACAATCAGCATTAAATATGTAAGAATACGTAACATCTGCAGTAGTATTCATAGCATGAGTTAATCGTAAGCCCGAGGTCTGTCAAAGAAAAAAAAAGTTCCAAGAACAATGCAATTTGACTGCTCACAATTATTTTAAAATGAAAATGAGTATTTGGAATGGACCTCACTATTAGCAAACCCGCTAATATTCGAATCGATGGTATTTCAGCAATACATCTTCTGCATCTACCACATTCATTCACAGAAATGCATATAAGTCAAAAACAAAACAAAACACGACGACAAAGAAAAATGTCGTTAACAACTTACGCACTATCCAGCTAGTTTTCGGTTTAAAATGGCGTCGTAAGTCTTGGGGATCGAAGAAAAATTGATTAAAAATTGTACATAGTAAAATCGATCTAAATATAGTAACAATCTCGACGTCTTGTATCAGACGGATAAAGATGTTAACGGGCAAGCTCATTTCCACGGCAGAAAGTAGTCTTGCTTTCTCTGTAGATGACACACACATACACACACACACACACACACACACACACAGACACACACGTAAGTCTTGGGAATCGAAGAAAATTGATTAAAAATTGTACATAGTAACGTCGATCTAAATATAGTAACAATCTCGACGTCTTGTATCAGACGGATAAAGATGTTAACGGGCAAGCTCATTTCCACGGCAAGAAGTTTTGCTTTCACTGTAGATGACAAACAAACAAACACACACACACACACACACACACACACACACAAACATAAACACATATACAAGAGTCACTGTTTTGTGGAGAATTTACCAGGCAGCAAGCGACAGTTACTTATTTCCGAACGGAATTAACACTTTGCATTGGTTTGAGAGTAATCCCATATACAGCAATAAGCCTAGAACAATTTATATTATCAGACCTGACAAATAAGTATACATTGGTAGCAGGTAAAAGATAACTGAAATGACAGTCCATTAAGACATGTCACAGTGCCCTTCTCCTACTGTGACTACACTAGTGAGACGATATTAGTCATTATGAAGCAGAAAATCAATTATGAGATAGAAAAAAACAACAACAAAAAACCTCCCAAACATAATATAGACGTCTAGGCCGAATAAAACAAAACAAAACAAGAAAAAAAAAACAACCCTACATAAATCATTATAAAATGTAGTAACCATCTGATATGTATAAGATCGACCACGCGTTAAAACATTTTTAAAAGACCCCAAAACCTCTAATCCTATACATACACAACCTCTCGGCTTTCTTTCAAATATTGAAACCGCAAAAGAAAGCAACAACAACAACAACAACAAAGTAAAAACAACCCCCCCCCCCCCTTTCCAAAAAAAAAAAAAAAAAAAAAAAAAAAAAAAAAAAAAAAAAAAACAAACAAAAAAAAATAACAACAAAAAAAAAAAACCCCAGAAATAAAACAAGTTTAAAAACAAAACAAAACAAAAGCAAAACAAAAACAATCAAAAGAGAGAGAGAGAGAGAGAGAGAGAGAGAGAGAGAGAGAGAGAGAGGGAGAGAGAGAGAGAGAGAGGGAGAGAGAGAGAGAGAGGGGGGGGGGGAGGAATTAACACAAATACGTCGAAGCAAATACAAAAACCAATCAGAACAAGATTATGTACAGTATTAACATGCTAAATTGAAAAGTATGTCATCCTTATTTATATAAAAAAACCGCTTACTCAACAAGACGAGTAGTGAGTAACACAACCACATGTTTTGAGATCGAGAGGAAAAAAAATAAAGGAGAGGAGAATAAAAAATAAAGCCGCAACAGAAATAATCGATAACTTATCCTTGGCCGTTGATGAGTCACTAGGTCTGTCCCCGTACCCATAACCTACCCCCCCCCCCCCCCCCCAAAATAAAAATAAAAATATTATGAATGAATAAATCTGTGGTTGGACAGATGGACAGAAAGATACACAGATAGATAGATAATCTTAGATATATCGATAAATATGATAGATTGGTGCGGCTATGTGGTCTAGTAGTATGACACTCGCTTTCGGATCGGAAGGTCCTGGGTTCGAGCCTCGCTCGGCGCATAGTTGAGTCCTTGGAAAAGACTCTTTACTCACATTCTCTCACCGTACTCAGGTGTAAAATGAGTACCTGGCCGTTAACAGCGTTGTCTTTGTCCGAAAAATTGTAATATCGCCTAACAGGCGTCATGTCTCGTCCTACATGTTAAATGTTGCTGTTGACCAGGTACCCCTTGTAAAGCGCATTGAGCACGTTAAGTTGATATTGCGCTATATAAATGCTCAATTTTTTTTAGATAGATAGACAGACAGACAGACAGACAGATAAATAGATAGATAGATAGATCGATCGATAGATAGATAGACGACTTGCACTGGAAACTGTTCTGTGCGGTTATGTGGTCTTGTGGTATGACACTCGCTTTCGTCCCGGGTTCGAGCCTCGCTCGGCGCATAAATGAGTCCTTGGAAAAGGCTCTTTACTCACATTCTCTCCCCGTACAGCGTTGTTTCTATCCGAAAAAAATTGTAATATCGCCTAACAGGCGTCATGTCCGCTTTTAAAGCGCTTTGAACACGTTTAGTGGATATTGCCCTATAAAAAAGTTCAGTTTTTATTTATTTTTTTTTTTTTACTTTATATTCATGCTGGTTGAATAACGGACGTATTGATTTTATTGGCATTGTAAATCTTTGGGAGAATCCTAATCCCATAGATATGTTCACAGTTATCTTTATTTTATTTGGTGGTGGTTTAAAAGCAACTAACACCATACTGTGCAGGCTGACAAAAGCTGACGACTATCACTTGGCTCATTTCATATTATTTATGATCATCATGACGCATGCGTCTTGGCAATGCATTTAAGGTATTACTACAAAGAAAAACGCTTAATCAAACAACGACCAAAGTAAATAGGTAAGTAAGTAAGTAAGTATGTAAGTAGGTAGGTAAGTAAGGAAGTAGGAGGTAAGTAAGTAAGTATGTAAGTAGGTAAGCATGTAAGTAAGTAAGTAGGTAATTAGGTAAGTAAGTAGTAGGTAGGTAAGTAAGTAGGTAAGTAAGTAAGTAAGTAAGTAGGTAATTAGGTAAGTAAGTAGTAGGTAGGTAAGTAAGTAAGTAAGTAAGTAACTAAGTAAGTAAGTGAGTGAGTATGTAAGTAAGTAGGTAAGTAAGTATAATTAGGTAAGTAAGTAAGTAACTAAATAAGTAAGAAAGTAAGTAGCCTACGTGAGTATGTAAGTAAGTAAGTAAGTAAGTAAGTAAGAATGTATCTAAGTAAGTAGGTAAGTAAGTAAGTAAACAAGTAAGTAAGTCAGCAAGTAAATACATACATAAATAACTATGATATGAAAGAAAGACCAGAAAAGTGGTTCTATACCTTACTATAAGCGTGGGAAGCACAACCAAAGTAAAGATAAAAATAATTTTTAAAAAAAGACCATTTACATTTTGCAATATCAATTCAACGTGCTCAAAGCGCTTAACTAGGGCCCCTAGCCAACAGCAACACTAACATGTAGGACGAGAGATGAGCCTATTAGGCGATATTATACATTTTTCTCCGACAAAGACAACGCTGTTAACGGCCAGATTCTCATTTTACACTTGGGTACGGTGAGAGAATGTGAAGAGTAAAAAGTCTTTTCCAAGGACTCAACATTGAGCTGTCCAGAGCGGGACCCGAACCCAGGACCTTCCGATCCGAAGGCGAGAGTCATACAATACTGCATATCCGTGACAATAAATAAATAAATAAATAAATAAATAAATAAATAAATAAATAAATAAATAAATAAATAAATAATCCGTAAAGACTAAGCGACACGGGGATTGGGCCATCCAGGTATATTCCAATATTGTAACCAACTACATAAACATACAAATCAAAACCCCCATTTGTTGAGGTCCACACGAATTTTTTAAAATATTTTGTTTTTTACGTTTTATCATTTGGTCAATCAGATTTGTCCGCGGTTGTTATGACGCGTAACCATGCATTATTCAAGACATCAAAGACAAACAAGTCGACCCTGGTCTACTTATAATGTATTAATTGTTACTTTCTCACGTACCTCGCGTCAAGCCTATTAAGGTTGCATTAACGTATTCTTCATCGTTTGCGTTTGCATCATAGTAGAGTCCTACGTAATGCTTTATTATTTTTTTTTCTCAAGGCTAAATTTATCCCAAACACTTACGCTGCTTTTATTAAGGTACTTATACGCACACTTCTAAAACACATACAGCCACACAACCGCCCACCCCTCTCATTATTCATCTTTACTGTAAACACAGTGAAAGATGTGTGTGTGTGTGTGTGTGTATGCTTGTGTGTCTGTGTGTGTGTGTATGTGTGTGTGAGAGAGAGAGAGAGAGAGAGGGGGAGAGAGGGAGGGAGAGAGAGAGAGGGAGAGAGAGAGAGAGAGAGAGAGAGAGAGAGAGAGAGAGAGAGAGAGAGAGAGAGAGAGAGAGAGAGAGACGACTCACGAATCGAAGTCATCGACAATCCTCACAATCGATCTGGTGTTGACGGAGATGGTGTGAGCGGAAAAGAGAAATAGGATAAGCCGATGCAGAGTCTCGTAACAATGGCAAAGATTGAGGCTGGCTGACTCAAGCAGGATGTAAACAGCCGGACTCGACTCCGTGTGTGCAGAGAGCGCTCTCTGGTGTGTGGCACACAAAGCTTTACGCGGATTACTCAAGGAGATAGAGGGTAAGAAGCTTTGATGAAAGGAAACACGGGGTGATCTAAAAGTCTTCATAGCAATAGCACGATATCTACATCATATCTTACCAACCAACCAATTATACAGTACTCGCTGGATTCTAGCACGCTCTCCGGAAAAGCCAAAAAAAAAAAAAAAAAAAAAAAAAAAGCGTGTTAAAATCCGAGCGTGCCGAAATTCGATGCTAATGGGAGGTAACCAATACATTCGGTTACCCAGCTCCAGCGAGTTTATTCTCAGAACGTGCTGGAATTCGGCGCGCTGGAATCCAGAGTTTTGTATGAAAATACGACATCTATTTTCTTGACAGGAAGCATTTTCGATTTTATATCCATGGATTCTCCTCTAAATGAAAATGAAACCATTCTTCCCCACTGAAAAAAAATAACGTAGTTTAACATATCTAGACTTTTGGGGCAATAATGATAATAATAATAATAATAATAATAATAATAATAATAATAATAATAATAATAATAATAATAACAATAATAACAATAATAACAATAATAATAATAATAATAATAATAATAATAATAATAATAATAATAATAATAATAATAATAATAATAATAATAATAATAATGATAACCGGAACAATGTCGGGATTAAAAAGTGAATTTAGAATTTGAATGATAAGCAACACATAGCGCGTCGTTTTGCCTGCAATGACTACAATTACACAACAGCGTTACGGGCATGCTCAATGAACTGCATTGGACATAGACGAGACGAACGTCGTCGTGTAAGCTGCCTTAATTTTTTTTTCCCACAAATTAATTACGTAGGAAAAATAGCTTTCCCGAATGACATGCTCGAAATAAAACCCCGAGACCGCAGAGGCTTGTTCTTTTTTATTTGTTTAACGGCGCTTTCAACACTATTTAGGTCATTTAAGTGCCCGTCTCTGGTTTTTATCAATTTTTATCGGCCTAAAGGGGCCATAGCTGCTCAATCGTGTTAATACTGTTGTAATAAAAATCTATAAAATCATAAACGTTACATGCTTGTTATTTTAAAATGTTTATTTACAATTTTTGCAGGAGTTCACATTCCTGCAGACACTTTAAAATTGTAAGCGGATTGACTGACTGGAACAGAGACTTTTCAGACCACAGAGGCACGCACAAAACCAGATGCAACTGAAGCAGCCGTTCTGCCAAACAGAAGCATACCATCCGGAGCTGGAATCACGTATCAAACACCCTCAAAACTCGGCCAACACTTGTGAATCTTTTAAAATCTGCTCTTTCGGCGTTTAGGCAGTGGAATTAAAGCTTTGAGAGAACAATGCTCATCGTTAACATATTGAAAAAAAAATGAGCATTTATATGGCGCAATATCCACTAAACGTGCTCAAAGTGCTTTACAAGGTGTCCCTGATCAACAGCAACATTTAACATGTAGGACGAGACATGACGACTGTTAGGCGATATTACAATTTATATATACTTACTGCTTTCTAAGTTCATGCAATGCAAGAAATTGTATCTACTCATTGCATCTACTCTCCGTCATAGCGAATAAGAAACCAACCTCAAGTTTCATAATATTTGTTGTGGCTATAAATTCTATTTCCAGCTCCTAGTTCATCACGACATCATACCGCTTTGAGACGGCGGGTTACAATAAAATATGTGAAGGAAATTTTTTAATGAAACCCCCCCCCCCCAAAAAAAAAAAAAAAATCCAAACAAACAAACAAAACAAAACAAAAACTAACAAAAAAGCCCCCCCAGTGTTTTGTCAGAAACAGCCGACTGGCTAAGGCCAATACTGAATACCTTCTATAATTAAGACCGCATTGATTAACCCGCCATTGTACTATTGCATGGATTGCTACAATAGAATTATGAACAGTAATGTTACGACAATAACCCTAATAAATAAATGTATAACAATAGTAGGGTTGAATAACCGATCGAGAAGTGACTAACCCTTTCAGGATGAGATTGGATTTTACACATATCACAGTTCATTTCCATATCTATTAGGTCATAGATGTAGATAGCCGAGTTGGTAGAGCACTCGCTTCACACGCCTAGGGACCGCGATCGATCTTGAGACTTTTTTTTTGAGACACCAGAAGTGACTCTGAAGGACTACTTAATTGAAGACTTAATCGTTTTCATCAAGATAAAAAAAAAAAAAGAAAAGAAAGAGAAAATGGTAGTCACTTAGAAGATTTGTGTGTCGCAGACCAAAAAAAGTTGGGTTTTTTTTTGGTGCGGGGGGGGGGGGGGGGGGGGGGGGGGGGGAGTTAAAAATTATTCAAAGGAATAAATAGCCAATCAAATTGACGACATTCAGCACACCAAATGATGACGGTCGATCCAACCTTATCTTTACCAGGAAATATATTATACTTTGATTGTGGAATAAAGTAAGGGTCTCTATTTTCCTCCTAAGCTTCGTCTTTTCATTTCATTACTCTTCCTCTCTTAACCAATCAACTATTGTTAGTGTAATTAATTGAAGTTACATATATTATATTGACTTACCCCGCGTCCACCGTTTCCTCTTCAACTAAAACATTTTCCGTCGATTCATTGACCTTGAAGAAGACGTAACTGTCTAGGTTTGGGAGGATACCTGGGAATAGGAGTTGAACAAATGAACAAATGAAATATTGGGGACTGTAGGCCTACAAATACAATTATATTCATCCTACGATCCTGAAAAAATAAACGGATGGAAGAGTACCAAAAACATCTAAGTTGATCCAAATAGCGGACGGGTGCGGATTTTATAATATCGGTTTGCATAGCGTAGAACTGGCAGTGGTAAATGCTTGCTGCCGTTCGGATATGACGCAAGTCTATTTCACAAATACTTTCCACAAGGGGACAAAACGGTCAGAAAAAATAATCGACTGGACCTGAGATCGATACCGGTTGTTTTGATGCCCCCCCCCCCCCCACAACACACACACACACATACACACACACACACACACACACACACACACACAATGCCACATGATTGTAAGAAAACCCCTGGGCAAAACCAACAACAAACAAACAAACAAAAAACAAAACCAAAAAAAAACAAACAAACACCCAAAATGTTTTCGCAACAAAATGTACAATAAATGGAGCACCGTAATAAAAAAAAACAAAAACCAAAACAAAAAAAAAAAAAATACAAAAAAACAAAAAAAAAACAAAACAAAACAAAACAAAAAAACTCAACTTTTTAAATGCCCACGCTTGGAAAACATTTGTACCAAGTTTCATCAGGGATCCTCTTTCTTAAAATTAAAACAAAAAGCATGAACGTTCTTGTTTTCCTCGTAAGGACAAGAAAATAATATTTCGTGCAAAGCTTCTATTCATCAAATGGTATCATTCTAAAATCATGGAATGGAAAAGGATACGTATCCATCTAGATTCCCCTAACTGTTGCCCTTAAACAAACAATCTTTCATCTTGAAAGAATCAACTCACTAATACCGACTGTCAAAAAGACAGAACAAGGACATCCCTGTTAAATGCTTCAATCACAAAATGAAGAAAGAATGTCCTTATTGAGTAAACATACTGTCGCTTCAGCTCATTTTCATGGTTAAAGAACTATGGAACCATTTCCTCTTTTGTTTCATTGACAGATATTTTTAGAGCACAGAGGTCAATCTTTTCGCAATATAATGAAAAAATAAATAAATGGAGCAATACAATATCTACCGGCTTAAAAAAAAATATATCTTGACCTACTTATAGATAAACGTATTGATTGATCGGTGCTTTTGGTAAATCTTCTCGTTTAATAGGTCATAATATTTCCTTTACTTAATAACACAGCGGGTTACGGATGGTTGGATACCTCTGTGTCAGCCAATTCAAAGATTCATTCTTTGTGAACCTCAATTCAATCAAGTGTCTGTTTAGTAGATCTTGACGGTGATTTTTTCTTTCCTTTCATCAAAAGTTTCCTTCACATATTTTAGTGTAACCCGCCGTCTCAAAGCGGTATGATGTCGGGATGAACTAGGGGCTGGAAATAGAATTTATAGCCACAACAAATATGAAACTTGAGGTTGGTCTCTATTCGCCATGACGGAGAATAACAATTTCTCGCATAGCAGAGTGACCGTGACATCGTCCTTGGACGAGGTGGATAACACGACCGTCTTGGTCTCTAGAGAGGCTGTGTGGTCTAGTCAGTGGTATGAGTATGACACTCGCTTTCGGATCGGAAGGTCCTGGGTTCGAGCCTCGTTCGGCGCATAGTTGAGTCCTTGGAAAAGGCTCTTTACATACATTCCCTCACCGTACTCGGGTGTGAAATGAGTACCTGTCCGTTTACAGCGTTGTCTCTATTGGGGGAAAAAATGTAATGTCGCCTAACAGGTGTCATGTCTCGTTCTACATGTTACGTGTTGATGTTGGTCATCGACCCCTCGTAAAGCGCTTTGAGCACGTTTAGTGGATATTGAGGTATATAAAAGCTCGTTTTTTTTTTTTTTTTTAAATTTGGGGGGGAAGGGGGGGGGGGGGTATTTTTAGAGTATGAACTCCTAAAATGAGTCCTTAGAGTGTAAACTCCGGTCTTAGCAACCGGGTGACTGCAGCTCTTGAGGAAGGATGTTACAAGTCAAGAGCTACTTTATTTCACATACAAGATGACCATCGCACAGATCTGAGATGTTTACATATTTTGTTGGTAAAGGCGGCGGCCACCTCATAATTTTAAGGGCCACTTCGAATCCCCCCCTCCCCCAAAAAAACAAAAAAAAAAAAAATAAACAACAAAAAACAACAACAGAAAAATAAAAATAAAATAACAACGAAAAACCATTTAAAAAGCACACTGGTTGGACAAATATATCATGTACCTCGTGCCATGCTTCTACGAGTACATAAATGCCTACCCTGACGCATGGCAAAGAGGAATCAGAAACATGAAAATGAGGATTTTGAGCAAAAGTTAATGAGGAATCCACTGTGCATACTTTGCAATGTAGTCGTTTGCTCCTGTTGTTACAGCGGTTTATATTTTTGCTTTGTTTTTGTTTTGCTTTGTTATTTTCTTCGCTTGTTGGGTGGGGTGGGGGTGGGGGGCCGTTCGTGTCAATACCATCTCCTCTTCTAAAAGTGAAATTAAGAATAAAATTTAATGCGGTGAGCGCACCAACTGACATTCTGAATCGTGTCCACTGACATTAGACCTGACAGTAAAATGAGTGCTAAATTAACATTAAATATGTTTGATACAGGTAAAGCTGATCTGCCAAACCGCCTAAAAATGTGTTGGGAGATATGTGTCCAAAAAAAAAATATAGAGAGAGATTGAACATTTTGGAGTGAGATTTTCCAGTAAACTCAAAATCGAAGCAATGGCGACTATGGTCAACGTAATCTACTGGACAGATACAACGACAGTCATTGTGCCGTTGTTTAAAAAAAAGAACAACAACACAGTATATGCAATGTTAACCAAATAGCACATACTGTGTTCTTCAATACAACGGGGGCAGCATTCATAGGCTATATTCTTCCAAATGCAAATGCCTCATGACATTAGCATCACTATTGTAAACCAACTCTCTCTCACTTCCATCTAATTTGACTGTGACATCTGGAATGATGAGTTGAAGTACACATAGATGTTACAGTATGACAATTAATATAACCACTAATATTCCTACAACCATCACCTAGTGTTACTATCTAAAACACCTGATTATTCGGGATTTGAAAATCTGTAACAAAGAGAATAACTTTACTAAAGCAGGTCAAATACAATCTATCCAAATGCCATCACATATTTTTTTTAAATATACACAATTTTATTTTCATTTATGTTTAGGGATCTTGTTACATATTTTTAAAAAAAACCAAGCAACAAAATATATCGACATCTTAATGAATTTTGGAATTATTTGCCTATCTAACTTTCATTAACATATCTCAACCGAGATCTAAATAAGATCAATCTAAATTGATTTCGTTTTTAAAACGTTTTGGAACGACTATTGTACTTTGAAGTCACTGGAGTGTATAAGAACAAAGAGACGCACAATTACATTTGGAATACTTAGAGTAAGGTCACATGAGCCTGTGCCAGAACCTGGTTTGACATTAGATCATGTCTTTCTTATAATTAATTCAGTTGAACACCTTGACCCCTCAACCAATTTACGTATTTTGCTTTTTGGAAATGACAATCTTTTTTTCTAGTCAAAAGGATTTAAAGATTGATAATAGTTTTGTATGATATCTAAAGTAAACAAGCATAACTATGACGATCCGATATGTCACTTCGGAGATATTAGGCCCACCCACTAACGTCATAGTCTATCGCAAAGTATTTTCCCTTGAGCCAGATCTAACAGACCCGAATCTGGCCAAATTTTGCTTGAAATAAATCTTGTACTTATATACACACACTTTAAATCTGGATATGAGGAGGATTTGTCAATGCCCCAATCCATGTAGCGATAAGTCTTCTCATCTGATCAGACGGTCACAGTTCCGGATAGTGCCGCGCTGAGGACCGGACCGAGGACCGGTCCCACGGTCTTTTAGCTGTGAACCGTGGTCCAGTCCCAAAGAGGAAGACCGCCGGCGGTCCTCACTTCTTATCACCTTTCAACGGTCTCGCGCCATACTACTTCCCCAGCGATTCGTTGCCTCGGTCCTTTGCCTATCTTCCACCAATCACCACCCATCCCACTTAATTAATCGCACCCACCCCCCTTTGCCATACACTAAACGACACAGACGACCATAGAGGCAGACGACCACCTCCCTCCACTCCGCAAACCGCCCTTTCGTGTGTGAGATGGGGGGAACAGGAGGCGCACGCCTTGGACGATTCCATTATACGGGGTAAATTTCAAAATTTACTACACCATAATGATCGCAATGACAATGATCTATGATGAAGGCATGACCCCTCTTCTCTAATGGGTTATTGTTTGAAATGTATGTGACTACTAAAGATGTGTGTGTGTGTGTGTGTGTGTGTGTGTGTGTGTGTGTGTGTGTGTGTCGAACCTAGCAAGTTGCAAGTCTGATTTTTTGTTTTCTTTTGTCCATCTCTTGTCGCCACTCCTTTCTATCGCATTGTTGTCATTTAAAATAATACAATAATATTAAAATTTCGTTTGGTGTTTTAACTAATCAAGTAATATGAGTTTCATTAGTTTCTTCCGTCCAAAAAAAAACAGTTATAACGTCTGTATTTTTAAAAGGTCCAATAGAATATTTGGGGACCCCGATAGCTCAGTTGATAGAGCACTCTCTTTATACGCAAAGGGCCAGAGATCGATCCCGGGTGCAGTCGATTTTTTTCTGAATCCCTGTCTACTCAGCAATGAATGGGTAGCTGAGTTTGTTAGATCTGGCGAAAAGTCACCGTCGACCCCTCTTATCACCTCATCCACCCCCTCTTATTATAACTTCACGTCTCTCTCTTACTCTTCAATGCTCGCTGCCCTCTAATGTGTGTGTGTGTGTGTGGGGGGGGGGGGGGGGGGGGGTAGGAGTTGCGTGTGTGTATCAACGCCACGAACAACTCGATCAACGCCTTGGGGGATGCCATTATCCCCGTTAAGGGGGATAAATTTCAAATTTTATTAAATTATCGAAGTAACAATGAAGTACGGTGAGCAAATAAAGAAGGCATCACCCCTCTTCTCTAATTAGGTTACAATTTGAAATGAGTGTGACTACTCCGTGTGTTTTACTCCTGTAGGCCACGGTTTTCATCGTGTAGCGGTCTTTAACGGTTCAAGAATGAACGGACCGGTCTAGAGACCGGTCCTTGCGGTCTTCATTTCCCAAGGACCGTAGGACCGTGGTCCTTAAGCTTGCCAAGGACCGCCCCGCACTAGTTCCGGAAGCTAATGGATATCTATACAAAAAGGCGTTATGAATGGGATTTTCTGGCTGGCACTCAATCACTCCCGTGTGGACTAAAAATCTCGAAACCAACCGGGAACGATCTCGGCTCCATTTGCGTATGACGACAGTGAGCTATCGGGACCATCTGTCCCCATTTAAGCGAAATATATTCTTATACCCCAGGCATCGGTTGTTCCATTTTTTACTATTTACAATAAGGCAATGTACGCCCATGAACCGAAACTGAGAGGTTGTAAGTGGATAGTAGTAATTAATATATAATGATAGCTTCCAGCTTAGTAAGTAAATTATAATGTATAGTTCGCTCTCTCTGCTGGTAGCAGCCCATTAGAGCAGTGCTTTTCAACTGGGTGTGTTGTACAAAAAGTGGACCACTTTGATAGGATGTAGAACATTTCCACATAAAATAATGATATCGACACTGTACAAAAACAATTTTATACATTATCTATACTACACGAGTAGATTTTGATATCATACTTAATCTCCTCCCCCCCCCCCCCCCCCCCCATTATGATCGATGCAAATTTAGTGTTTTGTGACGACTGGGGTGTACAAGCGTTTAAGTAAAAGTTAATAGATTTCAATAAACGTTGACACAAGCATTTGTTCCGAGTAATCTGGAGTCTTATCCCAGATTCTGTAACGTTGACGGGACGGGGTAGTCGCAATTGATTTCCACCATTTGCATCGACGGGTAATCCATTGCAAAATTGTTTCCACCATAATTTACAGACTTAGCTACTTAATCACTGCCCGGGTGGATCGGAGGATCGATACATGGCCCTTCGATTATGAAGCGAGTATTCTAACAACTGAGCGATCCGGAACCCCCCCCCCCCCTCTCTCTCTCCAAACAAACAAACATTTCCTGTTCCTCCTACTTATCGTTTTCTAATTCTAATTAGTATATTAGTATTAGTGCCATCAATGATAATACGAATTTTGCACAATGATGGTTAGCCGATAGATATCGCAGGACACGGGTCACGGACGTAGAGATGCCCTAAAATAAAATGAAACCAGGTCAACAAGGTCCTTATATAAGCTATTTATATATACAATCACACCTCTATTACCCGAACATCATAGTTCTTAGAAATTTATTCGGATAAACAAACACTAGGTGAGATAAGTTTAAAATAATTGTTGAAAGATGTAATTCGTCTATGAGGGAAAAATAATCTAATTCAAAGGACTGTGACAATTTGGAATAATCTAAAGTTTGAGACAAAAAATTCTAATTCAATTAATAATTTTAAGAATGCCATTGATAAAGATCTTACCAACATTATATTTGATTTTGACGAATAATGTAACATGACATTGGATATTACTGTCTTTTGTATAACAATTATTTGAAACTCTCGAATGTACAAGTCGGACATGCCAAATGAATATAAAGAGAGTACATTATACAACGAATATTGAATATGACACTTATTTATGTATTAGAAATGAGAAATTTAATTCTCAATATTATCAATTTATTGACATTGTATACTTGTTATATAATTGATAAATTTTATCTATGCATAAAACTTACACAGAGCATTTAGAAGTTTTTAAGAACCCCTTAGCTCTTAAACGATACGATACGATAAAAGAAAGGTATATAAAGTTTAGTTTAACGACTTATTGTTTTGGTTTTAAAGGTTTTACTGCGCTAAGTAATAAGGAAATAGAAAGGATAGCTAAAAAAATAAATCTAGATTTACACTTAAAGCTCCCAAGAAAAGGGACGAAAAGGGGGACGGTTCAAATAGGGAACAGATGAAGATTCAGAACAAAAAAACCCCAATGTGCTTTGTTAGAGATCACCGCCTAATAGTCCCATCCAGACACAAGCACCAAGAGGAATTATTATACTCAAATGCTTACAAAACATGATATCAAAAACTTCAACAAAAATATCACCATACATAACAGAAAGATGGTATACCAAAAAAATAAAAAATAATATCATCTCCAAAATCGAATACTGCACATTTGGCTGTTTTCCTCTCAGCCAAGGATTCCGGCCAGGAGCCGGACAAACAAAGTAATCTCATTCCAAGACAAAGACAGAAAGCAACTCGAGAAACAAAACAAATAAAGGGGACAGAAGACACAGAAAGTGACCTCATGCTTATCATGGGAGGTCAGAAAATCCTATTCATAACGCCTTTTTGTATAGATATCCATTAGCTTCCGGAAATGTGACCTTCTGATCCGATGAGAAGACCTATCGCTACTTCGATTGGGCCATTGACAAATCCGCCGCATATCCAGATTTAAAGTGTACAATATTTATTTCAAGCAAAATTTGGCCATATTCGGATATTACAAGGAACATTTTAGAGGGGAAAAAATGTGACATTATAATCAATCATAAGCCTGAAACTGATATGTGAGCAAAACGAAAGGTACTACATCATTTCTGAAAGATGTTAAAGGTGACAATTCACTAAAGTAAGGGTGGATATGCTGCATCTAAGCTGACGCAGCTTTTTAAGTTCAGAATTAGGATTTCCCCCAAATACACACACACACACACACACACACACATATATATATATATATATATATATATATATATATATATATATATATATATATATATATATATATATATATATATATATATATATATATATATATATTTTTTTTTTTTTTTTTTTTTTTTTTTTTTTCTTTTTTTAAAATTTATAATTATTATTTTTTAATTGCTTGTTGTCTGCAACTGCATTCATAACAAAGCAGCTATGGGTTCCCAGGTCGTGTAACAAAGTCAAGCGATTTTGAGTACGATCATTGATGGGATGGTTGAAAATGAATGCAAAATTCTGACCTTGTTAGTGTTACTTTGGGTTAAGCATTCTCAACCTATGGTTTGGTTTGACAAACAACGAATTAAGCACCTTAAACATTGAACCAAGTGCAAGATGAACGTCTAAGGTTCAAAACCTCCTGTCATTAAACAAATAAAAAAATGAATACAAAAAAAAAAAAAAAAACACCAAAAAAACCCCAACAAAACACTAAAAGGCAATACAGAAAACAAAACAAAACAAACCCAAAACAAAACATAACAAAAAACAACAACAAAAAAAAAAAAAAAAAAAAAAAAAAAAAAAAAAAAAGAACCAACAAAAGAAAAAAAAATTAGAAACACAAAGCCAACAACAAACTCTGAATAGGCCAAAAAAACACAAACAAACCCAAAACCCCAAACAATCCAAATCAAATCAAGCGAAAAAAAAAGAAGAAAAAATAAATAAATTAAAAAAAAAAAAAAAAAAAAAAAAAAGCATCATAAAAAAAAAAAAATCCCAGGTAATCCGTTCCATTTATTTGGATTTACCAGTTACTTGAGTCAGGGTTATTCAGATGTGACTGTAAGTTTCGATTTTGGTAACAGTACAGGTTAATACATGATTTTGCTCCAAAACCCAAGTCAGTGTACTCTTACACGTTCTGGCATCGCGGAAAATTGCCATTTGAAATCCCAAATTTTGCCAAATTTTGCCACAAAAAATGACAATTTTGCCACAAAAAATTAGAAAAATTTGCCACATTTTGCCGTAAAAATTGCCAAATTTTGCAAATTTTGTTAACTAATCGGATAACTTTTTTTCGTTCCCGGGGACCCCAAATACTACAATGATCTGAAGATGCACACAAAAGTCACTCAGATGCAGACCAGAAAGAAAAATGATTTAAAACATCAATCTTAATCTTATATCAAAACAAAAGTACGAAAAACCTGCAAAGAGAGGTATCAAAATTTAATTAAACAAGATATTCATAAGAAATAAAACTGTTATAATAAAGGAACACCAAAGCCTTTAAGTTTGCTTCGTTGAGCCGCCTTCTCCTGTCTGAAAATACAAGATTATAAATGGAGAAGGACCTCTCAGCATCAGCAGAATTAAGGCAGGTGTATATGTATCTCTTTGCCAGCGTAGCAAGATGGGGAACATCTGAGCTAACACTGTTCCAAAAAACAGTCAGATCAAGTGGAATGCCTCCAGATGTCGACACTGCTCTTGGACCAAGAGACTCTTTATATCGAAGTACTTCTGCACGAGGTACTTCATGAATACCAGGAATGGTCAAAGATTCAATATAAGAGTCAGCAATAAACACTAAATTGCAAGGATTGAAGAAAGGTATCTCCTTCAATAATTCCATCTTTGGTTGGCCTCCCGTCGATGAATATTTCTCAAGCTTTTCATTGGCCAAAGAGAAAGCTTGACAAAAAATATCCTGGAGCTGAAGCTTGAGATGTTGGTCCAGGTCATGCGGACAGTGTCTTTCTACATCTTGTAGGGTCACATGGCAAGATGAAAACTGGTCCTTAATTTCCATGAGCTTTGACCACGCCTGGTGAAATTAGAAATAAGAATAAGGCAAGGATTAAAAAACATAAGAAAGTATTTTTGTTTTGTAATTCTTTTCTTGTTCTAGTCAAAGACATTCAACTATAATGTTGTGTTCAAAGGCAGAGTTTCAACAAAGATGGAATCGTTTCATTAATAATGATACCTGCTCTTAATCTTATAAAATAAGATTTAAAGGTAGGAGGAGAAAATGAATATTTACTGTCATGGCGATTGGACGTTGGCTTTGGAATACATCAGTAGCTACAACGATGGACTGAGACTGCTGGATTATAAAGCTCATCTCTGCTTGAATTAACTGGCGCTCCGACACCGAGCAGAGGATATCATTCAAGTAGACTAACGACTCTGGAGCCGTGCGCCCACAGTGCTCCATTTCCTTCGCAATGAATGTGGCAAAGTGCTGCAAATTTTTCTCATGGTATGATACCGCTTCAAACCAACAATTCCATCTGGATTTTGAAAAGGAAGTAAAAGAAATGATGCATTTTTAATTCATTTGTTAAATTGAATTTTTATTTGAAAAGAAGATAACATTATACCTACTTAATCTATCAGTTTTTGGCCTTATAGTATAGTCTGTTGAATTTACCATCATCATATGACTTGACCTAGTGAGGACTAATGTTAGGCATTGACTTTAATGGTTGACTATGACCCTCTTACTTTACCCCGAAATAATTGTGCAAGATAGCTTCCAATATTTATTTTTTAAAATTCTAGTGCATTTTCTTAAGTCAATGGTTAAAGCAAACTAACTTTGAAATGAAAAAAATGATGACAATCTAAAAAGATAACATAATGGAATAATCAATTCTATTAAGCCATAGCAAGCACTTTCCCAGTCAGATACTTAATTAAAGCTCATCTTTTCAACAACAAAAAAGGGAGCAGATTACTATAACTGTAACATGATACTACTAAATATGGTTACTAACATATCAAATTAGGTAATAAGAATGACTGACCCTCCTATTTGTCAATATCCAATATTAACAATGTGTCACCTTTAGGTGAAAAAAGTTTTTTTAAAGACCCAGATGAATCATGACCAAGAAAGGAACATTCTCAAAATCTCACCGTGTAGCGATTGGGTTTGGAGGCATCTTTGGAGATTTGACGAGTGGTGTCAGGAATCGCAGATATCTTGCCTTTCTGGCATTGGCGTTCCAAAATATCGCATTTGCAGCTTTGACGAATTTGTTGGTGCGATTGAAGGGCTTTCTGAAGGCATCACCCACTAGGCTCATGATATGAGCCATGCATGTGATATGCGTAGCATTTGGCATGAGCCCTTTCAATACATCATTGAAAGCCTTCCTCATGTATGCTGCATTGTCTGTGTTTACGGTGACGACGTCAGTAAACTTGATGCCAGTGGAGACTAAGCATTCAATTATGGCCGTCGCAACGGTTGTGTGGTTTGTGACAGACAAAAATCTTGTGTCCAAGAGGTAACTTTGGACTTTGTCCACATCAGCGCTCAAGGGTTCCAGTGGTGCAGCAAACAGCAACACTTAACATGTAGGACGTAACATGACGCCTGTTAGGCGATATTACATTCTTTTTTCGGACGGAGACAACGCTATTAACGGCCAGGTACTCGTTTTACACCTGAGTACGGTGAGAGAATGTGAGTAAAGAGTCTTTTCCAAGGACTCAACAATGCGCCGAGCGAGGCTCGAACCCAGGACCTTCCGATCCGAAAGCGAGTGTCATACCACAAGACCACACATGCTTTGTTTTTAAAGGTTTTACGGCGCTTGCAACACGTTAAGGTCATATCAGCGCCAGTAAAAAGGAAGAAAATGGGATAGTAGAATTACAAATAAAGTTCAAAAGAAAAGGTGAGACAAAGGGGAATAGGTTCAAATAGAGAAAAGATGTATATTCCAAGAGCACACCGTCAAAGTACTTGGTTTGAGATCACCTAAAAGTCTCATCCAGACACAAGCACAGGTCCCAACTAAGAGGAATACACTCAAATGTTTACAAATCATATAATATAATATGCAAACTAAACATAATACAATGCGTAACAGAGAGATGATTTACAAGAAAAAAAATATCATCTCCCATAACCAAAACTATACATTCGACTGTTTCCCTACCAGCCAAGGAACTCCAGCCAGGGTCAGGACAAAACTTAGTAATCTCATTCCAAGACAACGAAAGGAAACAATTGGAAAACGGGTATGGAGGGATAGAAGACACAGCATGTACCTCCCTGCCCACTATGGGACAAGACCACATAGCCGCACAACAAATTACCACTTGTCAAAAATTGATGACAAGGCATGTATTGGACATTGGTTTTAAACGACAACGAGGAATTGGAAATTAGTGATTAAAAAAATCAAAAATAAAAGATGGTGCGTGGGGGGGGGGGGGGTAGAGCGGTCGGTCTTAATTAATTTATTTCATTTCAAAACGAATGTTTAAACGGACATTGAACGATATACGTTTCAAGGCGGTGCATATCACTTGAACCCCGTTCTTAATTAAGCCCTCAAATTGTGGCTGGAGTTCGGGGATTTGTGGAAAGAATTTGCCCAAAAATAACATAAAACTGGGTACATCCGCACGTACTCTGAACCCCCCCCCCCCCCCCCCCAAAAAAAAAAAAAAAAAGAGAAAAATAAAAAGAAAAGGAAACAAAACAAAACAATAACAAAAAAAAAAAAAAAAAAGAAACACGTTAATTCAAAATTTAGCCACAGAATCGTCCTGTAAATATCGATGGATTTAAATGGTTGTCATCATGTCAAAAACTCTCAAATACACGACTTCATTGAAGCCCCGTGTTTTTGGGTTGTGCCAAGATGAAGGTAATTTTAATCAATCGATATTATTTAAAGGACGAGTTTTCTGGCCAAAATTTAAAGAACGTATTCGCTGTTTGTTTGTTGATTATTTTTTTCTTTTGTAATTTATTTTAGAGTAACGCAGTGTTATCATTGTCGCCCGCCGCGTTAATGACCATACTCGAAATAGTTAAACAACGTTAACTGACAAACACAAAATCGTTCCATTTGAATACCAGGTGTCACAAAGTGACAATGCCAAAGAGTGAGTCGGTGGTCTGCAGAACCTCCGTCCCAGTCAATGGCCTTAAAGGGTTGCTAACGTCCAACAAATTGACCAGCCCAACAAACTAACAATCAAAGAATGATAAGTAAATTTTCATATTTCATATAATTTATTAATGCAAATTACTCTCTCACACACTCTCTCTCATTCGCACATGTAATGACGAACACTCAATTCACTTGACAGTAACGATGAACGTGGAACAATGAATAAGTCACATAAGTCACAAACAGATTTCACAAGAAGGTGGGGCCCCTTACCTTTACAGAACACATAGAACAAAAATATGAACTGTCCGTCACAGGTACGTCAGGGCTTCTTCCTCTTGTCGAGATGATGCAGTCTGTCGTCCTTTCTTTCTACTGTCACAATTCGTACTGTCCAACCTCTCTTTGAATCTAAGGCGTCGGCCTTATGACAATACAACTAAAATGTCCACGGCTTTGGCCGGATATGAACAATATTCATATGGTATAATATCGATGGCATCGGCCAAGGATAAGGCTATCAAAATGTTCTGGCTTTGGCCACAAGTCAAACGAAGAAAAGGTCTTACATCCAAAATTCAAAAGGGTTAAAGTTAATTCATATAATAGTTTCTTTGGCTTTGGCCCCAAATCAACAGGCCCACACAAGGCCTGTAACAATTAAAATCACAATTTGATTTTAATAAAATTAAGTACAACTCTTGCAAAACAGCATCGGCTGAACTTTGCATAGAGACTAAAATACGTCCGAATCGTCAGACGGCCAACTGGTGAATGGGAAGGATGAAAGTTTTACAAAAACCAAGAAACAGAATTTTAAAAGAAAAGAAATACTTAAGAGAATGGTCTCTCTTTGTGTGCCAGGAAATGACTCAACGGGAAAATCCATGACCTATGACATTTCCGACCATAAATTAAAACAACTTAAGCGGGTCCTACGCAATACCAAGATCAGTCCCTATATCTATTACACAGAACTCAACAACAAAAGGACGTATACGACATGATCATCACAGCAGGATATTAAGTTAGACATTACGAACGAAGAATAACATTAGGACTAGCGTACACAATACACCTAAGTAAACATTCATAATAACATTTCGTGACACCAGGAAACGACAAGTTTTAATTTTACTCAAATCACAACTAACAATCCGTTCTGGTCAAACTATTAGGGTTTCTGGTATAAGGCCATACATTTTTCCAAGGCATGAGACAGACGTGCTCTCTCTCTCTCTCTCTCTTCCCCTCTCTCTCTCTCTCTCTCTCTCTCTCTCTCTCTCTCTCTCTCTCTCTCTCTCTCTCTCTCTCTATGAGCAACTCTATGAGTTTTTTTCCCAGGTCAAATTGAAACGATGCTACGTGTAACTTTCGATCCAGACGTTCAAGCTGACCTTTCTACCATGTTGACAGATCTTAGAAAAAAAAAAAAAAAAAAAAAAAAAAAAAAAAAAATTGGTTCTCCTGTTGCTACATGGGGTCGATGACAACAACATGGACAAACCAAGGCCATTTACTCGTCACATTATGTCATCAAAACAATCATATTCAGAAAATGCCAAGCAAAACAAGAGCATTCTCATTCTTTGTTTAGATCAGATTCGCGTCACAACAATTTGATGTTCAGGCGATATTGGCTCATTGTCAAGTTCTAATTCTTATACCCAAAATAAAGGAAACTTAACTAGGGTTATTAATTTACCCCCCCCCCCCCCCCAGAAAGAGGGGTTTTAGTTTACAATAGAATACATATGTGAGGCAGACAAAGGTGTAATAATAACATGTTCACACAAACAAAGAAAAAATCTTACAATAATAAAAAAAAATAACGGCTGCGAAAACAACAATGCAACAATAACAGCAGCAGCATCGATGGCAACAGCAGCATCATCTTCATCAACAACAACAATAATGATTCGCATTGGGTTATTCATTACGAACGCTAATACCACAGTATAATACAAAATAGATTCATGCCTATATTACGTTCCAATAAATAACCATGTGAAGTGGAATGTAAGCTTCAATTTAATTACGAAAACAGGGTAGAATGGACGTTTCGGGTTTCACCGTTACCAACAAACAGGATGAATCAAACACGACAGATGAATGAGATGGTGTGGTTGTGGCATTGTAAACAACGCATCTGTTGTGTTTGATTCATCCTGTTTGTTGATAAAGGGGAAACCCGAAACATCCATTCTACCTGTTTTCGTAATTAAATTGAAGCTTACATTCCATTTCACATTGTTAGTTATTTCTTTGAGCTTTGAGCAGCAACATTTACATTACCCTATATTACGTTCCGCACTTCAATTTTGAATTTGATCAACGTTCTCCAGTTGTATTTCAAACACCCTTCATCCCATACAAACTAAATATCAATCCCCAAAAAAATACAACTCGCTTATTAGACATCCCACGTTGTACAGAAACAGTCGTACAGTCTCCAGCACTACGTCACGTGCACCCAAACCACGTGAGATTATATTGGTAAAAGACTTATTATTAAAGAATTCAGCACCAGACATTACTGAGTTTGCGCCAACGGGTCCCGTTAGAGATAGACGACGATTGGGATTGTTTGGAAGCTTTAACCCTTTGCCCACTAGTCATTATGACATCCGAAATGCTATCGCCTTCTACATCTACGCCAGAATAGAAATAGAGGGTGGAGCCTACCATGATATAACATTTTATGGATCCCTAATTTCATCATATCAGTTCTGTCCACTGACAGGTGGGTGGATATCGCTTTCAAGAACTTATGTCCTTATATGAAATCCTGAGTTTTTGACCAATCAACGGATTGCTCTTTTGATAGCTTGCTTGTCAACTTGAGTCAGCTCAGCCCTTGATTTATGTAAAGGCATCACATGCGGTATATGTTGTGTAACTTCAAAGACCACGGTTGACCGAAAGCGATGAATGGAAGCCCTACTGTGGCGTAGAGAACGAGGTCTTGTATGTATAGTTACGTCATATCTCAACGCTCGTGAATTCTTAGTACGGCTGGACTCACAATCAAAACTCGAAATCTGTGTTTTAAACTCTTGAATCAATCGAATTACATCAGTGCGTTCGTCTCATTGAGAAATGAAAAACGATATATAAATCAAGAACATCGACCGGAAAATAAGGAAATTATCATAAAATTATAAAATTTGAGAAAGCTATTTTCAAAATCAAATATATTACAAAAAAGGTTATTTCTCGACCGATTTTTATGAGACAAAGACAATTTTTCTCTCCACTTTTCAAGCTGATTCCAACAATGAGGTTTTCAAATTTATCGCGATAAGATTATTTGTCATTATTTTTTTTAATACCCAATTGACTGCTCAGGAAATGAATACGTAATCCTTGGCGGCTAGCGAGTAGGTGTTAAATTTTGCTTACCCTTTCCCACGCAGACGCACACACACACACACACACACACACACACACACACACACACACAGACTGAACACACAATGTATGTCTTTCACTTCTGGCCAAAGTTGCCTTATTACAACTTAGACTCGAATGATAACAGCGAGTAGGGTGTCAGATTAAACTTCAGTTTTAAAAGTAAAATTCAATTCACACCGTAATAAATCATAATAATGATCATTCTTGATATATTAGAGCATTAAAATATTTAATTCACATTACCATAAATATATTTTAAATATATGTATTTTGTAATTATTTTAGCGACGATACGAACCCCTTTTAATCGTCGAGCCGAACGATAGGATGCTAGACGACGATAAGTCTGTGTGTGTGTGTGCGTGCGTCTACGTGGGAAAGGGTAAGCAAAATTTAACACCTACTCGCTAGCCGCCAAGGATTACGTATTCATTTCCTGAGCAGTCAATTGGGTATAAAAAAAAAATAATGACAAATAATCTTATCGCGATAAATTTGAAAACCTCATTGTTGGAATCAGCTTGAAAAGTGGAGAAAAATTGTCTTTGTCTCATAAAAATCGGTCTAGAAATAACCTTTTTTGTAATAGATTTGATTTTGAAAACAGCTTTCTCAAATTTTATAATTTTATGATAATTTCCTTGTTTTCCGGTCGATGTTCTTGATTTATATATCGTTTTTCATTTCTCAATGAGACGAACGCACTGATGTAACTCGATTGATTCAAGAGTTTAAAACACATATTTCGTGTTTTGATTGTGAGTCCAGCCGTACTAAGAATTCACGAGCGTTGAGATATGACGTAACTATACATACAAGACCTCGTTCTCCACGCCACAGTAGGGCTTCCATTCATCGCTTTCGGTCAAACGTGGTCTTTGAAGTTACACAACATATACCGCCTGTGATGCCTGTACATAAATCAAGGGTTGAGCTGACTCATTTTGACAAGCGAGCTATCAAAAGAGCAATCGTTGATTGGTCAAAAACTCAGAATTTCATATAAGGACACAAGTTCTGGAAAGCGATACCCACCCACCTGTCAGTGGACAGAACTGATATGACGAAATTAGGGCTCCATAAAATGTTATATCATGGTAGGCTCCACCCTCTATTTCTGTTCTGGCGTAGATGTAGAAGGCGATAGCATTTCGGATGTCATAATGACTAGTGGGCAAAGGGTTAAAGCTTCCAAACAATCCCAATCGTCGTCTATCTCTAATCGGCCCCGTTAGAGCCCCGATGCGCAATCTGTCTAATAACGTATTGCATTTGAGCACTTCGTTACCTTAATGCTCATTCGTGTCGACTTTGACAGAAGCCGATCCATAATAACACCTGGGCAGACATGTGATTAAGCGGCAACAGGTTCAGATCGAAGGGTGCAAGGTCACCAAAGTAAAGCTCCATCATATTATTATAATATCAATAGACTCACTGACTTGATTTCGTCAATTACAAGAAATGTGAAAATATTTATAATTAAAATTAAAAATTAAAATTGAGCTTTTATATAGCACTATCCACTAAACGTGCTCAAAGCGCTTTACAAGGGGTCCCTGGCCAACAACAACACTTAACACGTAGGACGGGACACGACGCCGATGCGATATTATAATTTTTTTCGGACAGCGACAACGCTGTTAACAGTCAGGTACTCATTTTGAGGCATACGATTTACTTGACAGATGAAAACGCCAACAAAGTTATGAACTTGGTAGGATTAAACGATGTTGGACAATATAAGGTCTATGTGACAAAAAAAAAAAAAAAAAAAAAAATAAAAGAAAAAAGAAAATAATACTGAAACAGTATTGACCTCACATTCCTGCCCATCTAGGAACCTTAGCACTTGTCCCAAGGACACTGGGCATTGAGAACTCACAACTTGCTACATTGGTCTTTAACAATTTAACTGTCGTACCCTGGAAAGACCCGTGTTTAAACATTTGGCAAGAAAAAAGTCTCTTCCTTCAAATATCGATCGATTTAAATGACCCTCATCTTGGTTAAAGCTCATAAAGCCGGGACCTTGCAATGGGTGTTAACTGGTTAAATAGATAAACAAACCAATCATACGGACGTTCACGCTCACTCATACCGCGAGAATACATTTTGATTTGAGTTCCTTCACGCTTTTAGGCATCTCATTGTGACGTTGACCCCAAAAATCGCAAAAACAAAAAAAAAAACAAAAAAAAAACCAAAAAAAAAAAAAAAAAAAAACCCACAAAAAACCCCAAACAAATGTGGCAAGACCAAATTTTCAATTTAATAGTGTTAGCCGAACTGCAACATGCCCGTTACTCTCACAAAGCAGTTAACATACTTTATCTATTATAGAGTACAAATGAAATGAAATGTCGAAAGAGTAGCACTCTACCTATCACAAAAGAGGAATGGAAAGAGATCCTTAGGTAATGAATCCTGGTGGCATGTTTCAATCCAAGGTGATAATGTTAGAATTAGAAAGTCTAAAACAATTTTGTTTTCCTTATCCCTAAGGAAAATGTCTATAATAATGACAATGGTGTTGATGATTTATGAGTACATGTATTGCATTGTTTTCGTTTATTGAACCCTTTCAAATTTACCTCTATTCATGTCACTCTTGTCCTCAGGATCATCCCATCAATTTTTGCGTGTTTGTTTTTAAGGGTTATTATAAGAAGCTTGCGGCACATTTAAGTCATATTTGGGCCAGTAAAAAAATTCAAGAATTCCAATCAAACCACCCAAGAAAAAGTAAGACAAAGAGGCATTTGTTCAAATTATAGGGAACAAGAGCGTATCATCAATGTAGGTATTTAGTTTGAAATCCCAGAAACATCTCATCAAGACACAAGCACATGATTCCTATAAGAGGAAAAAACTCAACTGTTTACATGATATGTTCAAAACAACCAAAAAAACCGCAAAAAAATTTCAGTACATTATCGAGAGACGATTTACAAAAAGACAACAATATTACCTCCCAAAATGAATACATTTGACTGTGTCCCTCTCAGTCAAGGACTCTGGCAAGGGTCAGGACAAAACCAAGTGAACTCATTCCATGACAAGACAGAAAGCAACTCCGAAAAAAAAAAATATAGGGGGATAGAGGACACAACAAGTGACCCCCTGTCCATCACAGGAAGTCAAAAGACCCCACCCAGATGATGATCATCGATGAGTTCATGTTTTGCATTGTTTTCATTCAATAACCCTTTCAAATTTACCTCTATACTATTACTACTTTTCATATTACCCTTGTCTTCAGGATCAGCCCATCATTAGTTCCGGATGTACCATATTATTATGGTAGGTTGTCTTTAACTAAATAACTAGATAACTGCCGTACTCTAGAAAAACGGGAATTTAAAAATGTGTCCACAAAACTCGTCCCTGAAATATCGATCGATTTAAATGGCCCTCATCTTGGAGGAAAAAAACCCCCTCAAACCTGGAACTTTGCGAAGTTTTTGCCAAGATGAGAGTTTTTGAAATAGATCGATATTTGAAAGTTTTATGGCCAAAATTTTATATACATATTTTTTCCAGAATACGAGAGTTAAACTAATTAATTAGACCTTCCAATTCCCATGAATACATCAGTAATAATCCATACGTAGTACAATAAACAAGGAGATTATCTTTGGTTACCTTGAACTGACCTCGAGAGAGAAGAGGTAGGTCGTCCTTTGCAACAAGGGTCATTAAACTTTCAGCCGCGGTCTCGGCCTACCCAAGGTCCCTAACCTAGGTATCAAATTATCTCGTGGTCGGTCGGCTCTTCCTATAACATAAAATTATCGTAGCTGACGACTCTTTAAAATGTAATAATCTAGTCTAGCTTTGATCTTGACCACCGCTAAAATTTATAGCTGTATAGTATGTAAAGATACCACATCCGCCAACCTTATCAAGATATGTACACCTAAATTCGTGTAACGACTGATAACATTACATGACTATAGATAGAATGCGCTTGGCCGAGGAGTTCACAACATTGCCATCCGGAAGTATAACGGACCAACACACAAACTCTGTGTAACCATGAACTTTTATAGTCTGGTTAATACAGTTTAGTGAGAACAACTCACAAACGCGGATGGCAAAAACAATAACAAAGGCCTGAGTGACGTCATCTGCATACTATCTATACGAGCATAATGATTTGTGTGTTGGTGGACGGTGGTGGTCTATCTAGTAAGGCCGCGTCCAAAATCGCACAATAGAGAACAATGTATGCGATGATTAGATAGGTCAGTTTTTGATTAGAACTGTCGTGCTTGAAGATATTATGTGAATATGAACACGATATTTTATAATAAATAATTCATTCACAAGTCTTGAAAAGGGTAACTGATGAGAGAATACAAACACCCACATCCACACACACACACACTTTATCCACGCATCCACCAACACACACACACACACACACACCCACATTCATCCACGTATCCATCAACTCACACATACACACGACACACACACACACTTCATCCACCAATGCACACACACCAACACTTCATCCACGCATCCATCAACTCACACACACACACACACACACACACACACACACACACACACACACTTCACGCATCCACCAACGCACAAACATCCAAAAGCTCAGAATTCTATTATTTCGACACCATCTTACTCAGCGCGAAAATCTCAATAATACAAAGTGATTCAAAAATTATTATATTAAAATGATGTCGGACCTCAAAACGTTGAAGTGTGGGAAAAAAAAAAAAAAAAAAAAAAAAAGAGAGCGAGAGAGAGAGAGAGAGGGGGGGGGGGGGGGGGGGATGGGCAGTAACATGACCAATGACCTCTGCTACACCTGTACACGGGGCCCATGTATTTGTGTTATCACGGCCACACGTTTCAAGTGAGGTTCAAGGTCAGGTCATCTGTCTCGATTCTAAAGCCACCGAAGTGGCAATATGGAAAATGCCTTAATATGCTGCCACTCTGTACCCTGAAATATGATATCTATTCTTTTTTGTTTTAAAGAGCTCCGGGTTAAAAATTGTTCCATACAGCAAATGTTAAATTTTTGCCAAACGCAAAGAATTATTGGCAATTCTAAAAATTATAGAACTATTTTTTACAGATTCATATAACGAGTAACTGGCGGATCTTTTTTAAATTAAGGGTAATTCGATGACCCGTTGGCTCACACTATATAGAATAACTATTTTTAGGCATAATGATCGGTCATTAATTTGACCTTGGCCTTAGGACTCACCAACTGGCCGCCCTGTCGCTGGATTCATTTGCGCGCAGCTAGAGACATTATTACCAGACCGCTTATATCGTAGATGGCTCATAAGATTCGTCTTGATCTATGTAAGCTTCCACAATACAGCAGTTTAATAATTGTGTCTACGCAAATATCCACTAGTGTATATGAAAACCTATACTAGGCAGTCTGAGACTGCCAAAAGTAAGATCGTGTAAGGGGGATGCTTTGTTTATCTTATTATTAGGATTTGAAAAGAACTATTATAGACAACTTAGGCCCCTAAGAGTGTTAGAATCACCGTTCACATCGCATCAAGTTACACCATTAATAGGCCATGTTATACTCGCATTCCATGGAGCCGGGGTTTTATATTTATCCCGATATCTATTCCACGAAATAGCAACGACCATCTTCGCTTGTTAGCCTTCTTTGCCGTGTAGATCTTCAACGCCTTGCCTTGATAAGGCCTTTAGAGATGGATTTAGATTTATCTCGGTCTCTGCGGTATGAAACGAGAAATAACAATGCGTGCTACCATCTGGATAGGACGCTAGCCTATCTAAAAATACTTCCCATCAGATCTAACAGACCCAGCAACTGAAGGATAAATGGATTTAGAAACTGGGCGAGATAAACAATCGAGTGCATCAGGGACAGACCTAGACTATCAAGATCCCTGTGAATTAGTGCCGGAAAATTACAAAGCACTTTAGACTCTTAAAAAGAAAAAAGACCCAAGCAAAAACAAACGAAAACAGAAACCTACATTTTTAAAAACCCAACAAAGAGAACAAAAATAAAAGACAAGAAACAGTTTTTTTTTTTAAGTAAACAAAAAAAAAAACAAAAACAAAACAAAACAAAACAACAACATAAAACATACAAACGATGAAAAGTAGCAGACAACACAACAAAAAGACCCTCTCCCACCTCAGCGCCCCCCCCCCCCCCCCCCCTCTAACAAATAAGAAACAAACAAATAAACCGGACTCACGTGGAATCCAACCAAGCACATAATTTGTATTCACGTGACATGGTTTATGAGCTACACTGCTGACGTACGTACAATGAATGACAGTACAACTTTAAGTAAAAATCTGAAAAGATGTGTAAGGAGCAGTGTCAGACAAAGCAGAACGAAAAATACAAGATTAACAAAAAATTATCCCCCAAAACCAACCTCTTAGAACTGAAGGGTCGAAGCACGCTGTTTGATTTTTATATAAATGATGTGTGTAAAGGGGGGGGGGGGGGGGGTTGTATTTTATATAATCAAGTACTTGAAAATACACAATTCCAAAAAGATGTGGACTAAGGGGCGTAACCAAATAATTTGAAAAATGTATAAAATCTCTAGAATGCAAAGATTATCCCCCCTAAGCATAATAGGAAGAAAGAAAAACAACCAACAAACAGAGCAAATACAAAGATTGTTGGACTGAGCTATAAGATCCACGAAGAAAGAGTTTATCACAATCTCTGTAGCGTTGAACGGTTGGTAATTATTTGCTATTCTGTGAATTAGGTGCTAGTCTGTTGCAAAGCAATTTCAGCTCGGTCTAAAAATAAACCCAATTACCTCATCAGTGCTGGGTGAACAGTAAAAAAAAAACAACCCAAAATAAACTCTAAACACTGGAAATCGATACTGGTCCATTTGCTTGTGAGTGTACTACTACCATTGATCCATTGAACCCCCCACTTGTCACCCTTTCACCCTGTGTGTGTTTGTTATGTTCCAAGATTTGAAACCAAATTAAAGTCTCTTACCACATTCTGCCGTCTTAAGGAAAAAGACCATATATTTACTTGCAATAAGAGGACAGATACGGCCTTTTTACGGCAGACATATAACGTGCTAATAATGGCAAGAGAAACAAATAAAAACCTGGGACTTAAAATCAAACATTCCCATGTGGCTATGTGGTCTCCTGGTATGACACTCGCTTTCTTGATTTGATGAAGGTCCTGGGTTCTAGCCTCACTCGGCGCATAGTTGAGTCCTTGGAAAAGGCTCTTTACTCACATTCTCTCACTGTACTCAGGTGTAAAATGTGTACCTGACCGTTAACAGCAATGTCTCGGTCGGAAAAAAAAATTGGTATTATTGCCTAACAGGCGTCATGTCTCGTTCTACATGTGTTGCTGTTGGTCAGGGACCCTTTGTAAAGCGCTTTGAGCGTGTTTAGTGGATATTGCACTATATAAAAGCTCAAGATAACATTTAAATTGCTCTGCTAACAATTAATGACAGGTGCTTGCATTAATACAAACCCTCAGATTGAGCATTTTGTTTGGAAGAGGCAAGATGACAGGGTGAAATGCACTAATAACATGGAGGATACTGGTTCAAGCCTGACTGTGTCTATATCTCATTTTATTTCCTTGAGCAAATTCTCCAGAGAAAGTGTAAAGAGAATTGAATTCATTTTATTTTTGTAAATTAGACCTAGTAGTGACGATGACGATGACGATGATGCAAAAGAAACCCTCAAATAGGAAATGCAGAAAATTGTTCAGAATTTTAAGGAAAAAGAAACATTTAATTAAAGATTAATTGATACAAAAGGTGGAATATTATGATATGCATTTCTGACCATGATTATAAACACACTCCAGGAAGCATATTATCTATCAAGCTGAGCATTTTAAAGCCTAAAATAAGTGAAAACTCGTTTATTAACCTATAATGCTGCCTCTATTAAGGTCAAAAAATAAATTTCTACAAACTGAATACTCCAATTACGAAGTAAAAAAAACTAATCCGATCTTTGTTTCTTATTACCAAGTATACATAGGGTGGTAATGTAAATGTTGCTGCTCGGAGCTCCAATAAATAAATAACAATTTGGAATTGAACGTAAGCTTCAATTTAATTACGAAAACAGATAAAATGGGAGACAGAGCTGATGCTAAAACTGAACACCCTCACGGCATGAACTCGAGACTGAACCTCATTTAAATATACTACCTTTGTCTCTTACCCCCCCCCC
The DNA here is from genome assembly GCF_034508935.2 of Berghia stephanieae. NCBI lineage: Eukaryota > Metazoa > Mollusca > Gastropoda > Nudibranchia > Aeolidiidae > Berghia > Berghia stephanieae. Next base: position 125,164,244 of record NC_088361.1, read on the forward strand.
CCCCCCCCAACCCTCCTGACTCCCCGGGCCATCCATCATCTTTTCCTTTTATTACAAATCAGTATCATTACTACTATGACTACTACTACTACCACTACTACTACTAAAAGTACTACTGTTGCTTCTGCTGCTGCTACTGCCACTAATGATAATAATTATACCGTCTTCCTTCATTATTTGTATTTATTTCCAATTCCATTGTATTTATTTTCCAACAAGAGTCTATATTTCACTTTCTAAACTGCATAAACATTTCCTCTTTGCCTCCCCTCTTTTCACTTAATTAATTGGACACCTTTTTAGAAATATCTATTGTTCTATTTTAATTCGTGCTTCCTTACAAATGAGCATACTACTATTTCCTGCCCATCAATGGTTTGTTTATTCATCTTAACAACGCCACTACCACATTATCTCATTCATATGTAGTGTTTCATTCATCCTGTTTGTTATAAGGGGAAACCCGACACGTCCATTTTATCTGTTTTCGTAATTAAATTGAAGCTTACATTCAACTCCACATTGTTATTTATAACCAATTATATTTTATAACCAATTATATAGAAACCTAATTCATTTTGTTAATTGCTCCTCATTTGACAATTTGGACTGACAATATTAGGTTCATACTGGAAACTTTCATTTCACTATAAAACATCCATGATGAATAAGTGAGTGAGTGTGTAGGGGTGTGTGTGTGTGTGCATGTGAGAGAGAGAGAGAGAGAGAGAGAGAGAGAGAGAGAGAGAGAGAGAGAGAGAGAGAGAGAGAGAGAGAGAGAGAGAGAGAGAGAGAGAGAGAGAGAGAGAGAGAGAGAGAGAGAGAGAGAGAGAGAGAGAGAGAGAGAGAAATAGAGTTTTGTTTTTAAAAACGCATAGAATGGTGAAAAGATATGATGACAATTGATCATAATAAATTGATTTCACAGCAAATGGCTGCAACTGTAGACTGTACCTCAGTCTGCACGCCAGACATACGCACACATTTGATATTTGTGAAAGGACAAAATATACTCATCACTTTAGAATATAGATTGAAAATTATACTGAAGGGCACAAAATACAAAGGCAAAAATAAGAAGCAAGACAGTGACCCAACTGGCTCAGCTAGAATGAAAGGGCTTATAACCTATAATTTAAAAAAAGAAGAAGAAAAGGAATGAGGTAACTTAATGATCTGTCTGGCATTGGGTTATTTATGGTCTGGAGGCTCATTTAAATTGTTAATTTTTTTACCATTGGGCAAGATCATTAACGGCCACCTGCTTGCCAGGACATCTTGAATTTTACCTGTTGACATCAACAGGCATTTTTGAATCGACTATCTCTCTTATATTTTGCTGGTAAGAATTGTATGTTTTTTGGTTTTTTTTTGTGTGTGTAATTTTTATATAAAAATAATATAGGATACTCACTTGTGTCCTTATCTGTCAGTTTAGTAAGCCTGGCTGGCATATGCTTGTTTGCTTGGTTATCCAAATAGTCATCTATGCTTTTTTCATAGCTATTGAAAATATTTAAAAAATAAAAAAAATAATATAAGAAGCAATGCAAAATGTTTATGAAAACCTCAACAAAAGATTTGAACTAAAAAAAAAATTGTTGGTTTCACAAACAATGTTACCTACATAGCAATCCATTAGTGGATGATTTGAAGATATGGTTTGAAATGATCAACCTTGACTGAACTTAAAACGGTCAGCGGATGCATCAATATGAATTATAATGAATATTTTATTTTTATTCAGAATTTTCCCAAAAGCTTTAGTAAAAATATTTGAAAACTATGGCTAACTGCAATAAAATTCATAAAATTAAAGGTCTGGCTTCTTAGCTTTGATCTTACAAATTTCACAGATAATTGATAAAAAAAAAAGCCTTAATGTGATCTTGAATCAATCTCAAGTTCAAAACTTAGTTCTTCTACAACTATTTCTGACATTCAGCTTTCATCAAAATAACTATGAATAATAAATAAACTGCAATTTCAATAATACATCATGTTATACTCCATAAATGTTGATCAATGACATTAAAATGCCATAATATTTCAAAATTTAGTGGAGACCCATGGAATGGATGTCAACTCTATCATTAGACCAAAATGACACGGCATTATAGAATAAGATAAGAATTCTCAAATTACCCTTTAGCAAATTGCAGTTCTGCATCGGATAACAAGGGCTCATCAGATTCTCCTGTTTGTGCATCTTTTGACAAGACATGTTTTGTAAATGTTTCAATCTGTAGGAAGTTGGTAAAAACAAGGCGATAGTTTTAAAAAAATTTTAAAAATGCAATAATTCAAAATGCTAAATTCTTCCATCAATGGCTCAGAGTATTCACCTTTTAGCCCATTTATAATCGTGAGTGACAGCCCAGTCCTTTCTTTGGCAATTGGTCTTTGTTGACTCTTTTTCAACAATTAACATGGCCACTAATATTAATAATATTAAAATAATAATATTAATAATAATAATAATAATAATAATAATAATAATAATAATAATATTAATAATACTAATACCAATAATATTAATAATAATAATAATACTAATATTAATAATAATAATAATAATAATAATAATAATAATAATATTAACAATAATAATAATAATAAACAATAATAATCCTCCTGATATAAAGCCAGCTTTTTGCCTGGAACGAATATTTTATCTTTATAAAAACAATTCCCAAAACCTCGTTACAGTACCATCCATCAATCCAATGATGAAGACGCTTTATATAAAAAAAGATAATAGAAAAAATACTTGTACTCAACAAAATTGTCTTCCAAGATTTTGATCACAATGAAAAAGATAAATCTGTTATAAGATTATTTTCCTCTAAATGTCTTTTTTCCTAGTTTTTTTTGTTGGTTTGTCTTTTGGTATAATAGCTGTTTAGACCAAGTAATTAAAAGTATGATTTCTAATTAGAGTTCAGACAGTGGTTCCAAATACTGGTTGAGTCTCGTTCACATTGACCAAATTCATTATACTGCCATACCCATTGTACCACCAATTTTGCCATGATCCCAAAAATGGTGGCATAATGAGGTTTCACAGTATTATGTCCTTTGTTTTTCATTTTCTTATTTTTGAGAGGACTGATTAGACGTGTTTGTGTGTGTGTGTGTGTGTATGTTTGAGGGAGAGAGTGCTCAAAGTGCAATGTAGTGAAAAGTGCATGTAGTGGTAAGTACAAAAACATGAAATTGAAAACTAATGAGACTAGAGTTTGGGGTCAACGTATTTTTGATGAGCTATTATTGGCAAGTACGGGAAGGTGTACATGAAAATTAATCCAATGAGCGCAATTTATTGATTTGTGTGTGTGTGTGTGTGAGTGCTTGTGTTTGTGTCAAGAGGGAGGGAGAGAGAGAGAGAGAGAGAGAGAGAGAGAGAGAGAGGGGGGGGGGGGAGCAGTAGTAGTAGTAGTAGCAGTATTAACATCTCCATATATAAAGGCGCAGCAGATATTTTTAAAAAGGTGGGGTTTTGGAGGTGTCCATGTTGATGTTAGCGATGGCCTAATCTTGAAGTCAGTTCATATGGGGTCAGAGTACCCCAAAGACTTGAACAGAGGAGTCTCCCAACATCAGTGGGGAAGCAAAATGACCACCAAGGGACATTACAGTGGTCAGATATTATGTCTGCCTAGTGCCTACGATTGTCAAAATGACGGCCCCTAGACGATGCCTCATCATTTTTTGCATTCGTAATTTTGTGCTGCCAGATTGAATTCTAAAATAAACTTTTTAAAAATTCATTTAATTGAATATTCAATTTATTACTTTTTTTCCGACTTGGATGCAATTTTACGACCATTTACGACCTATAGGTCAAATTTACGACTTTACGACCTTGCTGTTCACCCTGTATGTAAACTATTGAATAGACCAAGTTGCTTGTTATATTATTAACCTCATGTATGATAATTCATATATCATGTTTATATGCTTTTATCCATTAATAAAATAAATTTTAAAAATCTTATGTATGTTTCTTATGAACACATATGCATCGAAATGGAATTCCAATTACCAAATGTGCATAAAATTTATTAGAACAGAAATGATTATCTTTCTTGCCGGTACATATCAAGTACTGGACGACTTGGAAAATATACATACAAACCCAATATCAAATAAATACCTTTGAAAGACGATGTCTAAGATAGCTGCTGACAATATATCGGATGCGGTCTATCTGTAAAATAAAAATAATGGTAGGGAGAATGATGGTGATTTATCAAGGAGCTAACCCTTGGAAATAAATGACAGAGTCATTGATAAAGATTAGGAATTATTACAATAAACTTGATCTGTGAACAATAAAGAAAAAACTTTAATTTGAAATAAAACATTTCACTTCCTTCATACTCAGAATATTTTGTTTTCTTCATTCTCTCTTACTGACTATTCTAACTCTCTCTCTCTCTCTTGCTCTTTCAACTACAGACTCTCGTCATGCACCGGACACTTAATTATTCGACCCTGATACATACAACGGTGACCATAATAGTGAACAGTTCTCACAACAATGATATTGCGGCTTTGTAATTTAGCAGTGAGAAACTTGACTTGTGAACTGTGAGTCCCGTTCTTGAATACAAGGTTACTTGAAAGACTTTAAGTTTAAGGTCATGTCAACAAGTGTATGCATGTCATTCTAAAATTATGGAATTACGAGTTTATCAAATGATAATACTAACCTAAGAAAGTAACACAAAATCGAGTTGGTTGAAAGAGAGAGAGAGTGAGAGCGGTGGATCCCAAATAAAATCTGGTGTTTTTGGTCAAGTAATATGGCATCCTATCTTGTAACAAAGTCATTGTTGACTGTGACTGGAGATGCACATTCCTCCCACCAAATCCAAGCATCAGTAACACACTTTTTATAGTCACCTGGAACAACTACAAAAGACGTCTAATTCTACGTCATGGCACAAGACCGAAGGACTAGAGCTCAGGTGGTCGCTGGCTCAGATAAGTAAGTAAGTAAGTAAGACTGTGACTGGATGGGTGATGATCCCTTAACTTTGTCGCTTTAGACTTTACCTCATTTAATTGCACGTGAACGAGTTTCTGGCTATCGGCAGTGATGAACAATACGTTCCAGTTAAAAGAGAAAAGCCAACAGGTATGATATTGATATGGAAATTGGATTTCACCAATGCCTTGCGGAATAAATGAAGCATAGATAAGAGCACATTGCATAATGAAATCATGAAAATGTACAAGATAAGAGTACTTTTCAGGATAAAACAAAGAACACATCAAACAAGTAATAGGTAGCCGGTTAAGCATACACAAAATCAGACGGATATATTAATTTAAGAGACAATAAATTCAACTGATACCTCCATACGATGAACACTGATTCTGAAATCTCCCTTTTTGGCATTTGCAATATTATTTTCCATTGCATCTATCTGAGCCATCATACACTCCACTAGATTCTCTTTTGCAGGAAGAAGATCGGGTGAAAATTTCTCATTAAGCCATGCCTATGTAATAAAAATGAAAACCAAAATTATTTTTAAAAAATTACACTTAAAAAAAGCATCAATCCAATTAGATGTAAATTGTAAATATAGCCATGAAGCTTGGAAAATGTTAAAAATATAATGATGGAGAAGGAGTGGGTTGTTGTTGGTTCTACTCTAACAGAACACTGAGTTAGACAATAATGAATAAATAGGGCTTGCTTATGAGATGTCTGAATCTTGCTCTGGCATTTTAATTTTTATTTACAAGAATGGGTGGCTGTATCTTTTAATTATAATTGAAATATGGTAGAAAGTGCCTTGGCAAGGTTCAAGTATTTATTGCTTTTAACTGCAGCCTAGCAGCACTAATCAATTCCATCAAGCGATAAGTAAAACTGTGTTTCAAATTAAGATTCAACAAAGTAGGTAAAGCCAAACGCAGTAGTCTAGTGAAGTAAGTCAGGCTACGTTCATGGCAATCAAGCTTGCTTCATTAGAGGCAGCTATCTATATCTGGAAAGTTTTGTGTAGAATTATTGCCATTTTTGAAGTTTCAGTCGTAACCTTCGTGTATCCAGATTGTTTATAACATTTATTCAAGCATTTGCTATTCTCCCTTTGTGTACATTCACTATTTTATACACATCCATACAATTATCCAATCAAATTACTATGTCTGTTGCCAGCTTAGTAGTGAGCTCCTCCTCCTCTTCACTCAGAAGGACAGGACTCACTCACCCACTGCAATCTTAAGATTACTAGTTGCATAATCAGCTCATATTTTGTATTCGTTTTCATAATATATCTTTCGAAACATTTCTAGCACTTTAATTAATTCATTTCCCATCAAAACCTAAGTGTGATTTTTAAATGTACTTTTCTCATTCTTTCTTAATTGGTTTTCATCAACTCCTGCTATTTTAAAAAATATCATATAATTCACATCCATTCCTCCATCTTTATCTGCTACTCAAATCATGAGAAGTACCTCATTCACAAACCACACAGCTTAGTGTAGATCCCCCCCCCCACCCCACTGCCAAGGTCTGAAACAATGTTTGTCAAGTATTGTCCTCATTTACATAAAGAGTTACAGTAATTTTCTCTCCATTTTATAAACAGGCTCATTTAGGCACCAATAGAAAAGTAGGCAAAATATTGAAATGTTGGTATCACTATCAAACATTCTAAAACTGAAATAAGCCATAGCTCACACTTTTTAAAAACATTTTCCTACTGGACATTAAATTATTTTTTTTTAATTTCTCGGTTGAAAAGTGGAATTTTTGCCTTGAATGCGGGATCGCGGAATGTAGACTGGCAAGAGAACCCATCATAAAGTCGTTTGATTATATTTACAAACTTATTTCACACCCCGTAGTGGAGAAGGATGCTCCAGATGCTTTCCCTATCTATGCTGTCAAACGCTTTCTCAAAGTCTATAAAGCATAGATATAGGGATGATTGCCACTCAATCGACTGCTCAACAATGATTATTAGAGTTGCAATTTGGTCTGTGCATGACCGTTCTTTTCTGAAGCCTGCCTGCTCTTCTTGTAGTGCTTTATCCATTGTAACTTTCATCCTGTCAAGCATGATTCTTGTGAGCACTTTGCTTGGTATGGACAACAAGGTGATTCCTCGCCACTTGCTAGACTGGGACAGATCGTCATGTTTGGGTAATTTTACTATCAGGCCCTTCTTCCTCTCAGATTGTATTTCCTCATTGTCCAGATCAAGTTGAACAGGTGGTGGAGTGATCCACAATTTTGTTTCCTCCCTCTTTCAAGGCTTCAGCAGGGATGCTATCTGTGCCAGCAGCTACTCCATTTTTCAGACTGCCAAGTGCTCTTCGGATCTCCGTCTTTGTGATTTCACTTGTACTGATATTGAAGGGTTCTCCAAGGTTAAGGTGTGGTCTTAGTACTGGGGTTGGTCTGTTGAGCACTTCATGGAAGTGTTCTTTCCATCATTTGAGCGGCTTTTCTATTAATGTGATTAGTTTCCCATCTTTGTCTCTGACAGATCTATTTGGGTTGCTTTTTCGACCACACAACAATATGGTGGTGGCGTAGAGGGCCTTAGATCTCCTTTCCCTGCAGCTTCCTCTGTTTTATCAGCAACTTCATTTTATGTAGGATCGTTTGTCTGCCACAGCTGTGTCTTCACTTCATTGGCCTCTGTAGTGTATTTGGTCGCTGTCAGTTGCTTTTGGAATCTAGTTTTCGCAATGTCAACTGCATGTTTTGTCCTCCTTTCTTCTAATTTCTGCCATGTCTGCTCTCTGATCCATGGTTTCTTTCTGGGCTGGGACATGTGATGACCTCTTTTAGAGTTGTCCATGCTGTGTCTGTTTCCCCAGGCTCGTGTGTTTGAAGCACTTCAAAGCGGTTTTGGAGTGAACTCTTAAATGCTTATTTAGTGTCTGGTTGTTTCAGCTTGTTGATATCATATTTTACTCTAGGGTTTTGAAATTTATTTCTTGCAGAGAGTCGCATCATGATCTTTGCAACAACGTGATAGTCTGAACTGTGTCTGTGCCCTGTCTAGCTCATACATTTAGCAATGAGCTTCTATACCGTTGTTTCATAATGACATGCTCTATTTGCTTTTCTGATGATCTGTAGACACCCATGTAGCTTTATGGCAACGCTTGTGTGGGAAAAGTGTGCTGCCAATCACAAGGTTGTTTGTAATACAAAAGTTGGCCAAATGTTCTCTATTCTCATTCATCTGGCCGATTTCATGTTCTCTATCTACATTTGTGCCTCCAACCTTTGCATTTATATCCCCCATGAGTATTGGCATATTCTGTTTGAGATCTTATCAACCACTGCCAGTAGGTGGGCATAGAATTTATCTAGGCACACCTTCTGGAAATGAGAAGAGAAGCGTGCAGTAATGATCGATCAGACAGAGGTTGCCATTCCAAGAGACTTTTAGCAGCTGCTTTGGATAAAAGGAGGCCCACTCCTGCTTCATTGTGGTTATTAATGTCTTGTCCAGAATATATCAATGTTTCTCCTGTTTGCAATTTTGTCTCTCCATGGCCATTCCAACAGACTTCACACATGCCCATGAGGGTGAAACTTTATCTGTTCATCTCTGCCACTGCTTGAGCAAATCTACCAGTCGCTCAGAGCGTTCTCTAATTCCACGTTCCAAATAGGATGGGTTTTTTCTGTCATAACAATCTTGGAGGCTTTATCAAGAGAATTCTTGGTTAAAAGGGGTCGTCAGCTGTGCAGCACTCTGGCATGGTGGGTTTGACCGTGGCACGTAATCATTCTCCTGGTTGGTCTCCCAAGAACGGAATTTGTGGTTTATATCGCTGTTGTAGGTTTCTGTAACTTGCTATTTTTAAATGGACGGGTAGTTGGCCCATTGCATAACCCCCAAACTTGGAGGACCAGGATTAACTTCCAGGGCAGACGACTAAACCATTCGGCCATGACACCCACTTCGAAGTCGACGAATATTGTGTATATGTAGTAACAACTGATTTAATGTTGGTTAATTTTATGTTTTTATAGATATTTTATTGTCTTTCCTTATTTCTATGTGCATTTGGAAACATTCCATATTCTGGAATGTGGATAATTGTTTAAAAGAACGGAGTTTCAAATATGTGTCTGGGAATAATGAAATTTCGTTATCCCCGGACAGGTGTTTGGGGATAATGACAATAATGACAGCCTACTGTTAAAGTTAAACATCAGTTGTGAGTCGATTGTTACTCCAATAATATCTTTCTCATTTAAGATATTGCATACTTTTAGTGGTTGTCCGTTGCTATCCATATAATAAACCTAGCCTGGTACGCTACAATGTAGCACTACATTCTCATTTAGGGCGCTACCAAACTACCAATCTTAAACTTAAACGCAGCCACTGGCACTGGGAATGGGAAAGTGAAAGTTAGTGATCATGATAGTAACAGTAACACCCATTGAAAATACTTATACGTAAATCAGTGATGTTAAGTCAGGTAAAATGAAAAAGGTATGTCAATATTTTTTTTACCTCTTCCAGTTTAGCAAGAACTTCAGCAGCTGTCATTGTCTCACCATCTTCATCATCATCGCCGTCTCCAGCAGATGGTGACGGAAATAAATTTTCTATTTCATTTTCAGCCATTGAGAAGGTTGCAGCTGTGCTACAAGTATAGTCGGATGGTTAAAAAAAAAAGAAGATTAAATCATACAGTGAGTCGGTTTACAATGATGTTTGTGTGGTTCCAAAAATAGAGTTATTTCTTCTGAAGTAAATAATCGTACAAAGTTCCATACAAAGTAGATATCAGTGTCGGTGCATTGTTTATGATTTCCCGCAAAACTAAAAATTTCAGAGTGGTTTCCCTTGGCTAAAAGTGATTTTATTTTTCGCATCTTTTCGTGGTATTTTAAATGAAGCCATTCATATTTTTATTG